>NC_047095.1:27332663-27652663 GCF_902459505.1 Geotrypetes seraphini
ACCTGGGAGCATTGGGCAGAAGAAATATTTTTCCTGGAATAATGCAGCTTGAAAATTACAACATAAGCCGCATTATTGGGTTCACATTATAACAAACTGGCTGATATTCAGCATGAGTTAATCAGCCAGAAAAGGCCACCAACCACATAACTCAGGTCTCATTGGCTAACAGGGCTTTTCAGCAGTATTTAGCAAAAAAAAAAAAAAAAAAAAACCAAAAAACACACAATCCTGGTAATGTTGGGAGCATTTTAAAGGCTTAAGGGATATTTGGAACGTAAGAAAGACTTTTTTTTTCTTGTTAAGCCATGGCTGGTTTAGTCTGAATATCACCTTAAACCAGCCACTGAAAAACCTGGACATTCAGTGCTGGTCATTGGAAATGGCCAGCGGTGGGCAGTCAAAGCGCTGCCTGCTGCTGGCTGAATATCAGGCAGAAAATGTTTTGCATAATTTGCATCTCATTAAAATGTAGTCTAAAGTAGTGTTTCCCAGGTCAGTCCTGGAGCATCCCCTTGATATTCAGGTTTTCAGGATATACACACTGAATATGCATGAGAAAGATTTGTACGTAAAGGAAATAATGCATGCAATTCAATTTCATGCATATTCATTGTGGATATCCTGAAAACCTGACTGGCAAGGAGATACTCCAGGTTCCATTACTTTCATGCTGGTAAAATTTGCTGTGGTGACAAGCAGCTGAAGAAAACTGCTGCTGGAACAAAGTGCCTTCCAAATCTTGAAACATGCCAGCTGCATGTCACCACAGCAAATTTTACCAGCATGAAAGTAATGGAACCTGTTTAGAGAATCAGCAATCGGGTCCCCTGAAGCAGGGTATCGAAACGGGGCCGCGTTGGGACCCCCCCTAAACCTGCTTATAAGTTAAGTAAACCTGTTAGAACTTGCCACAAGTGCAGTGACAATTGCAAGTTTTAAACCAGTACCTTGTTTGGACATTTTTTGAAGTATTTTGAAGTGGTTTTTCATATAACACCTTTGGAGGAGTGATTAAACATTTTTCATAAGAGGACTATGACTGGAAGGTAAACTCTTTCCCCAAGGGAGGCCTCAAAACCTTCCCTTCAGAGTTTCAAATCTCTGAGCTTTCTTATAATTTTGTTTCGATCACCCTTCACTGGTTTATTATTCACAAGGCCAGTCTTTTGGTGAATATTCATAGCTTTTTCTGGCTTTGAGTCTATAAATTTCATATCCCTGAAAGTATTTCAGCAAATTTGCCCTGAATCAGTAGCATGGAATATTGCTACTCCTTGGGTTTTGGCCAGGTACTAGTGACCTGGATTGGCCACCGTGAGAACAGGCTACTGGGCTTGATGGACCATTGGTCTGACCCAATAAGGCTATTCTTATATTCTTATGTTTTTTTTCGCCTCATAGATAGGATACAATTTTGGAGTTAGGCCCACAGTAACTTTCTGCTTTGGGTCTTTAGTGTTTTCTTTTTCAAATACTTGTTACATTAGGACATAAGAATAGCCATAATGGGTCAGACCAATGGTCCATCTAGTCCAGTATCATGTTTCCAACAGTGGCCAATACAGGTCACAAGCACCTGGCAGGAACCCAAATAGTAGCAATGCAATGAATTTATTTTGAGATTAAAGAAAGCATTGTAAAAATAGGATATGATGGATACAAGAGAAAGTTATGTTCTAGTTATAAATAATGATGAACTGTCAAAGGATTTTGGCTGTCATGTTAATGATCAATCTTTGTAAAACCAGTGCAGACATTACATATGTGGCGCAAAATATAATTTTCCACCTGCAAGCTATTTTTCAGAAAATCAGGAATTTTTTTGTAATAGTCCCTTGGGATGCACTGGGAGGGGAAAGGGCCACCATGTTGAAGAGGCAGCTCTATCGGCAGGAGGGAGTGAGCATCTCTCCTGCTGATTTTTCATACAAAGGTAGAGCAGGGTGTGGATGGGTATGTGGGTATGGAGGGGTGTTGGGGGCCTTGGAAGGGGCCTATGGCCCTGCGATGTACTGGGAGGGGTCTAATGCCCTGAGCCAATCAGGACTTTAGGTACCTCCAGCACATTCCAAGATGAAAGGTACAGGGGGAGGTGGAGGGGTGTGTGGGGATGTCAGGATATGTGTGGAGGGGTGTTGGGCTCAGCGGGAAGGGGCTCTTTTGGAGTGGGGCTGGGGAGGGATTGCAGGGAGGGAAAGAGGCATCAGGGACCTCCCTGCTGATTCAGCTGATCATGACAGGGAAATCCTCAATCAACTGAGCCAGCAGGACTCCCCTGCTGTGATCAGCGGATGGCAAGCTATGGACTACTGTATTTAGATTTTTAATTTTGACATTTCTGAAAGGGTAGGACAATTGGTAGATATACGACAATTGGGTATGACAATTGGTAGGAAGATCCTACCAATTGTCGTAGAATAGAGGGAGAGATACTAAGATGGATAGGCAAATGGCTAGAGAACAGAAAACAGAGAGTGGGCATAAATGGGAATGGGCATAAATGGGAAGTTCTCAGAATGGGAAAAAGTGACTAGCGGTGTACCCCAGGGCTCAGTACTTGGACCCATCTTATTTAATATTTTCATAAATGACCTGGAAGCAGGAACATCCAGTGAAATCATCAAGTTTGCAGATGACACAAAGCTATGCCGGGCAATCAGATCGCAGAAGGACAGCGAGGAACTCCAGAGCGACTTGAATCAATTGGAGAAGTGGGCAGATAAATGGCAGATGAATTTTTAATGTGGAAAAATGCAAAGTGATGCATTTAGGCAGAAAAAATAAAGATCACAGGTATAGTATGTCAGATGTAACTCTGGGAAAGACCGAACAGAAAAAGGACCTGGGTGTACTGATAGATAGGACCCTAAAACCGTCGGTGCAATTTGCGGCAGCAGCGAAGAAAGCAAATAGAATGCTAGGCATGATAAAGAAGGGAATTACAAGTAGATCAGAGAAAGTTATAATACTGTTCTACAGAGCCATGGTCAGACCGCACCTGGAATACTGCGTCCAGCATTGGTCTCCATACCTAAAGAAGGATATAAAACTGCTAGAGAGAGTGCAGAGACGAGCAACGAAGCTAGTGAAAGGTATGGAGAACCTGGACTACGAGGAACGACTTAGAAGACTGGGGTTGTTCTCCCTTGAGAAGAGGAGACTGCGAGGAGATCTGATCGAGACTTTCAAAATACTAAAAGGATTCAACAAAATGGGCAGGGAAAGTAGTTATTTATAACGTCCAGTGTGACACGGACAAGAGGACATAGACTGAAGCTGAGGGGGGACAGGTCCAGGATGAATATCAGGAAGTTCTGTTTCATGCAGCGAGTGATGGACACCTGGAATGTTCTCCCAGAGGAAGTAATTGCAGAATCCACTGTTCTTGGATTTAAGGGTAAACTAGATGCACATCTCCTTAAGAGTGGCATAGAGTGATACAGGTAAGGGTGAATTAGATACACATCTCCCTTGAGAAGCATACAGTGATATGGGGACTAAAACTATGCCAGGGATCACCGGACCTGATGGACTGATCCGGAGATGGCAATTCTTATGTTCTTATGTGCCATAGGCACAATTCGTTAACCAGCTTTGTCATATGACTGATACGCAATTGGCGGCCACTTTTAAGGCAGCCATTGATATTGGCACCGGTTAGAGAATCTGGGCCATATTTTATAGAACAGAGCACAGGGCAGATCCGCAAGTAAACCCAAATGACTACCAATTAATGATTGTTAATGGCTCATTAACTAATTAATTTGCAGGCAGATTTGCACCCAAAGTAGGGTGACCAATATAGAATCCAGCTCCAGCTCTATCCAAACTATAACCCTAGGAATACGTATACACAGACCCCATGAAAATCCTTTATAAATGGTCAGACCAGTAGTGGACTTTACAGGTCTGCTCACATGGATATTATGCCCTAGGTTTATTGCTTGAAAGTAAATGGTTTGAAGACAGGTATAAGATGCAAGGCATCAGTACAAAGGGGGCATAAGAATTTAATTGCTACATTTTAATTGGTAATTGATACTTTTCTCACTGAGAAACATCACTGACAGTTCTGGATTACACCTTATAAGCAGAGGATGTGCTGCAATGTAATCTACTTTCTTGAACTCAGCTTCTTTGTTCTTGTCATAATGCTAGAACTTAATGGACAACTAAAATGGAATGGCTGCATGTCACACATTCTGTGAAGGGTTCTGACAAAAAGCCATTAGTGTCCAGAGAAGAAAGGCAAAGGCAGAAATTCTATCGCTACCAAATGAGTTCTTACTATTCCCCAAACTCTCTATTAGTATGACAGGCAAAAGGCAGGGCTATTAATCCAAAGGTCAGATAGTGCAATTTTAGCCAGACTTCCTCTATTGAGAATGCAATGGGAAATTATCTAGAGTGCTAGTGTTATGGAATCGAAGAGATGATACTTTTAAAAACAATTTTAATGGCTCCAAGCTCTAAGTGACAATTCTACCTGTCTTTCCAAAATGGAACAGATAACTTCTCAGCATAGACTATGATTGAGCAGCATACTAAAAGGAAAAGTTGGGCTACATTTCTATTTGAAAGACTTAAAAGTAATTCTTTGACTTTGTAGTCTCTTCACGTTTTACAAACCCAACTAAACTGCATGCTGCACCATATTTGAGATTTAAGAAAAATATTGTGACCAGCTTGATATTATCAATGGATCTTTGCAAGAGCCAATTCATGTGTAAAAACCATGACTGAATTTTGTGTTACAAAATTCAGTCATGGTTTTTACCCCTGTGGAGCACAATCATTTCAGTGTGCCTAAACATAGACACTCTTAGCGTATATTCTATAAATAAAAGTAGGTGCTTACTTTCCTTTAGAGCAGGGGTGTCCAATGTCGGTCCTCGAGGGGCGCAATCCAGTCGGGTTTTCAGGATTTCCCCAATGAATATGCATGAGATCTATTAGCTTACAATGAAAGCAGTGCATGCAAATAGACCTCATGTATATTCATTGGGGAAATCCTGAAAATCCGACTGGACTGCGGCCCTCGAGGACCGACATTGGACACCCCTGCTTTAGAGAATACCAGTGTAACAGGTTAGATATACACATACAGGTTTGAGCTGGTGAAACTTAAATGTTGCTATCACTTCTACAGCTACAGTAAACTGTTAACCGGAACTCAATTAACCAGAACTTTCAAGCAACCAGAAAAAAAATCAAAGAAATACTGTAATACTTTAAATAAAACTGAAAATAAAATCAATTTCTGGTGGAAATGTAAGTGTAAACTTGCCCACACTTTGCCTACCACATGTCCAGTAGTTTGTCTGGAACAGTTTTCGCAGGGGTGTCAAAGTTGGTCCTCGAGGGCTGCAATCCAGTCGGGTTTTCAGGATTTCCCCAATGAATATGCATGAGATCTATTTGCATGCACTGCTTTCATTGTATGCTAATAGATCTCATGCATATTCATTGGGGAAATCCTGAAAACCCATCTGGATTGTGGCCCTTGAGGACCAACTTTGACACCTGTGGTTTATGGTATGGCATAGTATGGGGTGTAGTATTAGTTAAGCCTATTTTTAATAGTTACTCTCAAATAACCAGAAACGACATTTAACTGGTATCTATCAATCCCCATAGGTGCCGGTTAACTGAGAGACTACTGTGTTTCAAAAATGAAGCAGTACACTGCAACCCTACTACTGTATATGAAGCTGCTTTAGCTGTTCATAACTGCAAGGATCATGATCAAATTAGGCAGCACTGCCTTTAAGATTCTGACAGGCAATACCTCCAACTACTTAACAGAAGCCCATATGCTCAAAACTCACTATGCCTTTAGCTGCGATTGAGTCAAAAGTATATACAGTATAAGAGAGTTAAGAAGAGACAAGTGGCAAAAACTAATATCAAAGGTAATAATAAGTAAAAGAGAGTCCTCAGTTATCAAAACTCTAATATGGGGAACCAACCTATAAATAGAGTTGACACAAGTTAAATTCGAAACGGGTAATGTTTGTGATACATCCTCGGAACTCTCTTGTAGTGAAAGTATGTGAAATATGTGCCAGTGAAGGTGGAGACTATAAATAAAGCCACAAAGTCAGTTCTTAAATCACTTATATATAAGTGTCCAAAGTCAAATGCCTGGAAACTATTCTTGACGGCAAAGCTGGAACCAAAATCAAAAAAAAGGAAGCACAGTACTTATCTTGATAAATGCAACTTGAAATCATGCTCAATTTTCATTTCAACAGGGCTCCGTTTTGGGTGGATAAAAACCCCCTTCCTCTGTAACCACGGCATTGCTAATGTTCCAATGCGGATTGCCAGCTACTTGCTACCTGCTGAATTCCATGTCACACGCGCAGGTTAGAGAATCGAGTTGTTGCTGAGCTGATCACGGCAAGGGAATCTCCCTACCGTGATTGGTTTAGCAGCCACGGCAGGGAACCCATCTGTCCCCCCCGCGAAGATGACCAACAGGAGGGATGCCCACTCCTTCTTCCTGAATGTCTGCGGTAATGTGCCCAATTCCTCCTTCCACCACTACCCCGATACATCCCCCGGCAGGAGGGATGCCCATTCCCTCCTTCTGGAAACCCTCACCCACCCCCAGACGTCCCTGGTAGGAGGGACTGTGCATCCCTCCTGCCAGGGGAAGTTTCAGGGGGTGGCGGTAGGAGGAATTGGGCATCCTTCCTCCAGGGGAAGTTTCAGGAGGTGGCAGCAGGAAGGATTGGACATCCCTCCTCCAGGGGATATTTCAGGGGGTGGCGGCAGGAGGGATTGGGCATCCCTCCTCAGGAGGATGTATCAGGGTGGTAGCAGCAGGAGGAATTCGGCACTCCTTCTGCCGTGAACATGTGGTGGTGGTGGTGGGGGGTTCTTCAGGGGTTCTGGCAGGAGGGAGTGGGCATCCCTCCTGCTGGTCATTTTCACGGGGGGAACGGACAGGTTCCCTGTTGTGTCCACTAAACTGATCACAGCAGGGAGATTCCTTTGCTGCAATCAGTTCAGCGGCCGTGTCTATTTGAAATGTAGGCCAGCCTAGGGCCACTTAAGCTCACCTAAGGCCACTTCTGGGTGAAACCACACCCATACCTAGCCTTGGATGAGTTTAGCCAGCCTTACATGCCTCCCTAAGCCTGCGAAAATGCCTACAATATAGGCAGCCTACCGCGGAGTGTGGTTTTTAAAAAAAAAAACATGTGTCCTGATTGGCTGGTTAGACAGCGGTAGGGCGCCTACTGCCACCTAAAATCAGAACGCCGTTTATAGAGTTAGCCCCTTAGTGTATCATCTTGATTTGCTGCAGAATTAATTTTCCTTATGCTGAAGCAGTGGGGAAAAAGTGCTGCAGGAGCCTCGCAGCGTATGGAGTCGAATGCTGTCAGTCCCATGGACATTTTTTTTGAGGAGACCGAGAATGTAGTTGGTTTCTGAAGATTGCTCGCTGGAAACCCTGGCACAGAGTGGAGGCATGGCAGGCCTCCATGAGCTCGATATGACTCTGAGCCCTAATAAGAGAGTTCCTCCCCAACAGCCTCGGATCAGTAGGTCTCCATTGCTGAGTTTGTCTATTAGTACCTGAATACACTATACCTCCTTTATTATTTACCTTTAAACATAGCTCAAGACCAACATCTAGTAGGGTTATACTACCATCCCCCAGGACAAAATGAGCAGACAGATGAAGAAATGTTTTCAGAGATTAGGAAAACTGAAGAACTGGGCAATGGTATAATAATGGGTGATTTCAATTACCCTGACATTGACTGGTTAAATGTTACATCGAGGAGTGCTAGGGAGGTATAATTCATAGACGTCATAAATGACTGCTTCTTGGAGCAACTGGTCCGGGAACTGACAAGAGGGGAAGCTATTTTAGATTTGGTCCTTAGTGGAATGCAAGGCATGGATGGTACAGGAATTAACTGTGTTGGGTCCGCTGGAAAACAGTGATCATAACATGATCATATTTGAACTGAAACCAGGAGTGTTATTGCAAAAGAAATCTACTGTAGAGGCATTTAATTTTCGATAGGGCGACTATGATATAATGAGGAAAATGGTTAAAAAGAAGCTAAAAGGATCAGTTGCAAAGGTTAGGACTATAAACCAGGAGTGGATGTTATTTAAAATTATCATCATGGAAGCCCAGACCAGATGTAATCTATGTATCGGCAAAGGTGGAAAGAAGAGGAAACGAGAACCAGTGTGGTTAAAAGGTGAAGTGAAAGAGGCTATTAGAGTACAAAAAAAACATAATTTAAAGAATAGAAAAAGGATCCAAATGAAGAAAATAAGAAGAGACACAAGCACTGGCAAGTCAGATGCAAAGCACTGATAAAGACAGATAAGAAAGAATATGAAGAGAAACTTGCAAAAGAGGCAAAGCTCATAACAAATATTTTAGGTATATCAGAAGCAGAAAACCTGTGAGGGAATCCATGGGACCATTGGATGATCAAGGAGCAAAAGGGGCACTCAGGGAGGATGAGGCCATATGGGAGAAACTGAATGAATTCTTTGCTTCTGTCTTTATGGAAGAAGATGTAAGAGATCTACCTGAACCAGAAATGGTTTTCAAGGGTGATGATGCGGATGAATTGAAATCTCGGTGAATCTGGAAGATGTACTGAGCCAAGTCGACAAGTTAAAAAGTGATAAATCATCTGGACTGGATGGTCCAGATGATTTAGAACTCAAAAATGAAATTGCTGACCTGCTGTTAGTGATCTGTAAAATCATGTAGTACCTGAAGAATGGAGGGTGGCCAATGTTTATGCCGATATTTAAAAAGGGTTCCAGCGGAGATCCGGAAAATTACAGACTGGTAAGCCTGACTTCAGTGCTAGGCAAAATGGTGGAAACAATTATTTAAAAAAAAAAAATTGTGGAACACGTAGACAAACATGGTTTAATGAGACAGTCAGTATGGGTTCAGTCGAAGGAGATCTTGCCTCACCAATTTGCTTGGCATCTTTGAAGGTGTGAATAAACATGTGGATAAAGGAGAGCTGGTTGATGTAGTGTATCTAGATTTTCAAAAAGATTTTGATAAAGTTCATCATGAGAGGCTCCTGAGAAAATTAAAGAGTCATGGGATAGGTGGCAAAATTCAGTTGTGGATTAGGAATTGGTTATCAGATAGAAAACAGAGGGTAGGGTTAAATGGTCATTTTTCTCAATGGAGGAGAGTAAACAATAGAGTGCTGCAGGGATATGTACTGGGACCGGAGCTATTTAACTTATTTATAAATGATCTGGAAATTGGAATGACGAGTAAGGTGATTAAATTTGCAGATGACACTAAACTGTTCAAAGTTGTTAAAACACATGTGGATAGTGAAAAATTTCATGCAGACCTTAGGAAATTGGAAGACTGGGTGTCCAATTAGCAGATGAAATTTAATGTGGACAAATGCAAAGTGATGCACATTGGGAAGAGTAACCCGAATCACAGTTACTGGATGCTAGGGTCCACCTTGGGGGTTAGCGCCCAAGAAAAGGATCTGGATGTCATCGTAGACAATAAAATAAAACCTTCCACCCAATGTGTGGCAGTGGCCACACAAGTAAACAGGATGCTAGGAATTATTAAAAAAGGGATGGTTAACAAGACTAAGGGCTCCTTTTATCAAGGTGCGCTATGGGGGTTTGCGTGTCGGACATTTCATCACGCACTAACCCCTGCGGCAAGCCAAAAACCTAACACCTCGTCAATGGAGGCGTTAGCGACTAGCGCGGCAGGCGGTTGAATGCGCGGTATTCCACGTGTTAACCGCCTACTGCACCTTGATAAAAGGAGCCCTAAGAATGTTATAATACGCCTGTATCGCTGCATGGTGTGACCTCTTCTGGAGTACTGCATTTAATTCTGGTCTCCTTCTCTCAAAAAAGATAGAAAAGGTTCAAAAAAGAGCGACCAAGATGATAAAGGGGATGGAACTCCTCTTGTATGAGGAAAGACTAAAAATAGGGCTCTTCAGCTTGGAAAACAGATGGCTGAGGGGAGATATGATTGAAGTCTACAATATCCTGAGTGGAGTAGAACAGGTACAAGTGGATCGATTTTTCACTCTATCAAAAATTACAATGACTAGGGGGACACTCGATGAAGTTACAGGGAAACACTTTTAAAACCATTAGGAGGAAATAGTTTTTCACTTAGAGAATAGTTAAGCTCTGGAATGCTGTGCCAGAGGTTGTGGTATGAGCGGATAGCGTAGCTGGTTTTAAGAAAGGTTTGGACAATTTCCTGAAGGAAAAGTCCATGGTCTGTTATTGAGAAAGACATGGGGGAAGCACCTGCTTACCCTGGATCAGTAGCATGGAATGTTGCTACTCCTTGGGTTTTGGCTAATTACTAGGGACCTGGATTGGCCACTATGAGATCGGGCTACAGGGCTTGATGGACCATTGGTCTGACCCAGTAAGGGAATTCTTTTGTTCTTAGTAGCTCAAGAAGAAGATCTGCAGGATCTCCAGGAGTCTTTTGAATTTAATACAGCAAAAACTTCAACATTATTAGCTACTGTACCTCTTACGCCAGATAAGTTGTGGATTTTTAAGATGTTTTAAAGAATAGACATAAACAGTTTTTGGGATTAAAAATTCAGATATTTCTGGATGTTTCTCATATACACAAAAGAGGAGACTTCAAGTTTTGCTCTTAAAACCTGGTGTAACACAGATTGGTGGAACTTTTTTCCAGCGATATCCTTGCAAGTGTATTGTGAGGTATCAATCATTGAAATACGTGGTTTTATTTTAACCTTCTCATCTTACCGTATTTCTGGCTATGAAGCGTCTTGAGGGAATTTAAGATGATTCTCTTAACTCCCTGAAGTTAAAATGATTTCCATTCTTTTGGGCTTTAGGCAATTTTTTTTATTTATTATAATTTCCTTATTTTATGTCCACTCTTTGCAATCTTGGATCTAAATATTGTGGACTTGAGAAATGCATCGCTTAAATATGTTATGAATAATTTGATTTCTGTGACATAATATTACTATATATTTCATTCTGTACAAGAATCTACTTGATAATAATATTGTAAATGTAATTAAAAAATAGAACAAACTTGGAGAAATGAACGAATAGATCGAATTTGACGAAGAGTGAGAAAAGAAGAAACCACTTGTTGCTCCCGTCTCTTGCCTGACTCCCCCAATTTCACAGTTCCACTTTCTTCTCACTATGCCAGTGTCCCGCAAACTTTCTTGAGCTGTGGTATACTAAAGGTAGTAGTGACTGCAGCTCGAGGCACCCGGAAGTACGTAGATGTTGCCGTGATGATATCACGCATGTGTGACATCATAATGTTGATGTCCGCGCATGTGCAAAGGCTCTCCAGATAGGCTCTGAGACGTCAGTAGGAGGTGCCAGCAGGAAAAAGGGCCTGAGAGAAGGAGAGACGCTGGCGCCCGCTGATTACCTACAGGACGTGGCTCTTCCCTTGAGAGACACGTCCTGTGGGCAGTCAGCTGGCACCGGCACCTTTCCTCTTCCCCAGTGTGCCGAGGGACGCTCGTGTGCCACAGCACACAGCTTGCGATACTCTGCACTAAGCCACGGCTCACCTTAGTGAACAGTTCTGATTTAATAAAATGGGATGTGCGGAAAATGAAATGGGTTTTCCACTCGGAAAATTTATTGCAGCTTCGTGAATCAGCCTCATAATCAGTGAATCAGTGTTTCACATCTTTTTTTTTCTTAGTTAAAACTTGAATAATTACTTTGATCTTCACATCAACAAATGTTATTATGAATCCAGCAGCAGCTAAAGTGAGCACATGTTTTTAAATTGAAATCTAATTGATGCCACAAAAGTGCCTTGGACTTATTTCCAAGTTGAATAGATTAAAAACACAGTCGCTGATAAAATAACATTTCGCGTTGCTCCCCCAATCCATGTAACTCTGGGATGCTCCGATGCAAATGCATCAGCTGCCTTTTTTTTAAAGCTTGCTTCCAGAGGTGGCATGGAGGTTTGTAATGCTAAGCAGCTGTTTATCATATGCCTATTGCTTTTTAATTAGAGAAATATGAAGCATTTGCCTTAAAGTGTCAAATTCATCTTATCTTCTAAGAAAACTAGAAGAATTACAAACTGGGGGAAAAAAAAGCTATTTAATGAAAGTTTCAAGTCTTCAAAATATATTTGCCCCCCGAGCAAACTTTTTTTCCATTTAATATTGTGTCTGTTAATTAGTGCTTCAAATTTGCAAATTCTTTATTGGTTTATATCAATGTAATACCCAAAGCTCATCTCATTGCCGGATTTGAATGAAATATGATCCTGTTTATTCTATTAAAACGGAGGCTTGAAATTGTTACCCAAATGCCACAGGAATTCTTGCCATTTTCTCATCAAATTCCTCATCAGATTTTTTGTTAAAGTCACATTGTTTTAGGTTTTGTGCCTTGGCATTTAAATGAAATTCAATGTGCCCCACCAGAGGAAACATCTGTGGGGACATATTATGTACAATATCCATTCCAATGAAGCAGGAGTGCACAGAGCCGCTGATCGAGGAGCTTAATTTTGCTCCATTTAGATTTCACCTAATGCAGCTACCGAGTCAATCTGTGATAGAAAACTTTCTAATAAATAAATGAAGCTATTCAGACAGCTGCACTTTTCCTGCAAAAATATTCTTTGACAACAAACCCTTGTCTGCAATGTGTGAAAAATAAAAATTTGAGCTGTGTTTAATACATTAGCTATCGGGGTTTAAGAGAGCTTGTATTGGGCACTGTGCACAAGCAGGTATACAGTAGGCATCTTTTTTTTTTCTCTCTCTCTCCTGCTTTTTTAGTTCATCAGGCATCTTATGGAGGACTAGCCTAATGGTTAATACAGTGTGCTTTGATCCTCATGAACTGGGCTTGATTCCCACCGCAGCTCCTTGTGACCCCGGACAAGTCACTTGTCCATTGCCCCAGAATATAAACTTAGATTGTGAGCCTACCGGTGGCTTAGCCAGAGTGGGCATTCCTTCCCTGCCTCCACCCATGCTGCAGGCATGCCCCTTACCTTGTACCTCTTTAGCTTCCCCAGTGCAAGCAGCATCTCCAACCTGCTGCCCAACTTGCTGCCCTGGCCGGTGTCGGAACTCTCTCTGATGTCACTTCCTGGTCGTGAGACCCAGAAGCAACATCAGAGGGAGTGCCGAGGCCAGCATAGGCAGCAGGTTGGAGATGCTGCTCGCGCTGATGAAGAGCTAGAGGTACGGTGGAGGGGAAGTGAAGGTGTGTGTGAAACGGGAGAGGTTTGGACAAGTTCCTGGAGGAAAAGTCCATAGTCTGTTATTGAGAAAGACATGGGGGAAGCCACTGCTTGCCCTCGATCGGTAGCATGGAATGTTGCTACTCTTGGGATTCTATATGGAATCTTGCTACTCTCCGGGATTCTGGAATGTTGCAACTCTTTGGGTTTTTGCCAGGTACTAGTGACCTGGATTAGCCACTGTGAGGACAGGCTACTGGGCTTGATGGACCATTTGTCTGACCCAGTAAAGCTATTCTTATGTTGTTATGTTCTTAAGAAGCAGAGGGGAGAGGATGAGAGGTGCTGGAACCCCCACCAACACAGCACCTGGGGCTCCCCTTCCCTCCTTACTGCGCCACTGGAGCCTATTAGGGAACGAGAAAGTGCTTGCATATAATGTGATGCAAACGAAACAGATCCCAGATGGACTGTTCTAAAACAAAATGTCTTTATTAAAACTGTCAGCCATTGTGGTCAACGTTTTGCCCGCTCTCGAGCTGCTTCAGGGGTATAACACTAAAGGCGGGAAGGCTAAAGGATTTGCGATCCCAACTAAAATGTACAACATTCAATTCTCACAGCCGCATGGACATAGCAGCGAGAGTGGGCAAAACGTGGACCACGTCAGGTGATTATTTTAATAAAGAGATCTTGTTTTGGCGCGGCCTGTCTGAGATCTGTTTCTTTTGCGTCATTGCTGGTGCAGATTTGAAGAGCCTTTCTGTGGTTTCCTGCATATAATGTCTACAGCGCTACACATTATAGGACTCAAGAGTGCACGAGAAGGTTCATAAGTTCTTCCTTTTTGTGCCTTAAGCATGGCTTATTGCACATCTGGAGAATATTTAATCTTTCATTTGTATATATTTCCATTCATTTGAATGCATTTTGCATTTGTTTGGTTGTAAATAATATTAAGGTTTTCTATAACGGTGGATAATGTTAATGTCAGAAATATACACAGCTGGTAGGATTGGGAATCTTTTTTGGCTTTTAAAATGTAAAGAGTAAAGAGGCGTTGGGTGATGAGAAGTCAGGCTTTATGATTATTTAGAAATTGAGGAGCTATTTGATTGATGATGCCTTTGCAATGAAATGTAGAATACGGCTCTTTTGATGAATATGTATGTATTGTTTTTATTTTTTTGTATGTTCTTATGTAAACTACGTAAGTTTTATGTGGTATAACAAATTTTTAAATAAATAAATACTAGCCAGATATCAAGTTCAAGGCTTCTTGGCTCTGTTGCCACATGAAGCCCCTGAAGTCCTCCATTGTGGCCCTCAAACAGTTGGCTGAAATTCTCTTGTGTTAATTTCCATCTTACCCACTAGATATAGTAACTTCAAACATTCTCTTAAGTGTGTTACTCAGTTTTACTTTCTGTACTGAGCGGCCCTTGTTAATGTGGACTTAGCACAAGTCTTAATTTGAATTTTAAGTTGTTTTTTTTCTGAATTGTTTCTTTTTTGCTTTTCTTGATTTTTGTTATTGATGTAACAAATATTAATAAAATATAAATTAAAAAAAAGTGTGTTACTCAGGTGTCTGTCTATGGAATTTGCTACTGTTGACAATCCAAAATATTTTTAAAATACTGCATATCCTTGAAGTGTGGTAGGATCAGTGATATCCAGAGATTCAAAAAGGTTTTGAAAACAGCTTTGTTCATGGAAGCATTTACTTGATTGGATTGCAGTATTGCCGGAGGTGAATGTCAGATAAATTATGTTTTACTATTTTAATGTTCATTTGTTAGATCATGATTATGTTTGTAGTTTTGTAAACCACTTAGGTATAATCGGGTTAGAAAATTTTAAATTACAAAAAAAAATTAATATTAATTTTTAATGTTTAATAACCGGTCTGAACAAGCAGGTTAAGGCAGTTTACAAAATTAGTAGTATGTGTAAGCTTGAAATATTTTGGTGGCTCTCGGGGCTTTCTCGTATTCACACTGCGGCTCTTTACATTAAAAAGTTTGGCAACCATTGTATCAGGGTTACATTGTGTAAAATAAACAGTGTGCTTCATTTATCATGTTCATACCGCTTTTCAATTATTCCTTTTACATTTGAGATTTAAGTGTGTGAAGAGTGTGGTACAGTGGTTAAAGCTACAGCCTCACCACCCTGAGGTTATGGGTTCAAACCCACACTGCTCCTTGTGACCTTGGGCAAGTCATTTGATCCCTCCATTGCCCAGTTTGTGAGCCTGTCGGGATAGACAGGGAAAAATGCTTGAGTACCTGAATAATTTCATGTAAACCGTTCTGAGCTCCCCTGGGAGAACGGTATAGAAAACTGAATAAATAAATAAATGATGGGCATAACAGCAGTGCCCTGAGTTCATGCAGGTACTAGGATCTTTGCTGAACTACTGAGATCATGAATTTATAAGAGTTTATATTGAACAAGGGGATAGCAGAGAGAAACTAATTAAACTGAGTAACCCCTAACATACATAATTATAAAGAAAAGGGATGTCATAGTAGGGAGGTACAGGAAGAAGAAGGAAGGAGGAATATTGAAATGGCTATGAACACATACTGCATGCTTGTAATATGGAGAACAAAATCTGGATCTCCAAATCCTATTGGTAGAAACAGACTATGATTTTTGTAGAAACGTGGTTCAAGTCCCATGACTGACATATGGCTGTATGTGAATATTATCGTTTCAGAAAGAACAGGCCGAGTAGCAACAGAAAAACTGGTACAGAGAAGAGAGAAAGTTTTTGGTTCTTTGGCAAAGAGAGATAAAACTTCCATCTAGAACATAAGAACATAAGAACATAAGAAGCGCCATCTCCGGATCAGACCTTCGGTCCATCAAGTCCGGCGATCCGCACACGCGGAGGCCCTGCTAGGTATACACCTGGCTTATTTTATATCCATTTATATAGCCACACCAATGATATTCATATATAAAAATGATATTCATATATAAAAATGATATATATTCATATATCCTTCTTTAGGTAGGGAGACCAATGTTGGACGCAGTATTCCAAGTGGGGTCTGACCATTGCCCTATAAAGCGGCATTATAACTTTCTCCGATCTACTCGAGATTCCTTTCTTTATCATTCCCAACATTCTATTTGCCTTATTTGCCGCTGCCGCGCATTGTGCCGACGGCTTCAGGGTCCTATCTATCAGTACACCCAGATCCCTTTCCTGTTCACTTTTTCCCAGAGTTGCACCTGATATTCTGTACTCGTATTCCTTATTTTTACTGCCTAAATGCATTACCTTGCATTTCTCCACGTTGAACTTCATCTGCCATTTCTCCGCCCATTTTTCTAACCGACACAAATCGCTCTGGAGTTCCTCACTGTCCTCCTGCGATCTGATTGCCCGGCAGAGTTTTGTGTCGTCTGCAAATTTGATGATCTCACTGGATGTTCCGTTTTCCAGGTCATTGATATAAATATTAAAAAGGATCGGCCCAAGTACCGAGACCTGGGGTACACCACTAGTCACTTTCTCCCAGTCTGAGAACTTCCCATTTATGCCTACTCTCTCCTTCCTGTTTTCCAGCCATTTGCCTATCCATCTTTGTATATCTCCCTCTATGCCATGGCTTTGTAGTTTCCTGAGAAGTCTTTTGTGTGGAACTTTGTCAAATGCTTTCTACATTGGAGTGACCTACGAATCTGCAGCATAGCGTTATATATAGAGGTAGTCAATGACATGCATAAAATTTGTGGCGTTTAAGAGGCTGTCCTGGCATCCTTGTTGCCGAATTCTCATCTGACTAGTATATGGGAGTTTCAGGAGGGAGGCTGGAGCTCAGGAGGAGAAGAAAACCTGAGTACTATTCCCTTAATGGAAGGGCTTTTAGAGATGGCAGGGGAGATACTAGCCCTTAACATACCACATTTAGTGCACTTCTCTATCCAATTCTCTTTGACTGGGTGATCAGAGAATTGGATAGAGGGAGTGCGCTAGATGTGGTGTATTTAGATTTTAGCAAAGCCTTTGACAGTGTACCACACAGACGACTAATAAAAAACTGAGTGCTCTTGGGATGGGCCCCAAAGTGACGGGCTGGGTCAGGAACTGGTTAAGGGGAAGACAACAGAGGGTAGTGGTCAATGGAGATCACTCTGAGGAAAGGGATGTTACCAGTGATGTGCCTCAAGGTTCTGCTCTTGGGCCTATTCTTTTTAACATTTTTATAAACGATATTGCTGCAGGGCTTTCGGGTAAGATTTGCCTCTTTGCAGATAATACCAAAATCTGCAATAGAGCAGACACCCCAGATGGTGTGAATGACACGAAGAAAGACCTATCAAAGCTTGAAGAATAGTCTGAAATTTGGCAGATAAAATTTAATGCTAAGAAATGCAAGGTCATGCATTTGGGCTTCAAAAGCCCGACGGAACGGTACAGTTTAGGGGGTGAAGAACTTTTGTGCACTACAAAAGAGTGGGACTTGGGTGTGGTTGTATGTGATGATCTGAAGGTAGCCAAACAGGTTGAAAAGGTGACGGCAAAAGCTAGAAGGATGCTAGGGTGCAAAGGAAGAGGTATGGCTAGTAGGAAAAAGGAGGTATTGATGCTCCTGTATAAAACTCTGGTGAGACCTCGTTTAGAATATTGTGTACAATTCTGGAGGCTGCACCTTCAAAAAAATATAAAAAGGATGGAGTCAGTCCAGAGTAAGGCTACTAAAATGGTGCATGGTCTTCATCATAAGGTGTATAGGGACAGACTTAAAGATCTCAATATGTATACTTTAGAAGATACCCAAATATATATTCAGGAATAATTAATTGCCTGTGTGCACATCAGTTCGTATCTGTTTGTACTTTAGAGGATAGGCAGGAGAGGGGAGATATGATAGAGACGTTTAAATACCTATGCGCATGAGTCAAGTCTCTTTCAATTGAAAGGAAGCTCTGGAATGAGAGGGCATAGGATGAAGTTAAGAGGTGATAGGCTCCGGAATAATCAAAGGAAATACTTTTTTACAGAGAGGGTGGTGGATGCGTGGAACAGTCTCCCGGAAGAAGTGGTGGAGACAGAGACTGTGTCTGAATTCAAGAAGGCATGGGATAGGCATGTGGGATCTCTCAGAGAGAGAAAGAGATAATAGTTACTGCGGATGGGCAGATTAGATGGGCCATTTGGCCTTTATCTGCCATCATGTTTCTACGTTTCTATAAAAGGGTACAAGATTAGGGGTTTGATTTATGATCCCATACAAAATACCCCCTCCCCCTAACAAATGCCTCCCTCAACTGTAGTTAAATGTACATGTATTGTAGACCACAAGTATATTTTTAGGTGGAGTTGGCGAAGGTCAATGCCTAGACAGTCAATTTATCCAAATAACATCTTATTTGTCTGTGTAAATAAGTTTTAAGAAAAATGTCTCTCCCCATGCAAATAGGCTTCTTTTGATGTGATTAGTGCCCTGTCTTACTTTAGCCAATGGGTTTACTAAACGGCAAGTTAAATACTTTACAGTACACTCACCAAGGATATATAAACACCCCACACCAGAATGCCTAAAAGCACCAAAACCAACAGCATGGTTATCCATGCTACTTAAGCATGGATAACCATCACATAAATATCCTACCTCTGGTACCCTTGGTCACATGATTTATGAATGTCCACCTATTAAATCATATTGGCTTAAAATTTGGGACACAATCAGTATGGTTACCAAGATTGATGAGGATCTCACCCTAGCAATCATAATTTATGGTAAATTCGGTCTCAATGGGACAACAGATAAGTGGACTGGGAAACTGCTGAGATGTCTACTACTTATTACTATCAAAACCATTCTGTCCAACTGGAAGTCTTGTAGTAATCTCTCGTATCATCTGTGGTGGTCACAGGTGTGTCAGATAGCCAAATTTGAAAAAGCCCATGCAGAAACGCATAATTGCATTGATAAGTATTGTAAAATATGGAGTGCATTGAATGATTTCTGTGAATCTTCTTGATTTGGTACTCCCACTCAGGGTTATGGTTTTGTAATATGTGGCATACTAGAACGAATGTACTTAGTGTATGACTGACTATTCTTTACTGTTGGGTTCTATATGTAATCTTCTGTGTAACTATGTTTATTGCACATACAGTTCTATATGATGGCTATTAATCCTTTTCAGTTCTGTATACCTATGTGCATGGGCACACAGTACATGTATTTTTTATTCACTGTTGTTATAAAACTAATAAAAATATTAAACTTGAAACATCCTACCTCTGTAGTAAAGTTCATATATCGTAGCTCATGCCCATTATGTAATGTAACACCATTACTGAAGCTTGAGTATCAAAACACACCATACAATGCACCTCAAGTATAATAACACCATTACTGAAGCTCATGCATAGAAACACCATGCCGAAGCTCATGTAAACTGCTCTGAATTACGATCCAGTCATTAGTAGCAGTATACAGTGGAAGCTTTCAATAAACAATAAATGAGGCTTTTTCCCTTTTACTGGATAGACCATTTACATCAAAGTTCTCAGTACCGAGTCTCTAGTTTTTGATTTCCACAATGCCCAGAATAAATATTCAGATGTAGTTAGATTTTGCTTACCTTGGCTACCTTGAAAATTAAGTCACTGTTACTTTAGTGTCGTCCATGCTGTTTTGCTTCCTGTAGGGCTGATGGAATAAGCTGCACTATCCTTCAGCACAGCAGACCTTCGATTTTCCTGCATTAACCTTAAGGCTGATGCAGTAAAAGGTTTAGCGTGGAAAAATCCACCGGAAAACCATTGTGCAGAAGGTTTGTACAATAGGTAAATTTACTAAGGGGCGTAGTTATCAATGTGGGCTACCGTTAAGAGGTGTTATTTTAGCACAGGTCTCATTTTATGCAGCGAGACCCATAGGAGCCAACTTTTCAAGATGATTGTGGGTGCTCTAAAGCCCTGCACCTGACCCCACCCCCATAATAATAATACTAATTGTAATGACATTTTCCCCCTAACACCAGCCCTGGGTGAGGGAAGGGAGGGAAGGAGGTGGACAGAAAGGGAAGAATTGCCCCGACCTGGTCATGTGAGGTCCCAAAAATATTGGGGGTGCTTGGGCACCCACAGAGCTGGCGTTTATGGTGAGACCTACTTACTAATAATGGGTTAACAGTAAAATAGCATGTCTTAAAGGTAGCTCAGGTTGATAACCTCCCCCCCTAAATCAGTAATTGAGCTCAATGTAAAAAAAAAAAATCCTGCTAAAATTTGGCATGGTATTTTGCTTCCTATTAGCCCGATCATACACAGGAGTAGCACTTTACCTCAGAGGACTCAGCCTAAGCGAACCCAGTATCCACCCTACTCCCCAGTCTATTCAGCCCAGAGTACCCAAAATTAAGGCACCTGATCCAGGGAGGCAATCAGCAGTGACCTGCACCTCCTGCTGCTCCTAGCAGTGCATTAGAACCCACTGGGCCACCATGAAATTTTTGCATGGTGTTGAGGTGGGAGGATTGTTTTTGCTTGTTTCCCTTTTGTCAGTGAGCAAGGTGATTCCAGCTTATACGGTACATTGAAAGGAAGAAATCATTTACACCTAAATCAACAAACTGTGCTGTTTTTCTGTCACTGCCTATTTTTTCTTTGTGGTAATTTACATGCTATTAGTGTTAGTACATCAGGAGTATAACACCCTTTTTCAGTGCATGCATTAGAATGCTGTTCTCTTAAGCTTCATGTTGCATTCTAATGCATGGCGTATTGGCCCTTATGAGTGACATTCACAAGTCCTTTCCAGCCCCGTGCAAAATGAAACTCTTGAAAAGAGAGAGACCACCATCCCGAAGGTCACATAGAATATCTCTCACCTCTTTTATTAATTTTGAATAAGACTATCTTGTTTATCTATATCAAAAATACCAATACAGTCTAAGGCTGTTGTGGTCTGCACAGAATCCATTCTGCCCAAATATATAGTGAAACAGAGTTTAATGCTGTGGTATCTCATTAGAAACAGTTGCTTCTGGTCAAAAACACCCTCTCTGTTGTTTCCTGGCATATCAAATAACAATTGAAATGGCAACAGCCAATGAACATGGATCAATGATCTCTACAGGCACTGCATTTATGTAGATTTAATCAATTTGTGCAAAAATCAAGTTACTGCTGGATTGGGTTTTTTTTTTTTAAACTTTCTTTAGTGGAAATAACTAAAAACATTATTCTAGAAGAAATTAATCATGAGAATTAATTAGCAAAATCTAATATCCAATAATTGCAACCAGATTTAAAAAAAGATTTCACAGATAGTCACGCACGACCTGAAATAGAAGGCAGAAGAAAAATAACCCTAAACAATTTATTTCTTTAGAAAATTATATATTTGATCAGTGAATATAAAGAAGGGTTATGAGTTAGAAACCAAGTAAAATTGTAAATCCTAGACCTGATCAATAAGAGGGGTTTTCTTGTATATAATTCTGGGTGGGAATTGCATCCAGGGTGGGAATGTATTACTACTTTAAATAAGAGTGGGTTATTGGAAGGATACTTGCTTTTATATTATTGATTAAGTAAAGGGGGGGGGGGGGAGATTACTTTCGAATATTTGTAAGTTTAAAGTGCTTTTCTTGATTTGTCATATGTTCAGATTCATATGTATTGCACTGTTACTACTTGAAAATCAATAAAGATTTATATATATATAAAAAAAAAATAAGTGGGGTTTTCTATTTTGCTGCATCTGGTGAAATTTAGAGGAGACATTATCAAGGTGTTGCAAGAGTTGGAGTTACGATACAAAGGTAATGGACTCCCAAGGTACAATAATAATGCAACTTATAATCAACCTCACATTATCCTGGAAGCGAAACCAAAGCTTTTTCATTTGGTTATCAAAGAGCTTTTCTAGCGGTGCTTCTAAGCAGTTGTACTTTTTGGATTATTTAGCCTTTCCACGCATTCTCCACCCTAGGACTAGCAGGGACCCCTGAGGAAGACATGTTTTGTTGAAACATGGACCATGTTGGGTCCAGTGCTCCCAGCGGACTATGTCCCTAAGGTGTTAATTTGGATTTCTGTACATTTATGCATTTTTAATAAAGTCCATGTCAGGAACATCATCTTTCCACAGTGTTTCTTTGGTTTCTCTTGGACTTTTTTCTCTGTGGATTCTTTGGGTCAATTTTTTTGTTTTGTTCCACCCTGGAAGCATCAGGCCACAAAGTTAATACTTCTGGTCACATCTAAAAGAGCATAAGAACATAAGAGTTGTCATAAGAACATAAGTATTGCCATACTGGGACAGACTGAAGCTCCATCAAGCCCAGTATCCTGTTTCTAACAGTGGCCAACCCAGGTCACACGTACCTGGCAAGATCCCAAAGATAAAACCAGAATTTATGCTACTTATCCTAGGAATAAGCAGTTGATTTCCCCAAGCCATCTTAATAATGGCGTATGGACTTCTATTTTAGAAAATTATCTAAACTTTTTTTTTTAAACCCTGCTATGCTGATTTCACTACATTCTCTGGCAACAGATTTCAGAGTTTAATTACATGTTGAGTAAAAGAAATATTTTCTCCGGTTTGTTTAAAATCTACTACTTAGTAGCTTTATCGCATGCCCCCTAGTTTTAGCATTTTTGGAAACAGTAAACAAGTGATTCACATCTACCCTTTCCATTTCACTTGGTATTTTATAGACCTCTATCATATCTTCCCTGAGCTGCCTCTTTTCCAAGCTGCTTTAGCCATTTCTCATAGGAAAGTCATCCCATCCAATTTATCATTTTTGTCGTCCTTCTCTGTACCTCTAATTCCGCTGTATCTTTTTGAGATACGGCGACCAGAATTGCACATAGTATTTGACGTACATCCATACCATGGAGTGATACAAAGACATTAAAACATTTTCATCTTTGTTTTCCATTCCATTCCTGATAATTCCTAACATTCTATTTGCTTTCTTAGTCACCGCACATTGAACTGAGGGTTTCAATGTATCCTCAATGATGACACCTAGATCCTTTCTTTTTCCTAGGTGGTGACTCCAAACATAGAACCCATCATCACATAGCTATAGTTCGGGTTCCTTTTTCCCACATACATCACTTTGCCCTTGCTCACATTAAACATCATCTGCCATTTTGATGCCCAGTCTTCCAAGGTTCTTTTGCAATTTTTTACAATCCTCTTGTGATTTAACAACTTTGAAAAACTTTGTGTCAGTAATAATAGTACTACTTTGTCAAATGCCTTTTGAAAATCTAAATACACAGTATCAACTAGCTCCCCTTTATCCACATACAATCCACAAAGGGTATATACAGTCGCAGGTGACATTTAGCCTACATTGTAGTCTTGTGAGTTGTGCTGCTTGTTTGTAGCCTCTTAACTACTTGCATTTTTTGTGACTTTTATGTTTTTATATTTAAGACAGCCAAGGACCCTATAAGACCCCTGAGGAAGGCATTTTTATTTTACCGAAATAAGGTCCATGTCGGGTCATTTATATTGTATACATTATTTGGTTTCTATCCTGTGGTTCACTTGTGACTGTATGCACCCTTTGTAGATTGTTTTTAAGTTATTTGGATGCTTATTAAATTACAAACTCGTACATCTGATCTTGTGTTCCACAATCTTTTTGTTGTTTTGCTGCTTCATTTCTTTTATGGAACCTTTTGATGCTATTTGGATTTTGTTGTTTTGTCTTCTAGTGTTTAGTAGAATCAGGTAAGGGTGATCCCCGGTTACTCATGCTCTTGCTAGTAGTACTTTATAAGGACAAAAATCTACAATACTGTTATTTTTCCTGGTCTTCCTTGGTCTGTTTTGCTGTCTCTTTCTTCTTTGTTCATGTGTGTTCTTTTCAGTGGAAGAAGGTGTGTGTTCTGAACTTGGGACGCATCTACCAACTCAGAAAAGTTAGAGAGCCTCCATTCTATACAGGGGTGGAGAGAGACTCAGATTGTCCTAGCTGCTTTCAGATTTTGGATTTTTAGTCCCAGCTTTGTTTCTGACTGACTTTGGGATCCTTTTACTAAATTGTGATAAAGTTCTGCACTTACTATGTGGTATGGAGGTAATTCTATAAGGCACTATAGATTTAGATAGCATGTATGTGTACAAAAGCTGGTATTCTAGTCATTTCTGTGCATATGTGAACACATATGTGCAGAAATAATAATCCAGCTATGTGCTACTCCAGTGGTATTCACTCATTTTTCAGTTGGGGCCACTTTGGATCCAAATGAGCTGAAGGGGACCCACCAAATATCTTCCCATACGAGGCCACAACACTGCTGACCAGTGTGTGTCAATACCATACACTTTACCAGCCCATCTTCAAAACTTTTGTTGGGCATATCCTCAAGGTGGTGGTTATTTCCAAATGCAGTCTCTTCATCAATTGAGAAATACCTTATCTTTCACTTCATCCACTTCCCCTTGTCGTGAACTTGGGCAGAGAGGCAGGTTGAGTGAATTGGGGAATTGGAGATAAGATTCTGACCTGGCTCTATGAATTTTTTATAGGGTGAAGGAAGGGATAGATCAATCCCCTGAAAGGCGAGCTAAATGTGGTGTGCTACAGGGTTCTCCAATCTCTCCTTCCCTATTCAGTATGTCTTAAGATGGGCATCGATTTATTGACAGTAGGATTTTCTATTTATTCATACACTGATGACATCTTTTTTGGTTGTACTGCATTGAAGATTTGGATGAAACTTTAGCCCGTTTGAGTGATATGATTGCAAAAACAGATCAAAGGGCCTGAGATAACCTCTTGAAGTCAAAGACTAAAGTTGTATGGTTTGGAGCTTATGGGGCTCATAATCAAAACTTTATACGTCTAAAAAACCACCCAAATTGGCACTGGACAATCTAAAAGACAGGTTGTCCAAGTGCCGATAATCAAAATGGCTTTTTAGATGTATCCATAGACTTTTTAGGCCTCTGAGTCCCGCTGTGCACCCAGAGCTGAAAGGGGCATTTTTGGAGGAGTGGCTAGGGAAGGATGTGGGTGACATAGACAGTCATCCTGCAGGGATAATCAAAGGTTTGAAGAGACTGCCTAGATGGAACTTATACGTTGTGACATAGGCCTAGAGCCTTCTCTGACAAGTTTGCAAGCCTTCTTCGACCCTGACCCGATTCACTAATCTCCTGGCCGATTAACCTCCCACCTGATCCGATCTGTGCATGCAAATGAGGGGAAATGGCATGCAAAGTAGGAAGGCAGCGATTCACTAAACAGAAGGAACACCGACTGGGCTGGTCGATCCATAAAGAAGTGACTGCTGAGGACCAGTCGCTCACATCCAGGGCAGGATTAATTCATCGAGGGCCCCTAGGCACATAAGTACACTGGGCACCCTGCCCCGCCCCACCCCACCATGCGCCCAGGCGGAAACAGGAAGCTGCGTCAGAGGGAAGCTTTGTGCAAGCAGCACCACTTGCAAAATTACAGTTCCCATTGCCTTTTTTACCCACATTGCTTACTTGTCTTACTTTCCGTTGATGGGGTGGGGGCGGCGTTGCTGATCAAGGAGGGGCCTGCGTTGCCGATTTTGGGGGAGAGGCCCGCATTGCCGATTGATGCTGGAGAGGCCCATCGCCGTTTGGAAAAAACAATGTTGATGCACTCCTTCATCGGGCCCCCCTGACCATTTTGGGCCCTAGGCACTTGCCTACTTTGCCTATTGGTTAATCCTGCCATGCTCACATCCTTGCTGACTGTCCTGCTGTCTGCCGCCCTGAAATCCCAGTAGAAAGCAAGCTCTGCTGACTTTCCTGCTCTCAGCTGCCCTTCCCTGCAGTGCAAGCCTGTGGTTTTAACCCACGGGTTAAAAACGTGCTCTGTTCCTGGCTGCAGCGTGTTCTGTTCCATATAGCTTTTTAACCCGAGGTTGTACAAACCCCCGTTGCAGCATGTTCTGTTCCATTAAAGCCTCCCCCCCTTGTGCGGAGAGCAAGCACATGCGCGGACCGCATCTAAAGGCTAGAAAATGGTATACGCATGCATCAGGATCGCTCTGCAGTGATCCGTGGGGTCGGTGTGGGGCGTGCCTCTGATCACGTTAATTTGCATGAAGACTCGTAGTGAATTGGTCGCCCGGCGACGGATTGCCCACGGATCGGATCGGTGAGTTTAGTGAATCTAGGCCTTAGACGATGTAAAGACACATATAAGTACCCAAAAGGTATCTAAAGTGACCAGAAACCACTGCAGGGACAAAATAAAGACCCCCACCCTGTGTTTACTGACCCTGTCACACCCCCCACAAAGTTCAGAATAAAAACATACATACTTGCCTCTGAAACATCAGCACGTGGCATAGGAAAGCCTAGTAGAGTTGCACAGAGGTGACTTAAGTAGTCTGGGGGTGGGCTACTGAACCACAGAGAGGAGGACCCAGGCCCATAAGCCACTCTAATCACAACATTCATGGTGGAAAATGTGAGGCACCAATCCCCCCCTAAAAAAAACCCCTAGTGTACTGCCATATAGGTGGCATCTGCAGCCATAAGGGCTATTGGGGTTGTAGACAGGTGGGTATAGTGGGCTGTGGGGGGGTTCATCATGACCTATAAGGGAGAAGGGAGGTCTGGTGAGATGTTTATGTGACACCCTTTTTATGAAGTTCACAGCACTGCCCTGTAAGGTGCCCCACTGCTCTGATAGTCTGGGTGGCCAGTCCATCACAATTCTGGCCCCTCCCACATCCAAAAGGTCTTGTTTTTGGCATTTGGGACTTGGACAAATTTTTGGTTGAGAATGTGGTATAAAAATAGACGTAGCGGCAGTCTGGACAATCAAACGCCTGGATGTCCAGATAGACGATAAAAAAAAAAAATTGGGGATGTTCTTTTCGAGAATGGACATTTTGCCGCTGCTGACTTTGGGCGACTAGCGCCTTACATCCAAATTGGACTTTTGATTATGTCCCTTCATGGATTCTTTACCTGGGAAAGATCTAGTATTGAAACCAGGAGAGAGTTTATTGAAAATTGTTCCAAAGTTCTTGAAGAAGTTTTGGACTCTAAATTGTCTTTTGAACCTCATGTAAAAATGTTGATTAAAGAAGTTTATTTTTCAGGCTGAGGCAACAAAGGGCTATTGGCTCAATCTTAAGTCTCTTAAACTTTTGAATCATTGCACATGCTATACTATTGCTATATTTGGCCTATTGCAATTCTCTATATGGAGGGATTATAACTAATTGCTTAAAAGATAATCTCATTTATTGTTTCATTGCCCATATATTATGAATTTTTGGAAATCAATTTGGGACCAAATTAATAATTTATTAGAGAACCCAGTGCCATTATCCTATGATACTGTGATATTTGATATGGATATGAGAGCAAAAAAGTCAGATTTCTGCGAATAACAATAAATTATTACTAATAATGACAGGGGTTGCCATTCAACAAATCACATATAATTGGAAAGACTGGAGGAGATTAAATTATAACTTTTGGTGGAATTCTTTATGCCATATCTATAAAATGGAAAGATTTATTGCGTTACAAAAGGGATATTTTAAGACATTTCAGGATGTGTGGAAACCATTAACAAAATATTGTCAGGATTAAGTAAAATTATTTCCCTTATGTTTATCAGTTTATGAGGTAGGCAGGGGGGTATTTTATTATTACATATATCATACAATATGATTGGGAGGGATGGGCGAGGGGTGGGGATAAGAATCTATGTAATATACCAATGATTGTTTATAAGTGATGTACTAATTGTTACTGTGAATGAAAATATTAACACTTAATGTAATTTGTGAAAATGAATAAAGAATTATAAAAAAAAAAAAAAAAAAAGATAATCTCATTGCTGTAATCTCCATGCTCTGTTCACCTGTACCGATACCTGCTGTATCCACACTGTACTTCTACTGTACTGTATACCGTCTTGAACTGAAAAGGTATGACGGGATATAAATAAAGCTATTATTATTATTATTATTTTTACAAAATACAGCAGCTAGGCTTGGGAGAAATGAGAAAGCTTCTCCATTGCGGAGGAAATTACACTGGCTTCTAGCAGGTAACAAAATTAAATTCAAACTTACTTGTTTGATCTTTAAATCAATTTATGGATGCACTTCTAGCTGTCTAGCGCACAGTTTGAATTTACCAGTATCCTGTAGTTTGGCCTGGAAAGAACAATGTTTAAAACTACGCTGTTCATCTGCTAAGTCTGTTTACAATAAATCATGTTTAGAGTCGTCTTTTCTTTATCAGGGTGTTAAGAGTGTGGAATACTCTACTTCTAAGGGCTCCTTTTACTAAGCTGCGGTAGCGTTTTTCGCGCACGCGCACTAAACCTACGCTACGTGGCTAGAACTAATGCCAGCTCAATGCTGGCATTAGCGTCTCACAGATCTTAGATGTAAACAAGGACAAAATCAACAAAATAACAAAATTCCAGTGATATGGAATATACTAAATATGGGGTGTCAGATTGACCACTTGAAGTGAAAACCACCTCAAAGGTCTGTCAAATCTTCATTTGTCCCCTATATCTTTATCATAGTAATATTTTTTGTACTTTTTTTTTTGCGTTCATTTTTTTATATATATACTTTTATACTTAAATGCACTTTTCAACTATTCAAAATAAGTTATATAGTAAAAGGTAACTTAGCTTCTTTCAATTAGTTATTTAGGTCATGTTGTTTTGGATATGCTTTCTCCAGCGTTCAAAACAGAACGCTCCCCTCTGCCAACGCGTTTCGCCGATCTTTATCAAGGCATGGGGCTCTGTATCATTAAATGTACCTAACTTTTATGTCAAGCGGCATCCAAAAGAACATTAGCGTCTAGCATGTGCGGCAATTTAGCGCGTGCTATGCGCATGCTAAAAACCGCTAGCGCCGCATTGTAAAAGGAGCCCTAAGTATTAGAGACATCCAGATCTATATAATTTTTTGTAAAGCTCTGAAAACTTGCTGGTTCAGTGAAAATACCAGATTTTAAGATCCTTGCATGTGTTATATACGATTGCAAAAAAAAAAAAAATATAGAAGAGTCTTATCCTCATGTACATTAATTGTGGGTCAGTGTCAAAGGTCTAACATTTTGGTAATGGCATATGAATTGTTCTGCATACCTAAGAGGCAAATCCAGTAGTACTAGTGGGTATGCTACTCTGTGACCTCTGTACTCTAGTCAAGGTTGTTTGTTGTTGTTACTATCCAAAGTCATTGTTGGGAAAAACCAGTTGGCGAAATATATTTTTTCCATAATGGCACCAAAACAGTAGAAGATAATGAGATTAGCATGGTCTATCTTTTCCCTGATGGTATTACGGATTAGGTAATCAATAAGGAATAACAAAGAGTTTTAGTTCTAGTTTTATTGAATTTGAATCTGTTTTTTTTTAAATTTAAATTTGATTTCATTATTAATCACTTTGAATTAATTGACTCGGATAAGGTGGTATATAAAATATTATATGAGAAATAAATCAGAGATGATGCCTTGATACAATGATACAGTATTCTTGCTGCTGCTGATCTCCTAAATTAAGTGTTAATTTTACAGCCATTTATAATGTATATTTTTCATCAGGCTACAAGTTTGTTATGATTATCTAGAGTAGGCAAGGTTAGGGTTGAAACCATGCGACTCATTATCTGAGCTGTACTAGAAAGCATTTTGACTCAGAGTGCCTTGACATATGAACTACTCATGTTTAAACAGATGTATTCAGTGTGAACGGATGGCTTGATTGCTTCCACAAAAATTTCTCCTTAGAAACTGTGGAGGCAACCGAACTCTTGTTTGTTTGTTTCATGCATAATACTTCTTTCTAGTTCGCTGGCTTATCTTCCATACTCAACTGCATGTCTGAACAGATCCTATAGTTTTCAGAGGCAGAATCTGTACTGCTTTGTTTTCCTGTGTACGTAGATGTGCTGAGAGTTGAGTCGGTTCAGCGAATGGCCACCAGGATGATCCTGGGGCTCAAGGATCTCTCGTATGAAGACAGGCTGCACAAGTTGCGGCTATACTCTCTCGAGGAACGTAGGGAGAGGGGAGATATGATAGAGACGTTTAAGTACATCACTGGTCGAATAGAGGTGGAAGACAACATTTTCCTTCTAAAAGGACCCTCGTCCACAATGGGACATCCGTTGAAAATCAGGGGGAGGAAATTTCATGGGGATACCAGGAAGTACTTCTTCACTGAAAGAGTGGTGGACCATTGGAACGAGCTCCCGGAGCAGGTGATCATGGCCAGCAGCATACAAGATTTTAAGAATAAATGGGATGCCCACGTCGGATCCCTACGAGGGTAGCATAGAGGAGGGCAGCTTGGGGACGAGTGATAGAGTGTAGATTAGGGGAGGGTTGTTGGAGTGGGCAGACTTGATGGGCTATGGCCCTTTTCTGCCGTCATTTTCTATGTTTTATATAAATGCATTTTAAAATTTAGCAGAGAAATTGTTAAAAAGAGAACGCTTTGGTTGGTTGGTTTGGAGTCACTGAGAGACTTTAGCTAGTGCTAGAATCCTTCTTTGTGTTAATAGTTCAATTGCAGATCAAGCATAATTAGAACAATTTTGCCCTTATTTGCCACTCTAATATTAAGCTGCATGCTTTTTGATACATTTCTTAATTATAAATAGGAAGCCTTTAGATATATCTTAATGAATACATATTAAATTGTAAGCAACTCTTTCTCCAGGAATGAATAAAAGCATTACCGAAGCCTGTGTAAAACTCACAGCTACCTAAAGCAGAAGAATCAGATGTCTGCTAGGCAAATTGACAGAACTCATTAATCTTGGATGCAGTGAGTATAGAGCCTGTCCTTTCATGCACCTGCCCAAGCCTGAAGTAATTACATGATGGCACTATTAATACTGAAGAGCCTGAGTGGGGACAGGGTTATCTTCTCTTCTTAAGAATTGATTGCAAGCTGATTAGTGGACAGCGTTTTTCTTGCAGTATAATTGCCTGTGTGTTATTGTGGTCTTTCTGACCCAAGGGTTATACCATCTTAGCAGTTTCAAGGCCTTGACAAAAGCATGTTAGCCATCCAAGTAATGAACTGGAACTCAGTCACTCTGAACAGTAGATGCATGGTTGAATGTATTTAAATGATAACTGTAGATCTCAACTGTTAAGCAGCATAAGATTATATTTTGCTTTCTGCAAATTACAAGACTTACGTTTTGAGTGTGATTTTAGAAGGGGTGTAGAAGTCAGAATTGAGATGTCCACATCAAGACATCTCGGGTTCCATTTCAATTTTAGAACATGTAAACAGAGGACATTTGTGAAATGGATGAACCAGAGCAGAAACACTAAATATTAGAAAGATAAAAAGCAAGCACATAAACATTTATGTTAATGAAATAGCAACATAAATATTTTTGTTAGCCATTTTAGAAACATAGGAGGTCAATATTCAGAGTAAATATGGTGCAGTGGTTAAAGCTACAGCCGTGGTATCCTAAGGTTGTAGGTTCAAACCCACACTGCTCCTTGTGATCCTGGGCTAGTCATTTAAATCCGCCATCGCTTCAGGTACATTAGATAGATTGTGAGCCCACCAGGATAGACAGGGAAAAATGCTTGTGTATCTGAACAAAATCCATGTAAACTGTTCTGAGCTCCCTGGGAGAACAGTATAGAAAATTGAATAAATAAATTTAACTGGCCAGTAGAGGGTGCTAATTTGCATAGTAAATTTTAACCACTCTTTTTAAAACAGGCCCCATAGGGAAGGCAATTTTCAATTAAACTAGTGTTTTACTCATAAGAATAAATTTGAAAATTACCATTTGGATAATATAGGCCCCCTTTTATCAAATTGCGTTAGGAATTTTTATCGCCGGCCACTGTGGTAAAAGCTCTGACGCTCATAGGAATTCTATGAGGGTCAGAGCTTTTACTGCAGCGGCTGGCAATAAAAAAAAAAACCCTAACATGGCTTGATAAAAGGGGCCCATAGTGCTTTACCTCCAGAAAATGTTTTTTTAAAAAATTGTCCATGTGGGTGAAAGTATAGTTAGTGACATTTTGAGGTGCCTACTAAAGTGTGCTAATAAATGGGCTTAGCATGTTGTGGGACTTTCCCATATGCTAAACTCATTTCTAGCATGCCTAGGAAATTGAGCAATTTCTAGTATTTCTTTTTCAGGTCGTGTGCTCATGTTCGTATTAATATGTGTAACCTGAATTTAAAAAAATGATGGGGGAGCACTTAGCGTCTCCTATTTGGTAGGCGCCAAGGGCTCCTGTGTTGTGGACATGCTAATCAGAACCCGCTAGCTGGGTGTCATGTCCATGCCCATTCTCTGCCCCTGACACAACCCCTCCAAAAAATAGAGAAAAATAACTACCGCATGCGTATGCTCAAACAGGTTGCATAATGCAAAATGCTCTAATGCGCTTTTTCGTATGAATTTTCACACACGTCAAATGTGTGGTAGGACTTAACACCAATTGGTAGACATATCCCTTTGTGTGTCCTTTTACCCACTGTATAGGAGGCATTCCCAGGATAAGGGTAGGCTGGGGTTTGGAACCAATGTTTTCTGTGATTTTTTGCTGGCCCATGTTCACATGAAATATATTTTGTCTGGAAGTTTTCAGCCTCAACTCAGTGTGTGTGGTTTAGCTTATGGTCACAATAAAGAAAACCTGCAAAAATTTTGTGTGCGCATTTGCTAGGTGTGTGCCCTCCCTTTCTGAGCCAGGCATATGCACACATATGCAAGGCTTAGAGGGAACACTGCTTAGAGCTACATGCATACTTTAGAATTTTTTTTTTTTGAATGAAAGCTTTTATTGAAGTACAGTATACACAAAAAGATGCAGCAATAACAATATGAAGCATAAAACATCAAAAAGAAAACACCAAAGGTACTGCCAGCAAATTGAACATGTGCAATATCCACAACTATACAATAACAAACTACAGAACCACCCAGAACACAGCAAAATCCCCCCCCCCCCACCCCAGGGACTAAACACAGATCCCACACCACAATAAAGGATAAAGGGTCTCCTAAACCAACTCAAGGAAAGGAATAGGTAAAAGAGCTCCCAAACACAAGTCCTCCTTTTCAGGCCCCAGACTCAACTCCCAACTCCACCCCCACAACCAACCCCTTTTAGAATTTTTTTAAAGGTGTGCATGTATTTTTGCTCTGAAAAACAAAAAACAAAATCCCCCAACCTTCGTGCAGGTTAGCAGGTGCAAATGTGTGCGGGTGGTTTTCCTTGAATAATATTGAGTGTGAAAGAGTGACATAAGAACATAAGAACATTTTACTTTGAAAATGCCACAAAGTCCAAGGAGTGTACTTCTCACCAGTGGAAGCAGATAGAAAATTACTCCCTAATGTTCAAGCTGTAAACACTCCATTTTTATACTGAGAGAAGCTGTACGCTTCAGGATAAATCTATACTGTAGGGTGTAAGTATTATTACATCACTTTCTGCTCAGTAACATTATCATTTAATTTTACACATGGCTGAATACCTACAGTGTGAGAAGATTATAATTTAATTAGTCTACCTTCAGCCATTCATATCATCCCGTATCTAAGACATTCCGTGCACATTTATCCTGCAATAAATGCTATTTTAAACTGTGATTGTTAGAGTTCCCTTTTCATATAATTCAGTATATAATCTCTTAGTAGATATCTTGTTTGTTAATTAAACCATTGATTTTCTTAGTTCTAGATAAACAAATTAACGTGTCTATGTACTAAAGGGATTTTATGCTAGAGTGAATTTTTAATGCAAATTAATGTCTGCAATAGCCTTGATTAAATGTGCTTTTCAAAAAGAACACAGAAGTACAGAAAAAAAATTACCTGATGCAGTAAAAAGAGATCTGAAGCATCCTTTTAATAAGGTGCGCTAACCAATTTAGGGTCCCTTTTGCAAAGCCACGGTAGCGATGAAGCCCATTCAATTCCTATGGGCTAAGTCACATTCGCTAAACTGCATCGCTATTGCGGCTTTGTAAAAGGGGCCATTAGCATGCACTAATGATTACTGTGCGCTAAATGCTAAGAAGCCCATTATATTTCCATGAGCGTCTTAGCATTTAGTGCAAACTAATCATTAGTATGCATTAAATTGGTTAATGCACCTTAGTAAAAGGACCCATAAGTAATTAACTACAAAACCAAAATCACATAGAAATAAGAATAATACTCTGAACTCTAAAATTAGAACAAAAATGAGATGAAAGTGTTCCAAAAGAAAAAGATATTAAATTAAAAAAAACAACAACAAATCCCTCGCTATTGCCACTCATCTTATAATCTGTAACTTGAAAGATAATACTAAGCTTAATTTTAGTGAGTGGCGGAGTGCTCTATATGAAAATATGAAAGAATTATCGCTTTAAAATCTTGTAAAATAGTGTACGTTCGTAAAACTTGTGCACCCTTTGATAGTTTCTGTAACTGCTTTTGAGGGTTTTTAAAACTTTTTTGTATAGTTTGAAGCTTGATGGCATATTTAAGTAACTGTCTCTATAGATATATCATATATTGCTTGTAAATATGTTTATGTGCTTCTATTGTTAACTTTAAAAATGCAATAAAATCTATTAAAATAAATAAATAAACCAAATCAATTAATACATGGTAAGAGCAAGCATGAAAATGCTTCCATTCCAAATCATCTCACAATACTTATACGAGTACACATAGCCCTAGCTTGCTTCTGAGAATCCAAGAAAGCGCATCATTTCATTACCTCAAAGAAAACATAGAGGGGCATTTTTGATATGACATCTAAGTCCGAATTGGGAGGTTTTGCCGTTGGGTGAAGAAAAACTTCTTAGCATTGGTTCTGAATCTGCCCCCTCTTAATTTTTCCGAATGGCCTCTCGTTCTTGTAGTTTTCGAAAGTTTGAAGAATCTGTCCCTCTCCACTTTCTCCATGCCGTTCAAGATCTTGTAAGTCTCTATCATGTCCCCTCTAAGTCTCCGCTTCTCCAGGGAAAAGAGCCCCAGTTTCTCCAATCTTTTGGCGTATGAAAGGTTTTCCATACCTTTTATCAAACGTGTTGCTCTCTTCTGAACCTTCTCGAGTATCGCCATATCCTTCTTTAGGTATGGTGACCAATATTGGACGCAGTACTCCAGATGTGGGCGCACCATCGCCTGAAACAACGGCAGGATAACTTCTTTCATTATGGTTGTAATATCCTTCTTGATTATACCTAGCATTCTATTCGTTTTCTTAGTGGCCGCTGCGCACTGCGCCGACGGCTTCATTGTCTTGTCGACTATTACCCCCAAGTCCCTTTTTTGGGTATTTTCACTCAATAATAGCCCTCCCATCGTGTAGCTGTATCCCGGGTTTCTGTTTCCTACGTGCAAGACTTTACATTTCTCTACATTGAACTTCATGTGCTATCTCATCGCCCACTCCCCTAGTTTGTTCAGGTCCCTTTGTAAACCTTTGCAGTCCTCTATAGTCCTAGCCCCACTAAATAGTTTGGTGTCATCTGTGAATTTTATTACTTCTCACTTCGTCCCTGTTTCTAGATCATTTATGAATACATTGAATAGCAGCGGTCCGAGCACAGACCCCTGCAGAACACCACTCGTGACCCTCCTCCAGTCCGAGTAGTGGCCATTCATTCCTACCCTCTGTTTCCTACCTGCCAACCAATTCCGGATCCATCTGTGTACATCTCCTTCCACCCCATGGTTCTTCAGTTTCCGAAGTAGGCATTCATGGGGTACTTTGTCAAAGGCTTTTTGGAAGTCTAAGTATACGAAGACAATGGGGTCCCCTTTGTCCATCCGTTTGTTAATTCCTTCGAAGAAGTGCAATAAGTTCGTTAGGCACGATCTTCTCTTACAGAAGCCATGTTGACTTGTTTTCATAAGTTTATTCCTTTCTAGATGCTCCTCGGTGGTATCTTTTATCAGTGCTTGCGCCATTTTTTCCCGGAACTGAGGTCAGATTACTGGTCTGTGGTTCCCCGGGTCACCTCTTGATCCTTTTTTAAAGATGGGTGTAATGATGGCTATCTTCCAATCCTCCGGGATCACGCCTGTTTTCAGGGATAGATTACAAACTTGCTGTAGTAGCTCCGCTATTTCCTCCTTAAGCTCTTTCAGCACCCTAGGGTGGATTCCATCAGGGCCTGGTGATTTGTCAGTTTTTAATTTTTCTAACTGCCTGTGTACGTCTTCAAGGTTTACTTCCATGGATATTAATTTTTCTTCTTGTTCTCCTTTGAAGATTTGTTCAGGTTCCGGTATATTGGATGTGTCCTCATTTGTAAATACTGACGAAAAGAACGTGTTTAGTCTTTCTGCCACTTCTTTCTCCTCCTTCACCACACCCTTCCTATTTCTATCATCCAACGGTCCCACTTCATCCCTAGCCTGCTGCTTCCCTTTAACGTATCTAAAGAACGGTTTGAAATTTCATGCTTCCCTGGGTAGCCTCTCTTCATATTCTCTTTTTGCTTTTCTAACCACGAGGTGACATTCTTTTTGATACATCCTGTGTTCTTTCCAGTTCTCGGTTTTACCCTTTTTCTATTTCTTGAATGAATTCTTCTTATCACCTATCGCTTTCTTCACTTCTTTAGTTATCCATGCCGGGTCTTTTGTTCGGCTTTATTTGCACCCTTTTCTGAATCTGGGGATATACAGATTTTGCGCCTCGCTCACCGTATTCTTGAATAAAGACCAGGCTTGCTCTACAATCTGCCATTTCTTTGAGCTGTACCTAAGTTTCTTCCTTACCATTACCCTCATTGCTTTGTAGTTTCCTTTCTTGAAGTTGACAGTTGTCGCTGTGGTTCTCTTTCCCTTCGACATTCCTACTTCAACTTTGAACTTGATTATATTGTGATCGCTGTTTCCCAATGGCCCCACTACTTCCAGGTCCTCTTAGACCATTAAGGATTAGATCCAGAGTGGCATTCTCTCTCGTCAGTTCTCTGGATCTGGAAGCTGTGATGGAAGAAGAGGAGTTAGATATAGTGGTGATCACGGAGACATGGCTCACAGAGAACCATGACGGGGATGTAGTTATACCGGGCTATAATCTGTTCAGGAAAGACAGGGTAGGAAGAAAAGGAGGGGGAATAGCATTATATGTTAAAGATCATATTAAAGACACACAATTGCAGGATCTGCAGAGCAAGGAAGAGGAACCGTGGATCAATTTGGAAAGAGGGAATGGTGAATATATTTACATTGATATGATATACAGGTCTCCTTCACAGACGGAAGAAGTAGATAGAGATTTAGTAGTAGACATTCAGAATATATCTAAAAAGAGGGGAAGTCTTGCTTATAAGTGATTTTAACATACCGGATGTTGATTGGGGTATCCCTATTGTGGGGTCTTCTAGAAGTAAAGAGATCCTGGATTCTCTACAAGGAGAACTATTCCAGCAGTTGGTAGAACCTACGCGGGATGGGGGTCTTACTGGACTTAGTGCTTACAAACAGGGAAAAGTGTTTCTGATGTAACAGTGGGTGATCATCTGGCATCCCGTGATCACTGCATGGTACGGTTTAATATTAAGATGGGTATAGAGAGGGCTCAATAAAAAGTAAAGGTTCTAGACTTTAAAAAAATGAACTTTGTTCGGATGGGGGTTTATGTCAAGGAATTGTTGTCTGGGTGGGAAAGTCTGGAAGGAGTGGAAATGTGGTAGGCAAAACTGAAAGGAGCAATTGTAAGGATGACAAACCTTTTTGTGAGGCAAGTAAGTAAAAGTAAGAGGAAAAGAAGGTCGATTTGGTTCTCAAAAGTAGTAGCTGAGAAGGTAAGGAATATGAGGTTAGCTTTCATAAACTACAAAAGATTGCAGAAGAGGAAGACAGGCAAAAATATCTGGAAAAGTTAAGAAAGGCTGGCCGTGTAGTCAGGAAAGCAAAGAAATAGCTGACATGGTAAAACGAGGAGACAAGACATTTTTTAAATATATTGGTGATAGAAAGAAGTGCAAACGTGGCATTGTGAGACTCAAAGGTGAAGGGGAAGAATATGTTGAAGCTGATAATGAAAAGGGCGAATTGCTTAACAAATATTTCTGTTCTATGTTCATGGCTAAAGCACTGGAAGCAGGACTGTAGAAGAAAGACGTGAACAGGGATGGCAACGTGGAGCTAGTGAACTATCTAGACAAACTCAGCATACTAAACGAACACCAATCAGGATTCAGGAAAGGCTTTAGCACTGAGACAGTCCTAGCCTCGATCCTAAATCACCTATACGGCCTATTCAGCAAAGGAACAAGTGCTCTAGTCCTACAACTAGACTTCAGCAGTGCTTTCGATCTAGTTGATCACAAAATAATGATACACTGCCTAGATGCAATAGGAATCATGGGAAAAACAAGGAACTGGATACAGGGCTTCCTAACAAAGAGATCATACCGAGTGGATCAGTTTATTTGTCAATCGCCTATGTTTCACTGTGTCAAAGGCTTTGCTAAAGTCCATTACAATACATCTAGCGTTCCTCCTATATCTAACTGTTTGGTCACCCACACGGGGAGGAGATCTTGGGAGGGGGGAGAGGAGCATTGCCCCCCTCACAACTGGGATGGTTGCACTGGTGATGCTATGATGGGGAGGGCAGGGAGGAGAATTGGATTCATTTCAGCCAGTTCATCGTGCTGAAATGGCTGCGATAAACTGTCCAAGACCCTCCTGTGTGGATTCTATTACTAACTGCTAGAACAGGTTTCCTTGCAGAGAATCCCTAGGAGATCCTGCAATAGGGAGACCCCAATCGACATCCAGGCTTAAGGATCCAGACATAATCGTATCGTTGATATTTTTTATTGTTTCATTTTCTTACAGTCTATATCCACACTTCTAGTTTTACTCTTACTCCTCCTTGTTGTTCTAACTCATTATATTTCTCTTGCACTATCACCATTGTAGTTCTTCCCATCTTGTACCAGTCTAGTGTTGTCCATTTGTTATTGTCCCCCATTTATGAATTGTAATTCGCTTAGAAATATTTGATAAGCGTGTGTATCAAATTTTAAATAAAACGTGAAACTTGATCTTCTATTAGTAGTACGTCAGTTTTTACAGCTGTATTTCAAACGATTCCTTGCCCTAATTACAGAAGCTGGTGATATCAGGAGGGTTCAAAAGGGTAGTAAAGTTCATGCACAGAAGCCTGATAATTTTATTATGGGAACAAGTTTCACTAAGCTGCCTATTCTGATGATTTTAAACCCGTATAGCATTAGCAGCATTTTAAAGAGAAACTATGTTAGTATGCTAATACATTTTATTATGTATAACATGACATAACAAGAATATCATTTGTACATTATATGCATGTGTAATTTTCTCCCCTGACCAAATTATGACCCCAAGGAATGCCGACATTTGGGAACTAATGTACTGAAATGTTCTAATACCAACCATTAGCATATGTAGCATGATATTTATTGGATATACTAATGGCCCATGCTAAGCACATGCAAATGAGGTAGATGATAAAGTATGAACATGTTCATAACTGCTTGGTATTACAAAATCTTTACTATATTTTACTGAGGTGCAGTTACCTTTTTGCATCAATATATTTGTGAAGCAGTTTGAGCATGCACTTTTTTTGCTAGGTAGCATGTTATGAATAATTTGGCAGAATTTTGCATCTGATTGTTTCATGAGCATAAATACAAACACAAACTTGTATTTTGGAAAATTTTATTCGAAAGAGTTGAGCAGGCATTGGTAGGAAGCATTAAATAATGACACACTGTATCTTATGATGAAACTAACTAAAAGATTTAGTTTTTTGATGCGAGGTGTTAATTTTAGGAGGCTTTACATTATTATTATTATGTTTTATTGATGTTCTATCTGTTGTAATGTATGCAATTTTGCTTATGTATATACTTTATTGTGACCCTCCTTGGGAAAGGCAAGGTATAAATAAATAAATACAAATTGAAATGTGAAATGTCCAATTTCTGACATTCCAAAATCAAGATCTGGAGGTTTTTAGCAAATGGACTTTTTTGTAGGCGTTTTCAGATGTCCATCTACTCTGAAAATGAGCACCTTAATGTTCGGTATCACTCTTTCACTTATTCACTGTTGGTTAATTGCTCTGTATTTATTAATATGAGCTGATATATCAATTTTCAAAGAAATCCCACTGCAATTTGCCATTATTTAAATACGCTTTTTCAAATATAGCCTAACTAAATCATGTACACTGATTAAATAATTATCATGTCATTAGTTCATAAACCTGCAAGCTGGAAAGCTAATAAGATGGAAGAGGTACCATCATGAAAACATGCCCATCTCACCATCAAATGCTTTAACTGTCTTGGCTTAGCGTAGCTAGGTTTAAAACATATATAATCGTCAGCTGGCAACCTAGTTTACTTTTAGTTAACTTTACTACACATATATTATTTTCATATTGTCATTGTTTTGTATTTCTCCAGCACCGGTCTGCAGAGCTGTCACAAGGGGTGGGCAAACAGTGCAACTGCTGCGTGGGTGACCAGTTAGGGGATGGAAAGGAACACCACCCTGTCCTTTTGAGTTAATTTGTGAGCCTGTCAAGTTCAAGTTTAATAAGATTTGTTATCTACGCAATATCATATATTTCAATGCGTATTACAGTTTTCCAATGCATACAATAAAAAACTGGTGGACGAAATATGACATTTCATACAGATAAAATATATTCTAATACAAACTGATACAAAAAGGGTAAATGGGGTGGATTACAGTCTTTAATAAAAAAAAAAAAAAGGAAACATTTAGGGAGAAACATGTAGGATGGGATCACATAAAATCCATTAGGATCTGAAGATTTTATGTTTGGGAAGTTAAGCTGTCTATGTATTGAATGCATCTTTATATAGAAAGCTTTTTAAAGAGCGCTTGAATTTTTCCAAGGATGGTTCATTACGTAGGTACAGTGGAAGTTGATCCACAACTGAGGAGCTATGAGCCTGTGTATAAGCAAGCCCAAAAGGGAAGAATACTGTTGAAAGCAACACTTACCCTGGGCAAGGGTTACCAGATTTTCCAAACGGAAAATCCAGACCCATGGCCCCGCCCACAGGACCACCCTGTTTCGACCGGCCATACCCCGTTCCGCCCCCAGGCCCTGCATCCTCAACCTGCACGAGCGACAAGCGATGCCAGGCGGCATTCGTGCATGCACTGGTATGACATCACCGCGTTGCGTCTGCGCATGAGCGAATGCTGTCCTGATGTCGCTCGTTGCCAGAAGCTTTTCAAAACCCGGACAAAGTGCTGGGTTTTGAAAAGCCGTCCGGATCCCCGGACATGTCCTCAAAAGGAGGGCATGTCCGGGGGAACTCTGGATGTTTGGTAACCCAACCCTGGGCAACATCTGGTCCAGTGAGAGCCTTGATGGCATGCTACTATTATTGCTCCGTAACTCATGGTGGGCTCCTTTAACTAAGCCAGGGGTCTCAAAGTCCCTCCTTGAGGGCCGCAATCCAGTCGGGTTTTCAGGATTTCCCCAATGAATATGCATTGAAAGCAGTGGAATACTCTGTACAGTTCTGGAGGCCGCATTATCAAAAAGATGTGCGGAGAGTTGAGTCGGTTCAGCGAATGGCCACCAGGATGGTCTCAGGTCTCAAAGATCTCCTGTATGAGGAACGACTGGGTAAGTTGCAGCTGTACTCACTCGAGGAACGCAGAGAGAGGGGAGACATGATCGAGACGTTCAAATATGTCACGGGCCGTATCGAGGTGGAAGAGGATCTCTTTTTCCTTAAAGGACCCACGGCAACAAGAGGGCATCCGTTGAAAATCAGGGGTGGGAAATTTCATGGCGACACCAGAAAATATTTCTTCACCGAAAGTGGTGGTTGATCGCTGGAATAATCTTCCACAACAGGTAATTGAGGCCAGCAGCGTGCCAGATTTTAAGAAAAGATGGGATTGGCATGTGGGATCTCTTCATGGAGGTAGTTAGGGGGTGGACCATTAGTGTGGGCAGACTAGATGGGCCGTGGCCCTTTTCTGCAGTCATGTTCTATGTTTCTTCTATGTTTCTATGCACACAGATCTCATGCATATTCATTGGGGAAATCCTGAAAACCCGACTGGATTGCGGCCCTCAAGGAGGGACTTTGAAACCCCTGCACTAGAACATACTTACTACCATAGCTGAAAAGGGCTCATCATGGGATGTGCCAAGATGTCCTGTAGTAATTTTGCAATCTGCACACACAAACCATGTACTAAAGAATCAATTTGTTTTTTTTACTCAGAGGGGGCATGTCTGGGGGTATAGAATGGGCCTAAGTAATGAAACGTCTTACCAGTGAGCAATCAAAAAGGGACAAGTTTGACATCTTTCAAAAAAGAACCCCTAAAACTCTTGTTTTCACAATCATATGGTATGGTGGGGATGATAGTTTCAGGTCTGTAGAATGATAAGAACATAAGAATAGCCATACTGGGTCAGACCAGTGGTCCATTTAGCCCAGTATCCTGTTTTCAACAGTGGCCAATCCAGGTCAAAAGCATCCGGCAGAAACCCAAATAGTAGCAAACGTTCCATGCTACTGATCCCAAGGGAAGCAGTGGCTTCCTCCATGTTTGTCTCAATGAATTAGGGCAGTGTCTCAAACTTTCTCGAGTTGGGGCACCCAGAAGTGTGCGGACGTCGCCGTGATGACATCATGCATATGTGTGACATCATCATGTCGACGTCCGTGAATGCGCAGAGGTCCTCCAGATGGGCCCTGAGACGTCAGTAGGGGGGTTCCAGCAGGGAAGAGGGCCGGAGAGAAGGAGAGGCATTGGCGCCAGCTGATTGCCTACAGCAGTGTTTCTCAACTACTTCAAGCTAAGTACCCCCTAAGTCTAACAAATATCAATTGAGTACCCCAACCACAAACCTCCCTAGGCCCACCCAAGCTCTGCCCCAGATTCCATCCCCTTTACTAATTGTAATGCAATGGTTTCCATTCATTTTTCATATATACACAGCAGATATAAATTCTCAAAACTGACACATTTCAATCACTATATTGAAAATAAAATCATTTTACCTACTGGTGATCCTCTGCAGGCTGCTGTAATTAGCTTTAAAGGTGAGACCAGGAGGCCAGGGGGGAAGCCGGGGGATGCTAGAGAGAAGGGGGAAACATGCAGGTCTTTGGCGAATCAAGCAGCGCTGGCACTGTACCACGTAGGGAAGTCAGCTGGCAGGCGCCTCTCTTCCTCCTCAGTGTGCCGCGGGCACACTTGGAATCTCAGGGGGCACACTAGTGTGCCTTGGCACACAGTTTTAGATACACTGAATTAGGGAAAGGGAATGAGTTTGTAGATTCATTTGGTTTTTAGTAATGTTTTAAATTATTTTATTGAATGTTATTTATGTATGCATTGTGATTAAATGATGCTGTTGTATGTTACTGCTACTACTACTAATTATCATTTTTATATCACTGCTAGACGCACATTAAAATATTCAGAAGACGGTCCCTGCTCAGTAGAGTTCTGCTGTGACCCACCAAGGATATCAGATTGAGCGAAATATAAATCTGGAAAATAAATAATTAGATAACATGATCCCAGAGAAAATGAAAATGTTTGATACCATAGCAGCAGTTCTCTGGGTACTGAGGGTGCTTGAGCACCCCCAATATTGAAGAAATTCCTTGACTGTGTCCAAGGAGAGGTAGTTTCCATTGGGTTTAGCACCCCTAATAATTTTGGAAAGTTGGCTCCTATGCTTGATGCTTTCCTTCCAGTGATGGATCTTATATTTTGTGAAGACGTTGATTAATCTGTCACTAGCCACAACGTGCTCTACTTGTGACCATAGGAAATAAGAGCATAAGAAAAGCCATATTTAGGGTTACCATATGTCCAGATTTACCCAGACATGTCCGGGCAGTTTTTCAAAAAGCCGGCAGTTTGTCTGCATTTAGGAGCCTGGGGCCACATCTGGAGAGCATCCATGCATGTGCGCATGTGTATGATAATCGGAGGCTCTCCAGACGCGACCCTGAGCTCAGGGAAGGAGAAGAGAAGAGGTTCGTGTTGGGGTGTGGCTGGGGGCGGGGCTACATGTCTTCTTTTTTACGAGAAGAAATATGGTAACCCTAGCCATACTAGGACAGATCAAAGGTCAATCAAGCCCAAGATCCTGTTTCCAACAGTGGCCAACCCAGGTCACAAGTACCTAGCAAGATCCCCAGGAGTGAAACTGATTTTATGCTGCTTATCCTAGGAATAAGCAGTGGATTTCCCCAAGCAGGATTAATAAGAAAATTCTCACTACTGAGTTCTAGAAACTCTACTGGTGTGATATTCAAAGCTAATTAACTGGATAGCAGTACCTGTAGGCCCCATTCTGCTCCCAGCCCCACCCTCTACCTCCACACAAAACTCATGTATCCTTCCACGAGCTCAGGGCCATGACTGGTGGGTATCTGAGCATGCGATGTTGCCGCAATGACATCACATGCATATGCACATGCATGTGACGTAATCATAATGTCCTTACATGCGCAGAGGCCCAGAGCTTGGGGCCTTCCAAAACCCGGACAAACTGGAGGGTTTTGGAAACCCCTCTAGGCATCTGGAGAGTACTCTAAAAAGAGGACTTGTCTGACATCTGGTAATCCTAAGTACCTGATACTTGTATAACTAGTGCTCACTAGGCCTAACCAGTGATTTTCAGCAACATTATCCAGAAAATATCACTGAAAATTGCATCTGACCACTGTGGTGCCATCCAAGTAGTTCTGGGGTAGATTGGAGATGGAAGGGTATCATCAATATTCATTGCCAATACCCAGATAACTATCTGAGCAGGTTGGGAGAGTCTTCTGCTGTTTTAACTTGCCCACATATATTGATTGTATCAACTGTACAGTCGACTCCGCTTAAGTGCCCGCCCCTCAGACCGGGCCGACACGTGCGCTTAAATGGAGTGGGGGGGGGGGAGGCTGTAGTTAAGCCGGCTCAGTTTAAATATGGCGCGTGGGCTGCTGGAGCCTAAAGTACAGGAAAGCTATGCCCTACAGCTTGAGAGGAAGCGGAGTACTCACTTTCCCAGCTGTCCCAGCGCTTAAGATGCTGTGTGAAGCCTAGCCATTCCCAGTCAGAACGTGATTGCATTTAACTGGAGTCAATGTAGCGTGAAAGAATAGAGGTTAGAAACATAGAAACATAGAATATGACGGCAGAAAAGGGCTGTAGCCCATTAAGTCTGCCCACGCTAATGACCCACCCCCAGACTTCACCCGGCTAGAGATCCCACATACATATCCCATTTCTTTTTGAAATCGAGCACGCTGCTGGCGTTAATCACCTGCAATGGAAGTTCATTCCAATGATCGACTACCCTTTCGGTGAAGCAATACTTCCTGGTGTCGCCATGAAATTGCCCACCTTTGATTTTCAGCGGATGACCTCTTGTGGTTGAAGGTCCTTTAAGAAGGAAGATATCGTCTTCCACCTCGATGCGGCCCGTGATATATTTAAGGTTGGACCTATGACAGTGCACATAAGTGGATTGTGTGCTTATCCAAATTGCAAATTTCCGGAGTTTACGTCCATTGACTTTAATGTACAAAAAATGGGACCGTGGTGGTAGGGTGTGGATAATCGAAGCGTGCGCTTAACCGACGTGCACTTAGGTGGAGTCGACTGTACTCAGATAACTTCTGGCTGCCACTTTATTCCTGGATGTTGTCACACCCCTAGCCATAAAGCTCGGTTTGTGCCAGGCGGGGTTTTGGCTAAACCTAGCCCAGTCATCAGAAGGGCTAATCAATGTGATAAGCTAGAGGCAAAGAATAGGGAAAACTCTGTATTCCCCTTTAAAACTCAGTTGGCTGATCTCCAGGGAGTGGGAGACGATGAAGGTAATAGCCGGGAACAGCCACAGATCTCTTCCAACTCCCCTGCTAACTCTCAGCTGCAGGAACTGATTACAAGTCCTAAGAAAGTTAGGCAGAAGTTGCAGGCTGCCCCTCCCCCTCAGAGAACAGGGCGTGTCCGCCTCAATGCATTAGAGGCTGCTCTGAGGAGAAGGCAGACAGTCTGCCCTGAGCCACCTCAGGAAGGAGGTGTTCAGGACGGTGCTCCTGAGCCTCACTGCTCTTCTGACATTGAGATGGTGGATCCAGCCACTGACCCTGTTGCTAACCAGCCAGCCGAACCAGAACTCATGGATTGCCTGGAATCTGCTAGCATTCCTGAAGTTATCCCCATGGAAGAAAGTTAAATTCCATGACTGAAGGGGGGGTTTTGTTTGTATGCTTAGGTTAGTAACTGTTTGGGCTTCTTCTCAGCAACTGTTTATACTCTAGAGAAGAATGGGAGCAGTGCTGAACTTCTGTTTTGCTGCCTGAAAGTAAAAACGTTTTTTTTTGTCTTGTGAAGCTTAGAGGAGCTGGACTGTTTAAGTTTATATTTTGGTTTTTTTTTAATGCTGTGGGTGAGGAAGTAGTTAATGGGGAAGAATCCACTTGTCATTCTTGGTAGGGATTGTGGGGCCATTTGTGGCATTCTGTTATGACAGAGTTAAATGGTGGATTCGGCTACTCCCCTCCCCCGCCAACTTCTTTTAAGTTGGCTGGGGCCAAGCCTGCCTTAACCTAGGCTTGGACACCACACTGATGTTGTGCTAGGAAAGAAGTGAACTAGAGGTGGCTGCCTCTTTTCAAAGGCAGAACATTGAAGACTGTTTGCTTCTCCTCACCTGAAATTCCTGCAGGAAGGTGTGAGCTGTAGGATATTGTTTTCAGCTCATGTTTTTTTTTGTGTTCATATTGTAATTTTTGGTTAAGGAATTGCACAGAAGTTTGTTCCAGGGGCATTTCCCAATAAACTGAGACTTGAGTTATTTTTGAAATTGACTCTTTGGAATTTTTCTTGCCCTTATATTGAACTTTGTGACCAGCAGGACTTCCAGCTTCTCCTGGAAGCACGTCGGGTGAAGGCTATTTTGAGCACTGACCAGAAACATACCTATCCACGGTTACCGGCAGTGCCACAATGTTCAGTGTGGGTACCCAGGTACAGACCATTGCTAAATATCTGGGTATAGATTTAAATTTGCCAATACGTCAAGTTCCGTCTCTGGCAGTAATCAAACCTAGGCTAAAAGCCCACTTTTTCGAGGCTACTTTTAACTCCTAACTCCTATTCACTTGTAAAGTATACATGTCAGTTTTATCATTCTCTCGGTGAGAAATTCCCTAACCCCTATTTGTCCGGGTTTTGAAAAGCTTCTGCCAGCGAGCAACATCGGGACAGCATTCACACATGCGTGGATGCAACGCGGTGACGTCACACCAGGGCATGCGCGAATGTCATCTGATGTCACACATTGCTTGTGCAGGTTAAGGGGGTGGGGCGTGGGGTCAGAATGGGGCATGGCCATCCAGAAAGAGGTGGGCCTGTGGGTGGGGCCATGGTCCGAATTTTCTGTTTGGTCTCTTACCAGTAGGGTTACAAGATTTTCCCAGAGACCAGCTCTATAAATGACGCTTAAAGCTAGGTGACTAGATTGGCGTGCCTAGTTGATCTAGGTGCCTAACTTAATTGTTTAAAAGGCTTAATCAGCACCAATAATTGGCAATTAACAAATTGTAATTGACGTTAATTGGACTTAATTTGTTGATAGGCGTCTAGTCCAGGGGTGGGGAATGAGGGCCGCAATCCAGTCGGGTTTTCAGAATTTCCCCAATGAATATGCATGAAATCTATTTAAATAGAACAGTGCGTGCAAATAGATCTCATGCATATTCGTTGGGGAAATCCTGAAAACCCGACTGGATTGCGGCCCTCGTTCCCCACCCCTGGCCTTGTCCAAGGCGCCTACCAGAAAGTAGGTGTGGTTAAGGAGCAGATCATGAGCGTGTTTTGGACTTAGGCGCGCTCATTTAGGCCAAGAAAACCCTGGCATAAATAGGATGCGCTTATTGACTTCCAAGACCACTTTAAGTGCCACTAAGCGTGATTCTATATAGTGTGCCTAACTTATAGAATTGTGCTTAGCGCCGCCTAAATTTTAGGTGCCATTTATAGAATCGGGGCCAAAGTAACTAGAGCCTGTGTGTGATTAGAGCCCAAGTTAACAATCCCTCGGAGACTCCAGCATGGAACTCTAAAGAGAAGCAGCTGCAGGAGCTGATCCCAAGGGAGACAATCTGAGAGGGAAGGGGTAAAGCGCGGACCTCACGGACCTGACGGACCTCGCGGATCTAAACCCGCACGTCCTTAAAAATCTGAGGTCCGTGCCGTTTGTAGTTAGTTTTTGGCTCTGACAGACCTCGGTGACAATTTAGTGCTGACGGATCCGTCTCAGCATAGGGAGGGAAAAGTATTAGGATCCTTCAGCGCTACAATGTCTCCAAGGTCTGTCGGAGCCAGAGACTAGTGCTGGAGCGGCTCTAAAACGAATCCTTTAAACTGGTTTCCTGCAGCCCCAGTAAATCGGCTCTGACAAACTTCGATGACATTGTAGCGCTGACGTATCCTAATACTTTTCCCTCCCTATGCTGAGACGGATCCTTCAACGCTAAATTATCACCGAGGTCTGTCAGAGCCAAAAACTTAACTACAAGCGGCACGGACCTCAGATTTTTAAGGACGTGCGGGTTTAGATCCGTGAGGTCCACGTTTTACCCCTTCCCAATCTGAGAGAGCCAACCTGAGAAACAGAAAAAGAGCTGAAAGAAGAGTCTGTCCTTGAGGGATCATGAGAGACAGCAGCTACAGAGTCTCTCACAGTACCAGCGAGACACTGGACGAAAAGAGTATGAGTCATCTGTCTACAAGGGCTGTAAGTAACTAAGATTCAGAGTGACAGACATAACGAGCCTACATTAAACATCAATTCTCCATAAAGCACTTGAATATCACTGCTTTGTGGATATTTCCTTATGTATTTACAATAACTTCTTACAGGGCTATTCACAAACACAGCAGCAAGGTAGCTATCAATAAAAAAAATCTCAAGGGAGATCAGGAGAAAAAAAAAGAAGATGCAAAGAGCAGATTTGAATATTGAAGTGTTAAACGTGTGATTGAAAAGCCAGGTTTTAAGAAGCGTTATAAACGTGGAATAGAAGGATTCCATTCTAATATCTATGGGTTGTGTGTTCCAGTGGTTTGGAGCAGCATAGGCAACGGAGTTTAACATGTGATATCCAAGCAAAGACGGGATGGGAGAAAAACATGTACAAGTGAATTTAGAAAAGACCAGAGGGGTACAGGTGGGAACATAAGGAATAAATAACTCTGGCTTTTACAAAGCTGTGGTAGAGGTTTCTACCAAAGGCCGGCGAGGCAAATGCTATGCTATCCGCTCTTACCACAACCTCTGGCAATGCGTTCCAGAGCTTAGCTATTCTCCGAGTGAAAAAGTATTTCCTCTTATTGATTTTAAAAGTATCTCCTTGTAACTTCGAGTGTCCCCTATTCTTTGTAATTTTTGATGGAGTTAAAAAAATAAAATAATCGACCCACTTGTACCTGTTCTTACACCACTCAGGATTTTGTAGATCCCTTGTAGGATTTTGGGGTCTATGACCTTTGTGGCTATGCAGGGCACCATGAATGAGGGGGTACTGCTAACATAATGTTGAAAAGAGAAGAGTGGGGGTATAATGCTGCTGGTCACAAAATGGAGGAGAAAGAAGGGGTGTTGGGTGAAAGAAGAGAGTATGAAGGATGTTGTGTTGGAGTCACCACTAATAAAGGAGGGGATGGAGCCTTGTTGTTACCACCGAATGAGGTGCCAATTTCCATTTTTGCAGAAAGCACTAGAGTCAGTACTAACGCAGCTCTGCAACCGCTAGAGCTTTAGCAGGTGTGTGGGCATACTATGGGTTGATATAAATGCACACCTTTAGGTTCACTCATTTCCTTCTCAGCATGTGATCTGTGAGATTTTCAGGCTGAGAGCAAGAAGCGCTACATGCAAATATGACCCTAGGGGCTGTGAGCAACTGATGACTGAGCTTTCAAGGTTTCTGCATTCAGGTGGTGGAGCAGCTCATAGGACTTTTCTGGATGTGGAACTGCTATTATATTTCATTCTGCGAATTCTAGATATGAATGGTGTCTGGGGATCTGGGAAATGTACAATGAATCTTCTTAGGAATTATGAGGAATGGGTATGCCTAGCCTATAGGGGAGGTAGAGCGAGAGGGAAGGATTTAGTAGGGGGCAAGACAGGTCAGGGTAGGATTGCCAGATTTCCTCTTTGAAAAAAAGAGGATGCCTGGCCCCGCCCAATTCCCACCCTGTTCCATCTCCAGCTCTGCCTCATTCCTTCCCTAGCCCCGCCCCCACACAAACCTTCCCGAGTTCAAAGGCTGCATTTAGAAGCCTTCACACATGTGCAGATGTTGACACAATGATGTCACACGCAAGAATGGGTGCGAATGACATCATCATGGTGATGGCCGTGCATGTGCAAAGGCTTCCAGTGTCACAACCCTAGCCCTAAAGCTCGGCTTGTGCCAGGGAAGGCTCTGCCTAACCCCAGCCTTAACTTGAAGAGGGCTAACCAATGTGACAGGTTAGACACAAATAGAAAGGAAGGCTCTGAATTCCCATTCAAACCCCATGTTATAAAACCCTGGGGAAGTGAGGAAAATGGGGAGAACAGCCTGGAGCAGAGGGAGGTGCCTTATACAAAGGAACAGCCTCAGAGCAAAACCACAAGCTCAGGTAATTCACAGCTGCTGGGCCTAATTAGAGCCCAGGGAAAACAGGATATTGAAATGGTTGATGCAGCCCCTGTTCCTGAAGCCAGCCAGCTAGCTAACCCGGAGCCCATGGAGTTTATGGACACTGCCATGGAACCAGAAGCCTCAGCCACGGATGAGAGTTAAGTACAATGACTTTACCTTTTGACTGTGCTTAATTTTTGTGGACTTTTCTTTGCTGGTTGTTTGGGAAACCTGCATGCACCTGTTTTGGGGCCGGTGAGCAGTGCTGAGCTCACGGCTATAAAGGTGCCTAAAACTGGTAGCATTAAAGCCAGGTTTTATTTGTTTGTAAGATTTTTGCTTTTTGCGGTTGATTGGGGACTGCATGATGGACTCTGTGTAGGGGTAGTAGAGTGGGGAGAATCCACACAAGATCCTTGGGTGGGATTGTGGGGCCATTTGTGGCAAGCTTATTGAAGAAGTGGATTTGGCTACTCCCCTCCCCCACCAACTGCTTCTTAAGTTGGTTGGGACAGGCCTGTTGCAAGCCAGGCCTGATTGGAACACTTTCATACAACTGAGAGAGTGCAACAGTCTTATTCCTGCCCTGCTTGGGACTGCAGGCTTATTAGAACTGGACTATTATAAACTGTTAAAATACTTACCTTTTAATACCTGTAAGGAAGGTGTGGGCTTTTGTTTTACAGCCCGGTTATTCTTTTCATGTTTTTTTTGTTCATGAAATTAATGGACTAACCCCTGCTAAGGGGCTATGAACTCAATAAATTGAGACTCAGGGATATTTGAAACTTGATTGTTCCTGACTGTTTTGTTCGTCCTTACTGCATAAGAACCAGCAGGACTTCCAGCTTCTCCTGGAGGCACGTCCAGCGCGGTCTATTCTGAGCGCTGATCGGGGACCATCGTTCAAGCCGGCACCGGCAGCGCCACACCAGGCACAGCCTCTGAGCTCAGGATTTCCAAAACCCAAACTGCTTTCTAATTGGTTCAAGGAACTATAAATCAGAGATCAGACCAGGGGTGGGTGGGAGTTAAACACTAAACAAGGCTTTCCTCAACTGCTATCTGTGCCCTAATCTGATCTAATGCTCTGAAATGCAACTTAAAATGCTAATCTAGACTAAAGCACTTTTTATATATAAACCCTATGCTGTATTTATTCTCTTGTCATGCCTATTCTTTTAATATGTATAACATTGCTATCGGTAATCTTTATATATTGCCCAGACATTGCTCTTATGTATTATTCCTGTTGTTGATGCTGTTTTTGTTCATGTTTCTTTTCTGTTTGTATTTTGCTCTTAAATACCAATAAAACTTTTGAACACACACATACAAAAAAAAAACCAACAACACCCTAACAGAGAGTCTAAAGGCTACTGATTTTGCTGAAAAAGTAGAGTACGGAACTAAAAAAGAGAAGGACAATGAAATAACCTACTGAAGCCCAAGTTTTACCTTTTCCCAAGTTTAAATGCTAGCAGGTAAAATATTCCAATGGAGTCTTTCTTTCCCTTAGCAGATCCTCCCTCAGCTCCTCCTCAGCACAAGAGCAGTTGAGAGCTGGGTTAGCTATTTATTTGTTAGCTGTGCTTCTAAAGTGAAAGTGATATCAGCAACACCTCCTGGATGAGTCACTCTTTAATCAGGCACTTATTGTTAACTGAAAGGTAACTAAACAAAAGAGCAGTTTCTAACTGCCTAATAGGTTTGTTAGGGAAGAGGGACTATTGAGGTCTGGCTGGGAGGAGAGAATATGGCTTGTATAGATGGACCAGGGTGGATTGGATGGCATAGCACAGGGGTCTCAAAGTCCCTCCTTGAGGGTCACAATCCAGTCGGGTTTTCAGGATTTCCCCAATGAATATGCATGAGATCTATGTGCATGCACTGCTTTCAATGCATATTCATTGGGGAAATCCTGAAAACCCGACTGGATTGCGGCCCTCAAGGAGGGACTTTGAGATCCCTGGCATAGCATGAGTATGGTGTAGATCAGTGGTTCCCAATGGGGGCACTACCGCCCACTGGTGGGCGCTGAGAAGTCTAAGGGGGGGGGGGCATTTTGTGTTCAAGTCATATTGAGGGGGCATTGAGAACCAGCCACCGCCCCCTTGAGCAATTGGCGAATCCAATGGCTACTGCACTGTCGTCTTTGTTTTGATTTTTCAACTTTTGACACTTCAACTTTTTGCCGCCACAGGAACGTTCTCACCAAGTCCTGCGTGACTGCCCCAAAGCTTCTCTTCTGACACAAGCCACCCAGGCAGAAACAGGAAGTTCGTCAGAGGAGAAGCTTTAGGTCAGTCACATGGGACTTGGTGAGAACATTGCCGCATCTGGAAAAAACTATGAAGAGCGCCCACGAAGATGAGGGGAAGAGGTTGAGTGGCGCTGAAGGGAAGTGGAGGAAGGGTAACAGACGCTGAAGGAAAGTGAGGAGGGGAGAGAGAGGGAAGCAGACGTTGAAGGGAAGTGGAGAAAGAGGAAGGAGCAGACGCTGGATGGCAGTTTCATCACATCAAGGTCAGCTCTCTCCCTAATAATATTATATTCATTTTTTAAATAACATATATATTTTTAATCATACTGTGAGCAATACATCAATATTGCTGTTATTGTCTAATAAAATAATTTTAAAAATGTAACCTTGTTTTTCAATATATAGTATGTACAATATAGTTTACCCAAGGGGGTGCTATCGAATCATTCGCTGATAAAGTGGGCTCTGATTCAAAAAAGGTTGGGACCCTATGGCATAGATCAGGGTCTCAAACTCACAGCCCGGGGGCCACATGTGGCCCACCAAGTACCATTTTGAGGCCCTCGGTATGTGTATCATAATCACAAAAGTAAAATAAAACAGTTTCTTGATCAAATGTCTCTTTAGCTATAAATTACAATATTATTATTAAGATTTAGCCAAAAGGAAAGCTTTATAAGCTATAAAGAGTTTTACCTCATGCAAAATTGTCATTTCTTTAATAAGACATTAAGGGCTCCTTTTACAAAGGTGCGTTAGGGCTTTAACGCACGGAATAGCGCGCGCTGAATTGCTGCATGTGCTAGACCTTAACACCAGCATTGAGCTGGCATTAGTTCTAGAAGTGTAGCGTGGGGTTAGCATGCGCGAAAATCCTGCGTGCGCTAAAAATGCTAGCGCACGTTAGTTAAAGGAGCCCTAACTATTTTTTTCTGAGGCCCTCCAAGTATCTCCAAATCCAAAATGTGGCCCTGCAAAGGGTTTGAGTGTAGATGGTCTGGGAGTAGGATGGTTGGGGAGGAAGAGAGACTGGTGGGACTTGCAGTGCTACCCCTAGCATTTCTTTAGCCTACAAGTCCTCCCTATGTGGCACCACCTTCTGTGCTTTTCATTTAAGGACCGCCTGGCCAGTTGGGTTCACAACCCGCCATGCAGTAATTTCCTTGGACTTGGTACTTTGTGGTGAGTCGAGTACCTCCTCAATCATTTTGAAAAGTTGGTGCCTGTGATCCCAGAAATCATTTTCAGGATGAGCCTTACCACTGAGCAACTAGGGTTTTCACAAATGACCCATTTTATTTTTCAGCCTCACCTTTCAGCTCCTACTGGTTCACGCAACGGAGGCCCCACAACGAGTCTTTGACCATGGTCACACATTCCTTTGCATCACCATAGGCCACTTCCACTGATTTCTTAAGTTAACCTGCACAGTTATCTTATGGTAGTTAATGATTGTTTTGCTGAATCTTCAAGGTCGATTCATGCCCTCTTAATTCCTGTCTGAGCAAAGTGGTAATGCAGGCATATCTGACAGCTTAGTGCTCTAACTAGTATAAAAAAAGCAGTCTTTAGAAACTTTATCCTCCACTGAGTATTATTGCATTTGTAAAGATAATATTAATACACATTTTTAATGCTCTGCAGATCATTATCTGGCAGTCGACCAATAACAGGGCATAAAACATTAACAACTAAAAGGGGGCACTGATTCCTTTGGGCTTATAATTGTTGTTCATTACAAATAGCTACCAAAATAGGTTTCATCTCCTTCATAGAGAATTAAATAGATTTGGTTTAATAATATCTGCAGGTCTTTGCATAAATTATGAATAAGTCTTGAATGTTAGAAGGAGACATTGACATTATTAAATGGTAATGAACAGGTCTCTATGATGAAAAAAAACCCCTTTAGCTGATCATCTCATTCAAAACCTATTAAGGTTTGATGAAAAGAGAGGGGTTTTTTTTTTCATGGGTAGATGTGCAACAAGTCATCGTGGACTTTAATAGCGTATTTTCTCCACAAGCAATAAGACTGCAATTAGGAAGTGCTCATTGAGGTTGAAATAATGGTAAGTGCTGTGCAGATTAGCTTGGCTATAGGGAGCTTACAATGAGACATATTCCAGGTTCTTATTGGTGTGCAATTTTTACTTTATTTTTTTTTTCTAAGCTCAGTTAAACCAGGCTCCTAGCAGTAATAAGGCTACATGAATGCACAGTAAATACTGTAAGAAGCTACAAATTATTGGAAAAGTAAACTGAGGAATACATCCTATGAGTATAATGATTGTGCATTTCTGCATTTGCTCATGAAGCATTGCATGAGCAAGCTATAAACGGAAACAGCCCTACCTACTGGAACAATCGAATAACTCATTCCACCTCAAACAGATACAGGAGAACCCGCACAATATTCACACACCCGCCAACCAAAAATGTGGGCACCAGAGCAGCAAAACTGGACCGACAACTCACCAATCTGTTGACTTCAACCACAGACTACAAAACTTTCAAAAAAGAAACAAAAACCCTACTCTTCAAAAAATACATAAAACCAATATAACACATGAGAAGTCCATGGCTGGATAGAATGCCACTGCACAAGTCCTGCAATCATTATTGTTGAGCCGTCTTGAGGGCTGCCTAACTTTCGAAAAGAGATGTGTAATTCAAGAGGCATGTGCACTGTTATACAACAGTGTGTCGCAAACTGTGTGCCGCGGCGAGATTCTGGGCATGCTGTGAGATGCCGGCGAGGAGGTGAGGCGCGGCGCTGGCTGACTACCTGCAGGACTAGCCTCTTGCGTCGAAGGGCATGCCCTGTAGGCAGTCAGCTGGCGTTGACACCTCTCTTCATCTCTTTAACCCCCCACTGGCGTACCAATTTCAGAGTTAGCAAGCTCAGGGCCTTTTGTGGAAGACCTCTACGCATCTATGGACGTCAACACGATGGCATCACACATGTGCATGGTGTCATCGCATCGATATCCGCGCATGCCCAGAGGCTCTTCAGCCGCAGCCCTGAGTTTAGTGTGCCACGGCTTGAAAACATTTTGCGAGACATTTTGCTGTCATACACAAAGACTCAGCTAGGAAAATAAGAGTTATATTCCGAAAATGGTGCTCAATAACAGTACAGGAAAAGATTGGCACTAAGATAGGGTTGCCAGATTTTGTCCTCACAAAAATGAGGATAAGTGGCCCCGCCCCTTTCTGCTCCTGGTCCTGCCCCGTTCCGCCTATAACCCTGCCCCATTCTGCCCCCAGCCCCGGCCCCACACAAACTCCTTCTCTTCGGGACTGCAGATGCAACACGATGACATCACACACAAGCATGCGAGCGCATGATGTCATCAAGTCGCATCCACGCGGGCGCAGATGCCTTCCAAAAGTGGCCCCTGAGCTCAACGGTTTTCCAAAACCCAGACAAAGTGCCAGGTTTTGAAAACCTTTCCGGTTGCCTGGGTGAATACGGACGGCTGGTAACCCTCCACTAAGAGCAATCCTAGAAAAGGGCATGTGCGCTTTATAAAATTGTGTTTAAGTGCTGTTTTTGCGCTAACTCTGGGTGACAGATTTGCATTTGCCCAGGCCAGGTATAAATGCTGGCGCATGAGTTAGGCGCATTCAGACAGTATTCTGCAATTGCGTGTGTCAATTTTTTCAATGTCCCTGGCCACACCCTTTTTCAGATATGCACCATGGGATTTAGGTACCGTGCCTTAAGCGCACAAATCCTGATTGATTCCCAATTCTTGCTTGTTAAGAGCTCGTTAATCAATTCACTTGTACGGGCATCTTGGGAGCATGCTTAAATTTAGACGCACAAATTAGAGCACCATATGTAGAACCTGGGGGTAACTGTAAAAGTCTACGCAGAGGCCCATTTTATATACAGTAGAATGTTGAGCTCCCTGTTCATCTTAGAGTTCGATTTAAATGCGTGTGTGTGATATTCAAAATTATCCATGGTCTATTTTTGCCTAGAGTCCCTCTAACATAGAATACTCTTCCGTCAATTGTTTCAAGGAATTCTCAGAAGTACAGACTTTCATTTCCTTCAGTGCAAGGGATAAAGCTGATTGGTAATATCTCTTGCTCCTTTTCATATAGATTTACAGTGATTTGGACTAAAATTCCTAGTTATATTAGAACTATTTTCTCTATATATTCTTTGTAAATTGATGAAAACAAAGCTATTTCAACAGTTTTTGGGACGTGGTACTAAGGAGTGTTAATTGTCTTTTGTTCAGTAATTCACGTTAGTTAAACTGATTCCCTGTTTATTGAAGTCTTATGTAAACTGAGTCAAGCCCCTACTTCAGGAGATGACATCTATAATAATAAAATGCTAAGCGCGCATGCGCACTCTTACCGCGTGTTCCCTGACCCCGATCTGTAGGTCAGTGGTCAGCAGGAGTGCGCATGTGCGACACCAGGACTCCTCCTCCCAAGCCCCACACACGCTGACCGCCTTCGGTCCCGCGGGCTTCTCAAGCAGTGGCGGTGGCAGGGATGGCGGAAATGTCAGCTTCAGGCGCATGCGGCGGCTGTCGGCGCCTGCAGGCTGTGGCGGCTTGAGGCAGCTGTGGCGGAGGGCAGACGCGAACGGAGGTAAGGGGTGCTGCTGGACAGGGGAAAAGGTGCTGATGGACAGGGGGGCAGAAAAAGGAAGGGAAGCCTACTGCTGGATAGGGGGAGCAGGAAAGAGGTGCTGCTTGACGGGGGGGGGGGGAAGAAAAAGAAAGGGAGGCCTACTTCTGGACAGGGGGAGCAGGAAAGAGGTGCTGCTGGACAGGGGGGAGGTAAAATAAAGGAAGAAGGGCTACTGCTGGATAAGGGGAGCAGTGAAGGGGTGGTGGTGGACAGCCAAGGAAAAAGAAAGACAGAAAGAAAGAAAGACAGAAATACAGAAAGCGGCTAAGGAGAGAGAGAGAGAGAAAAGACAGACACACACACATATATTCTAGCACCCGTTAATATAACGGGCTATAAGACTAGTGATATATAAATCTAAGGATTAGATTAGATTAGTTTAGATTAGCCATGCAGGAGTGCATGTGTACCGTATTTTCGCGGATATAACGCGCACCCGTGTAAAACGCGCACACGGGTATAGCGCGCAGAAATCACGATGATATGTACAAAAACTTTTGTATACCGCGCTCACGGGTATACCGCGCATGATGCCCGACGCTCCTTTCGCCCGCCCTGACTTTCCGTGCGCTGTCCCAACTCTCCCTTCACCCCCCCTGACTTCCGTGCACTGCCCTGACTTTCCGTGCGCTGTCCCGACTCTCCGTTCACCCCCCCTGACTTTCCGTGCACTGTCCCCCCTTGAAGTCCTGTCCCCCCTTGAAGGTCTGTCCCCCCTTGAAGGTCTGTCCCCATCCTGAAAGCCTGATGCCCCCCCCCGACGTCCGATACACCCCCCCCCCCCGGCAGGACCACTCGCACCCCCACCCCGAAGGACCGCCGACTCCCCAACAATATCGGGCCAGGAGGGAGCCCAAACCCTCCTGGCCACGGCGACCCCCTAACCCCACCCCGCACTACATTACGGGCAGGAGGGATCCCAGGCCCTCCTGCCCTCGACGCAAACCCCCTCCCCCCAACGACCGCCCCCCCCAAGAACCTCCGCCCGTCCCCCAGCCGACCCGCGACCCCCCTGGCCGACCCCCACGACACCCACACCCGCCTTCCCCGTACCTTTGGTAGTTGGCCGGACAGACGGGAGCCAAACCCGCCTGTCCGGCAGGCAGCCAACGAAGGAATGAGGCCGGATTGGCCCATCCGTCCTAAAGCTCCGCCTACTGGTGGGGCCTAAGGCGCGTGGGCCAATCAGAATAGGCCCTGGAGCCTTAGGTCCCACCTGGGGGCGCGGCCTGAGGCACATGGTCGGGTTGGGCCCATGTGCCTCAGGCCGCGCCCCCAGGTGGGACCTAAGGCTCCAGGGCCTATTCTGATTGGCCCACGCGCCTTAGGCCCCACCAATAGGCGGAGCTTTAGGACGGATGGGCCAATCCGGCCTCATTCCTTCGTTGGCTGCCTGCCGGACAGGCGGGTTTGGCTCCCGTCTGTCCGGCCAACTACCAAAGGTACGGGGAAGGGGGGGTGGGGGGGTCGTGGGGGTCGGCCAGGGGGGTCGCGGGTCGGCTGGGGGGCGGTCGGAGGTTCTTGGGGGGGCGGTCGTTGGGGGGGGAGGGGGGTTTGCGTCGAGGGCAGGAGGGCCTGGGATCCCTCCTGCCCGTAATGTAGTGCGGGGTGGGGTTAGGGGGTCGCCGTGGCCAGGAGGGTTTGAGCTCCCTTCTGGCCCAACTACACAAAGGTACGGGGAAGGCGGGTGGGGGTGTCGTGGGGGTCGGCTAGGGGGGTCGCGGGTCGGCTGGGGGACGGGCGGAGGTTCTTGGGGGGGGGCGGTCGTTGGGGGGAGGGGGTTTGCGTCGAGGGCAGGAGGGCCTGGGATCCCTCCTGCCCGTAATGTAGTGCGGGTTGGGGTTAGGGGGTCGCCGTGGCCAGGAGGGTTTGGGCTCCCTCCTGGCCCGATATTGTCGGGAAGTCGGCGGTCCTTCGGGGTGGGGGTGCGAGTGGTCCTGCCGGGGGGGGGGATGTATCGGACGTCGGGGAGTCGGCCGGGCAAGAGGGCTTGGGCTCCCTCTTGCTCCGATCGTGGATGCGGGTGCGGGTGGGAGCGCGTGCGAGCGGTCGTTCGGGGTGGGGGTGCGAGCGGTCCTGCTGGGGGGGTGAATCGGGCATCGGGCGGGGTGGGAACTATGTTTAAAAACTTTTGTATACCGCGCTCAGGCATATAACGCGCGAGGGGTATGCGCGGTAGGTAAAAACGCGTATAACGCGCGCGTTATATCCGCGAAAATACGGTATTTGCCAGCAGACATAGCAGGTGCAGCTATTTAAAAATATACATAAGGAAAAAAGATAAGAGCCCATGAACCCTGCAACTTCTGTACAGAAATGTCGGCCCATCTGTACGGAAGAGGCAGTTTTGTAACTTCCATATATAAGTGGTGCTGCTTCTTGTGTAGCCTAATTTTACAAACCTGGACTTGAAAGTGCAGCCAATTAAGTAGTGAGGCCACAATTTTGTCTTCGCTCTGGAGGCAGAAATAAACAACAGGGATTTAAGGAGAATTAATGGATAAGAAGGGGAGGAGGAAGATGGGGTGATAGTTGGAGGGGCACGTGGGGTCCAGTGAGGGTTTCTTGAGAAGGAGTGTGACAACGGCATGTTTGAAGGCATCAGGGACAGTTGCAGTGGAGATTGATAGGTTGAGTATATGACAGATAGGAGGGATGACAGCAGGTGAGATAGCACTGAGTGGGTGAGTGGGAATCGGATCAGAGGAGCACCTAGTGGGTTTGGAGGATGAGAGAAGATGTGCGGTTTCCTCCTCTATGATTATGGAGAAGGAGAGGGTACCTGGTATTGAGGGAAGGTTAGCAGAAGGGACAAGTGGAGGAAGGGGAGGTGGAAACAGTGTGGTTGAGAGCTCAAGGTGAATCTTCACGATCTTATTGTAGAAGAACTCTGCATCGTTTGTGGAGAAATTGAGGAGGGATAGGAGATGAGGGTGCTTTGAGTATGGAGTTAAGTATGATAAAGAGACTGTGAAGGCTGGAGATAAAAGAAATGGTTAAGTGGATATAGTATTCTTATTTGGCCTATGAGAGGGCAGACTGGAGTGATGCCAGCATGAATTAGACATGTATGAAGTCAGAATGTGCATGGGATTTAAGCCACATAACATACATTTAGAAGAAGAGAAAAACTAATACATATATGCACACAACATTAATAATTTATTAATCAACCTTACTTTTTTCATAAATATTATAAATATATTAAATATACCACCCTCCGACTTATAACAAACACCTATTTCAACAGACAACCCAGGCAAATGTCCTTGTTGCCCCGAAAACCTGGATAATCAGTTCCACATTGTCCAGTGTTTTATTTAAAATGTCCTTGCCAAACTGGTGCTTCATGGATTAAACTTCTGCTTTCATGATAAGATCTTGTTCTCTCTTGAATAACAACTGACAGAATGTTCAAGCCAGCCCAACACAATCTTGCGTTTCGCCACACAGGCGTCCTCAGGAGCTGAAGCCACTTCAGGTTTTCACTATATTTTTCTCTCTGTAATCACATTTGTTAATCATACAGCAACTGCAGCTTAGGTTCAAAAACCATGTCTCCCCTCTGGAAGGAATAAACCGATTTAAGCCAGAGATGTTTTGCAGAATGAGCACGTGAGCATAGGTAGCGAATGTGGGGGGTGGGGAGGGGGGTCAGCCAGGGTTGGGGTTTGGCATGCTCAAGGGTTTTCTTTTTAAAGATGCATTCAATGACTAAATGAATTGCTTATGACTCTCATTTTATCTTTATATTTTTTGATAGTTTTCTCTTTCCCTTTCCTATTGTTTTTAACCTTAATTGTTTTTCTTTATAATCAGATTGTATTTCTTTCCCAGCCTTTCCTTGTGTTTTATTATGTTTGTATAAGTTGGTTTTTTATTATGTTTAGTAGATTTAGTTTTTTTTGTTAGTTACGTTTGTTTCCCCTAACTCTATAATTTATATCGATTTGTACGTCGCCTAGAATTTGGAATAGGCGATTAATCAAATTCTATAATAAACATGAATAATAAACTTGATGTCTAACAGGATGTGAAATTAAAGGAGCAAGGGTATCTAGAGCAGAGGAGAGAATGGTATATAGAAGAGGACGGCTTCATTGACAGTTTTGTGTGATATGGAAGTTGAGGAAAGGGATGAGACAGTGGCGGAGAGGGCTCCAGGGTCAATAGCCTGAAAGTTCCTGAACATGTTAGAAACATAGAGAAACATAGACACATGATGGCAGATAAAGGCCAAATGGCCCATCTATCTCTTTCTCTCTCTGAGAGATCCCACGTGCCTATCCCAGGCCCTCTTGAATTTAGACACAGTCTCTGTTTCCACCACCTATTCCGGGAGACTGTTCCATGCATCTACCATCCTTTCCGTAAAAAAGTATTTCCTCAGATTACGCTGTAGCCTATCACCTCGACTCATGCACATTTATATTATGTAGGTATTTAAATGACTCTATCATATCTCCCCTCTCCCGTCTTTTCTACAAAGTATACAGATTGAGATCTTTAAGTCTGTCTCCATATGAATGTTAAGGTTTTCAGGTTTTCAGGTTTTTATTTATATTTGATGGATCGCTTATTCGATTTACTAAGCGATTAACAACTTCATAAAAGTGGGTTACAATAAATAAACAACAAACACAAGTCTTGGGACTAACAATTTTTAGACGTACATGGAACGTGAGGATAAAGGGGTAAAGTGAGTCAGAGAGGGGAAGGATGGTATTGCAGAAATGGGTGGCTGAGCAGTTGGAGGAAAGAATTTCTGGTGTATAGGGGTGGCAGAGCACAGCTGGAGATTGAATAAGGATGTTAGGGCATGGAACCTGAAGACAAAGGAGTCAGAAGGGTCACCAACATTGATGTTGAAGTCACCGAGGATGAGGGAAGGGGATGAGGGGTCAAGGAAGAAGGACAGCCAGGAGTTAATGTGAGTGAAGAAGGAAGAGCAGAATGTATCAGGAGGTCAATAGATGACTGCTACTCAAAGAGGTAAGGGAGTGAACAGATTGATGGAATGGACTTCAAAGGAGGGAGAGTGTTGAGATTGTGGTGGGAGAAGGGGTTGAAATCTGCAAGAGGGTGAGAGTAGCAGCCCAACGCTTCTTCCCTGACCAACCATGCAAGACATGTAGAAGAAAAGGTAGCCTTCATGACACAGGACAGCAGCTGCGGTAGAGTCATCAGGGAAGATCCATTTCTCAGTTAGTGTGAGGAGGTGGAGAGATCGAGAGATGAAGAGGTCATAGATGTAGGTAAGCTTGTTGGGAATGGAGTAGGCATTCCATAGTGCTCAAAAGAAGGGCAAAGAGGGGGGTGGGGGAGAAGAGAATTAGAAATAAGGTTGGTGGTATTGCGGGTTGGCCCATAGGAGTAAGGTGGACCGTAAGAGTAGAATGGAAGTTGGTTGGGAGGACCAGGATTGGGGTTAATGACTCTAGTAGAGAGCAAGAGAAGGAGGAGGAAGGACAGGTGAGGGGAGGGGAGGTTATAGGGCATCTATTGCTGCAACGTGGGTGAGATGCATGCAGGGAGAGAGGGGCTGATCAAATGGGAGGGAGAAAGTGTAGGATCTTTAGAGCAGAGGGTAGAGGATAAGAGGAAAGGAGAGGCAATGGGTTTAAAAAGTGAGTGGTGTGGTGTTAAGGGGTTCAGTGGCTTGGGGAGAGGGGAGAGATTAGGGATGATTAATATCAGCAGGAGGGGGAACAAGGGAGTCATAGCAGTGGAAGGGGAGTCGTGGATTTCAATGGCACAGTAAGGCTAAATGCCACTAAATATCTGCTTAGTTGAACAGAAGCTGCTGCCCAGTTAAATCATTTCCCTCAAGGGCATGTTCCCGTAGTGAGTTTAATGTTTGAGGCTGGGGCAAATTAACAAATACTGTATCAGCCACTCATCTAATCCCACCAGCAGGGGCCATGTTTAATCCTGCTAGGATTATAATCATCAAACTAAATCCTGTAATGGAACCAATGATTTATTTCCTTTCCTCTTTTCCAGGTGGTAGCACAGATGACAAAAAACTAAGTAGAACGGACAGGAAGGGGACTAGGTGAGAGCTCCAGCTCATGCCCAGAAATTTTTCTATCCCAAAAGAGCGGTTCCATCTCTGTATCGTCGGATGACCTTGCCCACTTGGATGCTGGCTGATTCATCCTGCTTGTCAACAGAAACTGTCACCCTGCTCTAGCATACCAGAGGCAGGGCAGTGGGGACAGTCTGCCCAGGTTGCAGTTCACATGAAAGCAGCTGTTGGATCCACCAGCTCCTGCCTCCTCTGACCTCAGTTTCCTGTTCCAGGTGTAACAGGAATTAAAAAAAAAATTTAAAGCACTTACAGGAGAGAGGCAGGAGGGAAAAACTAGGAGTTGCTCAGAGGCCGAACCCATGCACAGAGCCTGTGAACTGCAGGGAGATCAAAAAGAAGAGAGAGTCTGCGGCAGGAAGCTTGGGGGAAGCTGCATATAATAGCAGCTCTATCATTAAGAGCCCCAGCACCTTTACTATGAGCTGGAGGGCAAAGGGCTGAAGGCAGCACAAGTTTGTAGCTGCTGGGTGAGGGTTGCTATGTCAGCTCTGGAGTTTGTGGGAGTGTGTGGAAGGAACGGGGCAGGATTAATTCGTCGAGGGCCCCTAGGTATACAAGTACACTGGGCCCCCTGCCCCGCCCCACCCCACCATGCGCCCAGGCGGAAACAGGAAGCTGCATCAGAGGGAAGCTTTGGGCAAGCAGCACCGCTTGCACAATTACAGTTCCCGTTGCCTTTCTTACCCGCGTTGCTTGCTTGTATTACTTTCGATATGGGGGGGGGGGGTCCGCATTGCCGATCGGGGTGGGGCCCGCGTTGCCGATTGGGGAGGGGCCCGCGTTGCCAATCCATGCTGGAGGGGCCCATCACCATTTGGAAAAAACAATGCTGATGCCGTCCTTCATCGGGCTCCCATGACCATTTCGGGCCCTAGGCACGTGCCTACTTGGCCTATTGGTTAATCCTGCCCTGGGAAGGAGTACATATTTTTGAAATAATATTTCCTATAAATGTTGGATTTCATGAGAAATGCTGCAAATTAAACCTGCTTATGGGCTATTGAGCTGAGGTGTGTAATGAAAAGGCTGTGAAGGAGATTTCTAAATTAACCCCTCCCCCCTTTTGCGTTTTTAGCGCTGGTCATGACGGTGACAGCTCAGACACTCATAGAATTCCTATGCATTGGAGCTGTTACTACTGTAGCCGGCGCTAAAAACCGCATTATGATTTTATAAAAAGGGGGGTGGGGTGGGTGAGAGTGTAAGTTTGGAGTTAAATTTCAAAGGAAAATTGTTAAGAACTTTTTTTAAATAAATCTTTATTGATTTTTAAACTTTGACAATGTAATACAATTATCTGAACATAAATATTTCATAAAACGCATTATTAAACATACAATTTATACTTAGAACAATCATTTTCTCCCCCTCTTACCAAATTCCTACAATAATACAAATTATGTAATTGTAATATTATAATTAAGTATTTTAATAAACAAAATATCTTTCCCTCCCCCTCCCTCCCCTGGATGTGTAAGGAATACTACCAACCTGAAAAAAAAAAAAAAATAAATACATTACAATTATTATGATGTTAAATATAGTCAATGGACTCCACATTCTATTAAATGTACTGCTAAACCCCAAACACTCTGCATTCATTTTTTTCATATTTATATGTGGTACAAACATTTGTCCACCAAAATGTGTAATTTAGTCTGTCATACCTTTTCCAATTATGTGTAATCAATTGGATAGCTATTCCCATCATTATCATAAAAAGTAGACTTTTATATTTATCCAAAGAAGGCTTGACATGTAAAAGCGTACCACAGATTATGGCTTCATATGTTAGGGGAATTAAGAACTTTTAAAGCAGCGGTCTCAAACACGCGGCCCGTGGGCCTCATGTGGCTCTCCAGGTTTTATTTGTGGCCCACGGTCTGGAGGCATCATTCTCTTCCTTTTGGAGCAGCAGCCGGCTCGTTCGTTCAAAGCCGCGGGTTGGCGGCTCCTTGCGCTATCCACTCCTGCATCGGAAGCCTCTCTGATGTCACAACATCAGAGAAGCTTCAGACGCAGGCACAGATCTCGCAAGGAGTCGCCAGAACGAACGAACGAGCCGGCCAGACACGCTTCTGCTCCAGTGGCATACCAAGGGGGGAGCGGTCCACTGTTCTCCCTAGAGTGCGGCTCGTGGCTCGTCTAGAGCAGTGGTGCCGAACCTGCTTCCCTTCCCTTCTCACTGCTGCCATCGGAGATCAGGCCGGCACCGTGTTCTTTGATCTCCCTGCTTCTCTTCCCTGCAGGGCCGACCAACTCTGGCAGCCCGATGTCAATTCTGACGTCGAGAGGACGTTCTGGCTAGCCAATCGCTGCCTGGCTGCCCGGAACGTCCTTTCCGACGTTAGAATTGACATCGGGCAGCGAGAGTTGGTCGGCCCCGTGCAGAAGAGAAGCAGGGACAAGATGGCCTGTTCCCGATAGCGGCAGCAGAAGCAGCCTATTCCGTGGCGGCAGTGGCATGGGGGAGGGCCGGAAGAAAGAAAGAAAGAAGGTGGGGTGGGGACAGGGAGCCAGAAAAAAAAGCAAAAAATGGGGCACGGAGGAAGGAAGGAAGAAAGAAAGAAGGAGAGGGGACAGGGAACCAGAAACAAAGCAAAAAATGGGGCACGGAATCAGAGAAAGACAGACATAGAGAAAGAAAGAAAAAGTTGGGGGAGGGAATGAGGTATGGAGGAGAGGAAGCATACAGGCTTCCAATACAGTAGTATTGGATGCACAGTCAGAAGAATAACGTGCAACCAGAGACTGATGAAATTACCAAACAAAGGTAGGAAAATGATTTTATTTTCAATTTAGTGATTGAAATGTGCCAGTTTTGAGAAAGAAAAGATATTGAACTTTAAATGTGAGTGCTGCAGAAAAAAATAGAGTACTTGGAGGGCCGCAGAAAAAATAGTTAATGTCTTATTAAAGAAATGACAATTTTGCATGAGGTAAAACTCTTTATAGTTTATATATATCTTTCCTTTTAACTGTTAAATGAAAGTTTTATAAACTATAAAGAGTTTTACCGAATGCAAAATTGTCATTTCTTTAATAAGACATTAACTATTTTTTCTGCGGCCCTCCAAGTACCTACAAATCCAAAATGTGGCCCGGAAAGGGTTTGAGTTTGAGACCACTGTTTTAAAGTGTGTGACTCCTGTTGCTGATAAGAAGTATTAAGTACTGGGAAATAGAGTTTTAATCCCTTCACTGTGTATGACCACTGATTCAACTCAGGAATACAGCCACTAAGCAGCAGCTGCTCCACTTTACCCTGCGCTCATTTCTGAGCAAGGAGTTTTAAAATCACTTCATATCCTCATCCATTTTTACGCTGAGCTTTCTCTGACCGGGACCCCTGAGGAAGGCTCGAGCGAGCTGAAACACGGACCATGTTGGGTCCTCCACCATTTATTGGGTCAGTTGCTCCCCACAAATGGATATGTGAATGAACTTGCTTTAAATAAATAACTTTTGCTTTTAAGGAAGATCATCTCAAGAAATTGTTTTCCACAGTCTTTGTCTTTTGTTTGTGGACCACTACTACTTCTGTGGATACCTTGGGCGTTCTGTTGTTTGATGTTGTCATCAACTCAGATTGCCTAATATTATTGGTGTTTAAGGAAAATGTTTTTTTTATTTAATTTACTGTTTAGTTGTTTGTTTTATACTGCTGGAGTGCATTCCTGCAGTGTTTTCTGGTTGCTGGTCTGCTGAGACCTTGGTCAGTTTGGATAATTTGAAACTATTTTTGTGTCTGTGTATGTGTGTGTGTTGGGGGAGGGGGGGCAAATGTTCTTTTGAGAACTGAGGATCTGGAGTCTTGGGAGTGATCTATTGTCTTAGGATTCTAGGAAGTTCTGTGGTGCAGAACTGTTTGCAGTCGGTATTTCTCATATACAGCACTTTCAGGCTCTGTGTGAGGAAGCTTTGAGACTGCGAAGTAATTACTGAGGAGTTTCATTATTTCTGAATCAAAGCTACTTGGATATTCAGATAAAGCTGAGGTGGCTCAACTTTTCAGCATTTTTCTCATTCTACCCTCCCCCCCCTCCCCACCGCATCTACATTTAGTTCTCTGTAAAAGACACCGCCCTCTCTGACAACTTCCTGTTTCTGCTGGGGCAGGCTGCAAAAGAGATAAGATGCAGGGACCAGCAGTAAGGAATCACTACTGCCACCCAGCGACTTTTACAGAAGACTAAAGGTAGATGTGGCGGCAGATGTGTGTGTGTGTGTGTGGGGGGGGGGGGTTGTTAGAATGGGAAAAATGCCAATTGTGGGGAGAAGGGTGAAAGCCTTAGATGCTGGGAAGGGGAGTGGCAGAGGGGGCTAGCAGCAAGATGCTGCCTGAAGATAGATATTGGACTCAGGGGAGGGAGTGGGAGAAGGGAGAGATGCTGGACTCAAGTGAGGAAAGAAGAGAAAGATTGACTCAAGGATAGGAGGGAGGGAGAGATGTCAGATTTGGGAGGGATGGCTGGGGAGGACAGAGGGATTAGAAGGGGGATAGGGAGATTAGAAGGGATATAGGGAGATTTGGCCTTGGGGAAGGAAAGGGAGAAATGGCAAAAAGTGGTCAGGGAGAGATGGTAGAGGGTGTGAAAGGGGGAAGGGATTTGGTGGAGGGGGGAAAAGGGGAGAGAGAAAGATGGACTTGGTGAAGGGGGAAAATGGGGAGGGGGAGAGAGAGATGGGAATAGGAAGCTGGGAAAGGAGCAAAATGGTGAATGGGAATACTAGGGGGTGAGAGAAGATAAAGTTGGCAAGTAGGTGAAAAGTAGAAAAGTGTTGGGTGAAATTTGAATGAACAAGGGCAAAAAAACAATAACAACAACAAAAAACCCCAAAAGGAAGGAAAGGACTAAAAAGGAAAAATCAGTATCAGAGACAAATACTGTATTTTGAGGGAACAAGGCAGGAGAGAGGAGAATTGAAAAAGAGACAACAGCCACTGGAAACAGAAGAAAGACAGGAAAGCAGATAAGTAACTGGAACCAGTATAATAGAACATGAAACCGTCCAGAAAACAAAGGTAGAATAACACCCCCCCCCCCCTTTTTACAAAAGTATAGCGTCGTTTTTAGCACTGGACACAACAGTAAGAGCTCCTATGCTCTTATGAGCGTCGGAGCTGTAACCGCCGTGGCCGGCACTAAAAAACATGCTACGCTTTTGTAAAAGGGCGGGATGGGGGAAGTGTTTTATTTGGAATGTATTAATTGAAATATGTTAGCTTTGGGAAATTTTAATTGCAGATGTCTTTATACTGTACTCAGTACAAAATATGGAGCCCTTTTTTAGGCTTTGCATTTCACAATGTGCCTGGTAGTAGAAAGCTTTGTGTTGCTATTGTTCAGATAACATGATTAGAGAATGACACGGTGGCAGTTACCCGCTGAAACGGTGGGGGGAGGGGGGAAGTGCTTACTGCAGGAACGGGGACAAGGCCATCCACCGCCCCGTGGAGCGGTGAATGGCCTTGTCCCCGCAGTTAAAGGAGGGAAGGCGCGCAGTTACCGATCGTGCGCGGCCCCATCCCTACCTCCGGCCAAATCTATCTCCCTCCCTCCCTTCCCCTTACCTTCGCGGTGCTTTAGAAAAGAAACTGAAGCTAGTGAAGCCTGCCTGTGCCGCCCTGCAGTCACGTGTGTGTGGGCGGAAGCTTCTCCTCTGACGCAACTTCCAGAGAAGAAGCTTCCGCCCACACACACGCGAGTGCAGGGTGGCACAGGCAGGCTTCACTGGCTTCAGTTTCTTTTCTAAAGCGCCGTGAAGGTAAGGGGGAGGGAGGGAGATAGATTTGGCCAGAGGCTAGGAGGGAGAGAAGGGGCCGCGCGCGTGATTGGTGACCGCGCGCCTTTCCTCCCTTAAGTTTCTTTACGCCGTGAAGATAAGGGGGAGGGAGGGAGATTCTCGGGCTGCTGAAGGGGGTGAGGTGGCGAGAGGAAAGGGTGGATGCTGTGGGGACGGGACAGTGAAGGGGATGGCAGGGACGGGGCGGTGAAGGGGATGATGGGTTTGGGGACGGGGCAGTGACGGGGACAGATTTTTTCCCTGTGTCATTCTCTAAACATGATACAGTAATCGGGACCTTTTTTTTTGTATAGTGACTTCCATGGAGAAACGTTCTAGCTCTGATCCGCCCGTTGTGGGGAGATAGAATATCAGCTCCCATAAAACTAATTATATTGTGGTGTGTTAAACTGAGCTTTTCTTTTGCCTTCTTTTTCATTTTGCTCCTTGTTGTTTGGGAATCATATATCTCCTTTGTGTTTTTGCTGAAAACCAGCTTAAAGTATGTGTGGTGAGAAACATGGTTCTTTGGGTTTGTCTGGAAGGATCTATTGCTTTGCTTTAAACATGGGTGACCTGGGCCTAAAAGGAGTGGTTGATAAGGCTCTGCTGTCACTTACTGTGTTACTGAAGCTACTACCCTCTAAGAAGCTGCTGCCATAGGCAACTGGCCAGTTTTGCCTAATAGTTGGGGCAGCCCATGCCCCACCCCCTATTTTGGATGCTTGGGGGGGGGGCGCCAGCCCATCCCTAGCCTCAGGCAGCAGATTGCCTTGAGCTACTCCTGCCTCCCCCCCACTGCCTGGAGGAGGGGGTTTTCTGCCCTGAGTGGCCACCAAGCCAGATATGTTACTTCTCCCTGAAAGAGTTAAGAGGAAACATTCTATTAGTCTCTTTCTCATTAAGTCAAACAGCACTGTTTATCTTGTAACTACTAAAGATTTGTTCTTATTTCAATGAGCCTTACCTTCATTATAAGTATTGGACTATGTTTTGAAATGCAATACATTTAAATGTCAGCAGATGGGGAACTTGATTCCTCTGATGAAACCAAAATCTTCTTTGCAGTGGAGAAATCTCCAGCTAAGATGATTTCTGGCTGTCATAAGATGTGTAGAGTTGTTGCTCAGATAGAAATTTTTTTCTGTCCTTTTTTTTTTTTTTTAAAACTTTATTTAGTTTTTAATGCCAACAAAAAGTGCAATACAATTTATATACAAATAATGATAATCAACCAAGCACTTATAATCAATCAGTATCTATACAAATGATAAAAATTCCCTCCCCCATCCATCATTACCATCAGGAATAATACCAAAACAAAAGATATACACCCCCTCCCGCTCCCACCCCCCTGGATGTGTGGGTGAAAAACAATGGAAAATAAAGATAAAGGACAACTATAGCAAATCTACAAAAGACGTCAATGGACCCCAAACTAATTTGAATATTTTATTATGCCCCAGCATGTCAGCATTCATTTTCTCATATTTATAAGTTAAAAATCAAATTTAAGAGTGATGACTAAAATCGGCGCCAAAATAAATGAGCACTAAGGGCTATAAATAATGGTCAGAGTCGGGCGCCGTTTATAAAATAGCATATGGTGCTGTGATCTGTGCCCAATTTTGGGCATGAGAGGATTTATACCAACTGAAACCTGGTGTAAATTCTCATGCCTAAATGAGGCGCAGATTTGCTTAATTCTGACACACTGAGTGGAAATTCCAGGAACGCTCCTGACCCGCCATGTCCCTCCAATGGCCACAGCTCCTTTTTCGATCCATGCATAAAAATGTACATAAACCAACTAATCAAACCCTCCAGTAATGTACTTATGTACATACTCCAGTTCCTCGTTCTACTATTGTTTTGGTATGCTAAAAATTTACATGCGCATCTTTATATAAAAGTTATTAAAAGATGGACGTATAAATTCAAATTATTGCCAATTAGCACTGATACAATTGATTGGTGCTCAACTATCGATGCTAATTGGCTCATTATGCTATTATATTGAACACCAAATTTGTGGGCATAATTTTTAGCACCATATATAGAATTAGGGGTTATATATTTGGGATGTGAAATTAATTTCAGAAGCAATACACTTATGGGGCAATTTTGTAACTGGGCACTTCCAGCTCGCTTTGCTGATGCCATGTGCTGAGTGCCAATTCTTTAATGGCATCTGCGCACCAAGATGCTATTATAGTAATTCTAGCGTAAGTCAGCACTGATGTGTCTAAAATTAGGTGCAATTATTTATGCCAGGTCAATAGCAGATGTAGAAGGGCATTTCTATGTATATTACGCTGTGCATGTAACTGATACTATTCTATAAGGTATGCACATAAATTGGAGATACAACGATGGTATTTATTTTCCATTATAGAATACTAGTATATCTAGCAATTTTTTAAAGGAATTTATAGTTTGTAAGATTTTCTTATGTTGTATTAATCGTGTATGGTTTTTTATAAACCAGTTAGTTGTAGGCAGGTTATAACGGCATAAAATAAATACAGCGAGGCAAATGTTCCCAGTGCATCCTGGGATGTGCTAGGGAGGGGCATAAGGATCTTATTGGATCAGGCACCTAAGGCCCCTCCCAGGTTGCACCAGGAAGGGGAAGGCCCATCATTTTGAAGAGGCGGGCCTGATGTCTGGAGGGATTATGCATCTCTCTGTTTGGCCTTCATGGGGTTGTCGGGGGTTGGACGACAGCGATAGCAGGAGGGAGTGGGAATCTCGCTGCTGGGGGGTGTCTGGAAGTTGTGTGACAGTGGTGGCGGGAGGGATTGGGCTTCCCTCCCGCTGCCAGGAGGATGTTGTGGGGTTGTGCGATGGTGGCGGCAGGAGGGAGTGGGTATCCCTCCCACTGCTGGAGAGGGTGTTAATTTGGGATCAATTTCAGCCATTGACAGTGAGTTTTTACTCACCGTTGATGGCATTATTGCCATATATTCAAAACTGGGACCTATACGGGCTTCAGCTATGAACATCTGGTTATTTTTAAGCCGACTAACACATAGCCACTCTAGTCGATTCATCACTTAAGTGGCCTTGGGTTATCGTATAAAAATAAGACATATTTATGTGCTAACCTTGGCCACTTACAGTAAGCACTGAATATCAGGACGCAAGTGGCCAAGTGCTATCTTCCTCTCTCTAAGAGATGTCACGTGCCTGTCCCACACTTTCTTGAATTCAGACACAGTCTCTGTCTCCACCACCTCTACTGGGAGACTATTCCACGCATCTACTACCCTTTCTGTAAAAACATATTTCCTTAGATTACTCCTCTTAACTTCATTCCATGTGCTCTCACGCTGGAGTTCCCTTTCGATTGAAAGAGACTTACGGGTACCTTATGCATATTTATGCCATGTAGATCTTTAACTGTCTCTTATCATATCTCCTCTCTTCTATCTTTCCTCCACAGTATACATATTGAGCTTTTTAAGTCTGTCCCCATACGCCTTATCATATAGACTACTGACCATTTTAGTAGCCTTCCTCTGGACCGACTCCATCCTGATTACGTAGATCTCTTTGAAGGTGCGATCTCCAGAATTGTACACAATATTCTAAATGAGGTCTCACCAGAGTCTTATACAGGGGCATCAATACCTCCTTTTTCCCTAATGGCCTTTCCTCTTCTTATGCACCCAAATATCCTTTTAACTTTCACTGTCGCCTTTTCAACCTGTTTGGCCACTTTAAGATCATCACATACCATCACACCCAAGTCCCGCTCCTCTTTCTGCACAAAAGCTCTTCACCCTCTAAAACTATACCGTTCCCTTGGATTTTTGTAGCCCAAATGCATGACCTTACTAAAAAAAAAAAAAAAAGTTTAGTTGGATTTTTATAAACTCTGAACTGTTAAGCAATTATTGAAATGCGAGAGCCCTCAGGACGCTCAGTCTCTTGGCTGTCCCAGTGGAGGACAAAACTCCTTTTTAGAGGTTGCTTGAAAGTAGAGAATAATATGGGGGCAAATTTGTCCCCATCCCTGTGAGATATATCTCCATCCCCATCCCATCTTGGTGAGTTCTCTCCCTATCCCTGCAAGCTCTGCCCTCATCAGCACAAACCTCAAACACTTATAAGTGTTCGAGGCTTGTGCTGATGAGGATAGAGCTTGCAGGAATGGGAAAGAATGGGGATGGAGATATATCCTGTGTCATGCTCTACTTGAAAGCAGGCTGAAAAAGATTTGTTCTTAAGTATGAAGGAGTAATATGGAGAGCCAGTTAGAAGGAAGAAACGGATAACTAATGGTTACTTTCATAACATTATTTCTATTCATAAACTTTAGCTTCCATGAGACTTGTGTTGGCTCCAGAACTTTGAATCTTGTTAGACAAGCCCAGTTACAAGGCCGAGTCAAACTCTACAGCTGATGTGAAGGGAGGGGATGGGCTACTGAAGTACTGACCATCGGAATAAAGCCAGATCAACTGCCGTGTCCTGCTTCCAAGGTGTGTCTAGCAGCAGCTGCATGGCAAAGAGCATTGCCACTCAAAGGCTCTGAGGTGTTACTGCTCACTACTGTTTCTTCTATTGCTACCGCTGCAACTGAAGGCATGGCAAGATGTGGAGGTGGAGGTGGCAGTAGCAGAAGGCAGGAGAATGGATGCCATGATAGCAATGATGGCAGTTTAAAATTTGGCCAGGCCAAGGCACAAGTAGTCATCCCATTCTAAGACCCCTGCTTTGCTTAGCTTAAACTTCTACCTGAGCTTAAAATCCCTTTCAGTTTTGCATAAAAGCAGCTGTGTGGTGAAAGAGGTTTATGCCTTTAAGACCATGGTTACCGTATGGCGCCAGAAAAAGAAAGATGGATTGAGATCTCCAGATTTTATTTCCATTGAAAGCGATGGAAGTAAAACCTGGATGTCTCAATCCGGCTTCCTTTTTCTGGAGCCATATAGTAACCCTATTTAAGACCAGATTATGCCAACAGTGACATTCAAGGAAAAGGGTGAGACTTGGAAAGAGTATGTCTCTCTGGGATATTTTGTTATTGTTTTCTGTAGTTGGAAGGAACATTGTTTTTCTGCTTACCTTTTTCTCTTTTGATTTGTTCCTTTTCTCTTTGGTGCTTGCTAATACAGAAGCCAGTGACAGTACATTTTTCTATGAAGGGAATGAATGAGAAATTCTGCCTATAGGCCTAAGGCTTTTTTTTTTCTCCCCGAAGGAGCTTCTAGAAGGGGCAACAGGGGAAGGAGCAAGTCGCTTATGAGTATCTCATCATTTAACATGCCTTCTGAATTGAGTATGTAAATGACTGTGCTGGATTTAAGCAGAAATGAATTCTCTGTGATAAAAATTCTATGTGTTTCTATACATTATCTTGTCTGTTTGAACTTTTGCTGTAGAAGTCTTTAGCAGTCAAGCTTTTCTGTTAAATATAAATAGTTTTTTTTCTGGAGGCACCATGAACTTGTTTGAACTGAACTTCTAAACCAGGATTGGAATGAGATAGATGTTGCCAGTCAGATATGGTTAGAGTGAGGAAATCCATTCTTTTAATGAGAATAAGACTGCTTTGGCTACAGAAGGAAAGGAATTTCTTCAGTAAATAGCATTCATTTAGGAATCTCTCGGGCCTGGTCCGGTACACACTATCTACTTGACCTCTGTCAAAGAATCCAGTAACCAGAGCTGGGCTTGGAATCCCTCCAGCAATACAGGTTAAATTTTGTGTGCCTTAAGTGGGAATTTCTGTTAGTGTAGAACTCCTAGGGACCTATTTTCAAAGCTGTGTTAGGGTTTTAATGTAGGAATATGTTACGTTAACAGCATGCACTAATTCCCATGTCATGGCGCCCACGATAAAAACCTCCAGCATTGTCAGGAATTGTGGTGGTAAATCTAACATTTGGGATGGGCTTCTCTGCACATCGTAATTGCAAAATCTTAGCACAGTTTAGAAATGAGGCCCTAACCTTATGTGCTATTTTTTTTGAATCAGGTATCTTTGTATAATTTGAATAATGCACTACGGCCCTGATTCTGTAAACAGTGTCTAGGTGCCAAGTAGTTCAAGTGTCAGTCACAAGTTAGGCACTGTTTATAGAATTATAAGCCAAAACAAAATAGAAATGCCTTTAATCCTCAAAGGTGCTCAGAACCAATATATGGTAAGAAAGCAACCAAACCAGGGCAAAACCCTTGTAAGAACTTTCAAAGAGTCTATCATTGCACCATCCACGATCGGAAGAAAGGAATTTAGATTTTGTTTGAATATCTTTTTTCCTTTTATCAAGTGTCCATTAAAAATGTCCAATATTTTAGTGAAAACTGTTATCATCAAAATGGATAAGCCATAAATAAAGTTTAACAAATTTAGCTGTTGGGTGTTTAGGAAGAGAACTTAAGAATAGCCATACTGGGTCAGACCAATGGTCCATCTAGCCCTAATCCATCCTGTTTCCACAGTGGCCAATCTAGGTTACAAGTACCTAGCAAATCCCCACATAGTAGCAATAGTCCAAGCTACTCGACTCCCCCCGTGTCTGTCTCACTAGCAGACTATAGAGTTTTCATCCAGGAACTTGTCCAAACCAGTCCAGGTCATATATCGCTCTTTAACGTGTCAATTTGGCTCAGTACATATTCCAGGTTCACCGAGATTTAAGAACATAAGAAGTTGCCTCCGCTGGGGCAGACCAGAGGTCCATCCTGCCCAGCGGTCCGCTCTCGCGGCGGCCCATTAGGCCTAATTGCCTGAACAGTGTCCCTGACTAATTTTGTAACTGCCTCTAATCCTCTATTCCTATCCCTATTTCCTACCTCTACTCCTATCTGTACCTACCTCTACTCCTATCTGTACCCCTCAATCCCTTTGTCCTCCAGGTACCTGTCCAGACCTTCTTTGAATCCCTGTAGCGTGCTTCTGCTTATCACATCCTCCGGCAGCGCGTTCCATGTATCCACCACCCTCTGGGTGAAGAAGAACTTCCTGGCGTTTGTTCTAAACCTTTCCCCTTTCAATTACTCCGAGTGCCCCCTTGTACTTGTGGTTCCCCGTAATTTGAAAAATCTGTCCCTGTCTACTCTTTCTATGCCCTTCATGATCTTGAAGGTTTCTTTCATCACTCTTGGAAAAACATTTCAAGTAGATCTCTTACATCGCACCTAGCAGCGCCTAAAGCGGTCTTAGGTACTAATAGGCATTGAATCTTTAAGTGCACTCTATTTATGCCAGGGTTTTCTTGGCCTATATGCGTAAGCCTAAATTAGGCACCTACTGGCGTCTACATCAAAACACGACCAATTCGCGCGCAATCCATACCTAACTACACCTGCTTTTTCAGTAGGTGCCTTGGAGTAAACGCCTCCCTCAAAGTGGTAGGTGCCTACCAGCTAATTAATTGTGATCTAATTGTTTTTTTAATTATAATTTTCAATTAATGGTGGTAATGAAGGTTTTTTAAAAAAATGATTAACCTCCCCTTTTACAAAACTGTAGTGTTGTTTTTCGCCCCAGCCGCAGTGGTAATGAAAGGTCACTTTGGGCAGCCAAAAAACCTAGAGACTTGAAGAAGGCACAGATAGTTTATTAGCATGCATATGTGACTCCCGAGCTCCAAGCTGGCTTCAGAAGTGCCGAAAACAGGACATTACAGAGATATTTATACATTCTTCTGGCTATACAACTGAATTCTAGAAAAAGCTTTTCACGTGTTACTTTTCTTAACAATCATTGGTCCTCAGCTCACACTAGCAGGTCACTAGCAAGTCACTTATCTAAGCCCTGTAGTCTTTCTGTTACATGTCGTTTATGCTAAGAAAGCCATAAGAAGCTAGAATGCCCAAGCTAAAACACCCAGTGCAGGCAGGCTAGAACATGGGATAAGTTAGGTCTGCAGCTAAACATAATTCAGCATTTTATTAAAGAGAAAACTTAGTTCAACACTTAGGAAAACCAGACCCAGACTTCTTCAGTACTTGGAAAACCAGTCCCAGACTCCTTCAGTAACAGCTCTGATGCTCATAGTGAACGTCGAAGCTGCTACAGCCGCAGCCGGCGCTGAAAACCATGCTACGGTTTTGTAGGAGGGGGTAAGTTAGGCACCTAGATTGTCTTAAGTTCCTAACTTTATGCATCTTTTATAAAATCAGGGCCTAACTGTTTAAAGTCTGTATACCATATAGTATTATTCACCACTGTTTCCTCTCATACCCTGGTTAACATGCCAGAAATGACATTAATTGATTGATGTTTGGTTTCATCTCTAGCCTATGATGTCTAGACTACTTTACATGGACATAATCTAAATTTACTATGACAGAATGTAATGTAAACTGGATTGAGGGTTGATTATATTTACTGTAAGGTTAATGTTCAAAAGATTTTAAAAGAGCTCCTCTATTAGTGGGACCTGAATTTATGTGCTATTTGCGCTTATAAATTTACAGAATATTAGCGCTTTCACAGATTGCATACAGTTGTGTGTGTATGTGCGAGCATGTAAGTCACATACCTCCGGATTCTCGGTTGGCGCCAACAATCAATTAGTGCTGTTAAAGGCACTTAATTGAACCGAATGAGGAGTTCTGTGTGAATTTCTCCTGCGCGTGCTTCTCTAACAACCACGCCCAACTGTTCTGCAAATCAGAAAAGGGGCATGTCCATGGCAGGGGCATGGGTGGGTTTGGGGCATTCATAGGCACAGTGGGAATGCTGGTCAACAAGTCAATGAAGCCGTCCATGCAATGCGCGGCGGCAGCGAAAAGGGTGAACAGAATGCTTGGAATGATTAAGAAGGGGATAACAAACAGATCGGAGAAGGTTATCATGCCGCTGTACACCCACCTGGAATACTGCGTCCAGCACAGGTTGTCTTACTTGAAGAAGGACATAGTACTACTCGAAAGGGTCCAGAGAATAGCGACTAAAATGGTCAAGGGGCTGGAAGAGTTGTCGTACAGTGAGAGATTAGAGAAACTGGGCCTCTTCTCCCTTGAAAAGAGGAGACTGAGAGAGGACATGATCGAAACATTCAAGATAATGAAGGGAATAGACTTAGTAGATAAAGACAGGTTGTTCACCCTCTCCAAGGTAGGGAGAACGAGAGGGCACTCTCTAAAGTTAAAAGGGGATAGATTCCGTACAAACGTAAGGAAGTTCTTCTTCACTCAGAGAGTGGTGGAAAACTAGAACGCTCTTCCGGAGGCTGTTATAGGGGAAAATACCCTCCAAGGATTCAAGACAAAGTTAGACAAGTTCTTGATGAACCAGAACGTACTGTGACAGGGAAGCCCCTGTCACAAGTAAAAAGACTATGGGTCCAGTCAGAAATACTGCCCTTAAGGCTGTAGGCTCTAAAATAAAGCCTATTTCTCCTGGTAAAAGCAGCAGGGTAGCACAACCAAATAACATGGCGGAAAAGCAGGAGTGGAGTCAGCCCAGGATTCTGGAAGGGAGGGCACTGAAACCACAAGCCAGTCCCTATTACTCCTTTCCCCAGGTTAGAGGAATCCAGGTAGAAGGGGGTGGAGCTGGTCACGGAGCCCTGCAACCATGCAAACCTCAAATAGGCAGGAGGCAGAGTAATCAGAGAGGAGGAGGAGGCTCACCTGTTCCTGATTATAGGAGCCCAGCAGCAAACCAGGATAGGGGCTATCTCCCTTCTTCCACCAGCCAGCCAAGAAAGCTTTCAGGACACCAGCCCACCAGGGGAGAGAGATTACCTCCAGGGAAGTACCATAACTTTCCTAGCACGTTTTGGGGTGAGGAGCTAGAGGGTGTTCCTGAAGGGGAAAATGATTTGAGAGGGCTGGCAGGTATTCAGAGAGGGGGATGGGAAGAACCAGCAGAAGTGCAGGACTTCATAGAGAGCCCTAATCCCCTGGAGCCAGCCTGGGAAATGCTCAGTGAGGAAGGCTCTGGAGAATACATGTTTGAGGAAGACATGGACATGGAGTCTTGAGCTAGAAAAGGCATGGCAGCAGTGCCTAATTAAGTAATGCCAAAATAATTCCTTGAACCTCAGTTCTCTTAAGTGCCCTTTGAAGTAAAATTCTGGATGTTAGAGGCATGCTCGGGTGGGCGATAAGACCTTTAGCATAAGGGAGGTTTGCCCGCACAACCTGGGTTCAGGTTGTGAACGTCCTTCAAAGGGAGGGACTAGGAGGAAAAGAGGAAAAATAATAAAAGCCAAAAACGTTTTTTTTTTAAACTGAAAGTATAGTGGAAAGCTTGCTGACACCTGTTGTGCTCAGCTGTAAAGTAACAAGCCAACTCTGGCTAGGAGAAGCCCTTAGCCCTAAGAGGGGACAATTCAGAAGCAGTGAAGAAGCTGCAGAAGCATTTTTGGTTTGTTTTTATGATACCAATGTGTTGACAAAGCTTGTCAGTCTTGGGCAGAGGCGCACCCAGCGTGCCCTGGACTTGTGTACAATATACGGCCAGATTAATGACTAAGCCTGAGACAAGTATTCATTTCAGTGAAGTTTTGATTACTTTAATAAACCCGGTGAAGTTTGGTAAAAAGTCCAGTGTCTGGGTTTTCCTTTGACCAACCATATAAAAGGCGCTCCTAAAAATCTTACCTGTGATCCGAGCCGGGGTTTCCCACCTACTTGGGGTCTGGCCCGGCCACAGTACGCAGGTATGGCTAGACTCAGGGCACTGGTCTTTGACTTAAGGGCCGGCGTGTGAGTGGACTGCTGGGCACGATGGACCACTGGTCTGACCCAGCAGAGGCAATTCTTATGTTTTTATGTTACAAAATAATGGTCATCTGTACTTATATTTGCCTAAGGGTAAAGTGAATAGTCCGTGAAGCAGTCAAAATCAAATCAAGTCCAACCATTGTGAACATACATTTAGCTGGTTAATATGAAGGTCAGATTGGAAGGGGGGTGGAAATACTTATCTGGTTAGACATTTAGATGCTGCAAAAGCAGCCTTCAATCAACACTGCCATAAAGATTATAACGAACAAGAAGATATTTGATCACGTTACCCCCTTGCTAAAGAGTGCACACTGATTACCAATCCCCCATCAAAAAACATATAAAATTGCTTTAATTTCCTTTAAAACCATGAAAACTAAGAACCTGCCTTCGTTCATAAGCTCCTTATCCCTCATGATCCTTCGAGATCCTTAAGATCAGCATCTCAGCACCTTCTGCACGTCCCATCTTTTAAAATCATTAGTACCTGTAGGGCTTCTTCATTTGCAACTATAGCCCCTACAATTTGGAACTCTTTACCTTCACATTTAAGGTCTGAGAAAAATTTAGATAAATTTAAGGGAAACCTTAAAAGTTTCCTCTTTAAAGATGCATATGAATGCTTAATGATCTCTGGATCCACACTACCGATTTCTGTAGTAGTCACATTCAACACTGATATGACTTCTCCCATTGCCCTCTTGTTTTTAACCTTAATTGTACTCTTTTCTTTTTAAAATTGTATTTCCCCCTACTACCAATGGCTGAGAACGCTGTCCGGTGGCGTCACAAAGGGGGCGGGATAGAGCCAGATCGGGAGGGTGTTCCTTAAAGGACGCTTTTGCTGCTCCCGCCGGCTTCTTAGCCTTTTTCTTGGCCGCAAGGGTAGACCGGCAGCCGCGCTGAAGTGCAGGTCCCAGGAGGTTCCAGACCCGGCCAGCTGTGCCCCCTCCCTAGGGCATGCACCCAGGGTGGTCTGCCCCTCCCCCACCCTGCCCTTGGTACGTTACTGTAACTAAGCCCCCTTTATCAGTTAATGCTGCTTTTTTTTTTTTTTTTTTTTTTTTTTAGCACTAACAGATTAAGTTTAACTGGGAGACTCCAGCCACATTAAATCTAGCCTGCCAAAATTTAATTGCTTTACTTTGGGGGGAATTTCAGCTGAAAACCCAAGCTATCTAGGTTGAGTTGAAAATTTGTCTAAGGATAACGTCCAAAATTAGTCAGTTATCTTATCCATTCAGAGCATCTTACAACATAGATTTTAAAGCTAATTAAATTAAAATACAAATAGTGTGAGATAAATAGAATCTAGTCCTTCACTATACGTCAAATGGTGGGAGAATATAATAGATTAAAATCTACTCTTAAAACAACAGATTATTACCACTATCTTATTTCTACACTAGGTGGCACCAGCTGTTTCATATTTCTTATCCATTTACCTTATGTATTGTACATCAGCCTACTAAACTTTGAGACAGGGCAATGAGAGGCTGCACTTCTGTAACATTTACACGGAAAACATTACAGTTTCAAATCTCTATGCAGTACACTCTCAAGTACAGATAGATAGCAGGGGCTAGATAAATTCAAAAGGCACCCATCTCACACCATCCCATCCTTCTCAAAACTTGGAACTAAACAGTTGAAGTTTTTGAATGGTAAATTCCAATCCAAAAACTTCTGATCTGAGGAAGAAGGGATTACCTTCGAAAGCTGATCGTAAAATGCATTAAGTTAGTCCAATTAAAAAAGAGTATCACCTTATTTCCTTTGTGTTTTTATTTCTGTATAGTACCTTGAAAAGTAGACTAACACGGCCACCACACCATTTCATTCAGGATCTGAATTCAAATTTAGTTTTGAGTTTATAGCCCATGAAATGATTTAGCTGGGTCTACAGCTAAAATCTAAGACAAATTCCGTTTCTTATAGGATTTCAGCTTTGAAGAATGGGGAATTCATCAGAGGGTAGCTCTGAGGGATCAGAAAAAACAAATTAGAACAAATTCTATAAACGGCATCCCGATTGTAGGCAACGGTAGGCGTCTGGGCCAATTGGAGCCTTGGGCCCCTCTCTGATGCATCACAGTATGCACCGGGAAAGGGAAGGTCCGCCATTTAGAAGAGGTGGGCTTGCCGGCAAGAAGGAATGTGCATCCCTCTTGCCGGCCATCTCCTAAAGGTATTGGGGGTTGGGAGGTGTCAAGGGGATGTTGAGGTGTGAGGGAGTGTTGGGGTGTGAGGGTGTGTATTGGGGAGTGTCAGATGGGTGTTGTGGAGTGTTGGATGGGTATTGTGTGTGTCAGGGGTTCAGGGGATCAACGGGGCTGGTGCCAGGAGGGAGTGGGCTTCCCTCGTGCTGAGGACAGTGTCAGGGGGGTGGGGGGTTTCCCTGTCGCTGCTGCTCAGATGATTGCAGTAGGGAGATTCTATTGCAGTGATCAGCTGATGGAAAGGGATCAGGTGCGATTCTCTAACTGGCGCCTGTGACATGAATCGGGGTGGTTAGGTAAGGTTAGGCATCTGTCCGCTAGGATAGACGTGATTCTATATAGGACGCCGGTGTGCGATTCTCAGCAGCCACTTAGCTGGCTACTGAGACCGGCGTCCTATACAGAATTTACCCCTAACGGTAGACAGACTACGTAGAGAAAAATGACATAGAGAAGAAAGGCAGGATATTTAAATACTTAGGGGACTTTTTATGAAGCTGCGTTAACTACTGCTTCTACTACTAATCATTTATATAGTGCTACTAGGCAGTCATACATGGCACTGTACAAATTATATGCAGATACTTTCTGTCCCTAGTGGACTCAAAATCTACTGTACGGTTAAGCAGCTTATGTTAGTTTTCCTGCACTGTAGACATTAGTGCAGACCAGTGCCAATGCCTGCCACATGACAAAAATTTGCACTTGCTTCTTAATGCACCGAATGGGTGTGAGAGGGGTGTAGCAGAGGTGGGCCCGTCAGAAATAGCTAGCACGCAGGTTGGTAACTAGAGGAGATGGTAAGTGCAGCCGTGCTTCTAGAAATGTGGCAGCACAGCCAAGGCCCTTACAGTGAAGACTCCCATTTCTCTATCCTCTCCTTGAGCCAATCTCTTTTCCAATATGTTCCTTCTCCCAAACCTTAGGATCACCCCCTCCTATACAATCACTTAGAAGATGACTTAATTTCAAACTCGGCCAAAAATGCCCATGTATTTTTGGCTGAAACTGAAACTTTCCCCTGACCATTCTCTGCTCTCACATCATCCTTAGGCCCTCCACAAGTCTACCTTAAAAGCCCTGGTGGCCTGGGGCAGGAATGACTGGGGATCGAGGTGAGAGGGGGGCATTTTCTGTTGGGGAAAGTTGGGCTAGTGGGACATGCAACCCACTTTTGGTCAGGGAGGTTGTGCCATACCAGTTTCAGTTTTGGCTTCAGATTTTGTTTCAGCAAAAAACAGAAAACCTGATTTCGGTCACCGTCAAGTATCACTAACCAGCTCAACAATCTTTCCATGAGCCAATCCCCCCCTCCCCCCATCTTATAATCTAAAGGATCATCCTTATCTGAGCCAGCATCCCCCAAAAGATCCCTTCCCCTTTTTACACACCCTCCCATAAGTGTTCCCACCAACCAAGACCTCCCTGGGAACTCCTGGGACTTATATATACAGAGGCCATCATTAGTAGGCTAGTGAGATGGCGCAGAAGCATTCTACTCCTGCTTTCTCCCCATTGGGCTCCAGCAACAAAAATGGCCACCATGACCCCTAGTGGTAGTCTCATGGTAGCATCCTTGCATGTAAAGAGGTAAGCTCCTTATATGATAGGATGTCCCTTAATGGTACTATTGTAAGAATACCACTAGGGGTCATGGTGGCCATTTTTATTGCTGGAGGAACAGTGATGGTTACAATTAAAGCAGTTTACATATTATACATAGGTAATTATTTTGTACCTGGGGCAATGGAAGTTTAAGTGACTTGCCCTAAGTTACAAGGTGCTGAAGTGGGACTCAAACCCAGTAGTTGCTGCACTAACCACTAGGTTAATCCTCCACTCCACTAAGAACTATCACAAAGACTAGGGTTACCATTTATTGGGCCACAAAAATCCAGACACATGGCCTCACCCCGGTCTGCCTCTGGCCTTGTTATGTTCCACCTTGGCCTTTCCAATTCTGCCTTCGGCTCCATCCCGTTCCACCCCAACCCCTCCCAGTTCAGCCTCCAGCCCCGCCCTCACAAACCTCCTCTCTTCTTCCCCGACAAGCTCCGGCCGCGTCTGGAGGGCCTGGAGAATGCATGGATATATATGATGTCATCTGCACATGCTCAGATGCGGCCAGAATTTGTCGGACTTTCCCAAAACCCGGACAAACTGCCGGGTTTCTAAAAAGAGGACATGTCTGGGTTTTCCTGGATATCTGGTAAACCTAATAAAGACCCACAGTGGGAATAAAGTCCACATTCCCTGCATTAAGGGATCACAACCCTAACCCCTTAACCATTCACATATAGTACATATTCTAAGTGCAAAGCTATAGGTATGTTGAGAGCATAGGGGAACTATTATACCCTTTTCCATTAGACTGCCAGGGATGGCTCCCAGGTAAATCCTGGGGGTTCTCAAGATGATCTGAGTGAACAGGTGGACTGTACTGGAAGGGAGTGTTAGAAGGGGTGGGGCTTTGGTGTGACTTCAGGTTTTTGGATAAGGCGCTTCATGAGTTCAGACTCCACTAAGAACTATCACAAAGACTAGGGTTACCATTTATTGGGCCACAAAAATCCAGACACATGGCCTCACCCCGTTCTGCCTCTGGCCTTGTTATGTTCCACCTTGGCCTTTCCAATTCTGCCTTCGGCTCCATCCCGTTCCACCCCAGCCCCTCCCAGTTCAGCCTCCAGCCCCGCCCTCACAAACCTCCTCTCTTCTTCCCCGACAAGCTCCGGCCGCGTCTGGAGGGCCTGGAGAATGCATGGATATATATGATGTCATCTGCACATGCTCAGATGCGGCCAGAATTTGTCGGACTTTCCCAAAACCCGGACAAACTGCCGGGTTTCTAAAAAGAGGACATGTCTGGGTTTTCCTGGATATCTGGTAAACCTAATAAAGACCCACAGTGGGAATAAAGTCCACATTCCCTGCATTAAGGGATCACAACCCTAACCCCTTAACCATTCACATATAGTACATATTCTAAGTGCAAAGCTATAGGTATGTTGAGAGCATAGGGGAACTATTATACCCTTTTCCATTAGACTGCCAGGGATGGCTCCCAGGTAAATCCTGGGGGTTCTCAAGATGATCTGAGTGAACAGGTGGACTGTACTGGAAGGGAGTGTTAGAAGGGGTGGGGCTTTGGTGTGACTTCAGGTTTTTGGATAATCATTGAGGGGGCCAGATTGGAAAGGGATAAGATTGGGTAGTGATATTTGAGATTATAATATAACCAGATCAGGGGATGGAACTTTTTATTAATGTAACTGGGAATCAAGGAGGGATGTTTGGAAATGGGGTAGGAGGCAGGTGGTAATGATGCATAGGCCTTTATTTAGATAAGTGTTGGGCCAAGGTCTGGGTCGATAGTGCAGACCCTTCACTTTAATCTACCCATGCATGTAGTGTGTTGCTCATGGGATAACTTTCTACCCTGTGCAGTAAATGAAGAGCAGATTCAGGACATGCCCTCTGCATTTACTATGCTGGCTTTTGCACTTACCGCATGTTACGATTTGCTTTTATCATGTGGTAAGTGCAAAATTTACCACAACTTATTAAACCCACCTGTTTAGCTACCCTACCCTAAGGACCTGCCGCTACAAAAGATATCTAAATAGAACTCTTGCCTTCCAAGCAGGTCATCACAATAACTGGCTGGCCCACATCATCTCACGCACTTCATCCTACTTAAACTTCAGGAAACTACTAAAAACTAATCTTTTCACCCGATTCATACCCTAAGACCCTATGCCCACCCTGGCCCCTTCTATCTCTCTATGTCCTTTACGCAGATTGTCTTGACCTTCTTCCCTGTACCATTTCATTGCCATAATTGTACCCATCTTTCTTTCTGTTTGTACCATTTTTTCTCTCTGTTGTACCATTTTTTCTCTGCCACCTATTTTTCTCTGATTGTAACATTGTACCATTTTCGCTGATTGTCCAGCCCTTCTTCGTTGTAAACCGCCTCGAACTACTATGGCTTTGGCGGTATATAAGAAATAAAATTATTATTATTATTAAAAAGGTCCCATAAATGTATGGCAGAGAAACCTATTTGTTTATGCTGCAAATGGGAAGCAGAAAACATAAAAACACCTTCAAATAAAGAGAATACATGAGAAAAAGAGAATTAGCAGCTGATACAGCAATTGGAAACAGAGACAGGGAATAAAAAGGAAATACAAAGAGATAATGATGTCCAAGGAGAAAAAGAACAAAGAAGAGAGAGAGTCCCAAAGCAGAGAGAGTTTAAAAAAGAAATAAAATATGAAGGGGAAAACACTTGGCAAATATATCCTATTTTTTTTTTTTTTTTACTTTTAACCCTATCCTTTAAGATTTCTTGCCCAGTCTGGTTTTGAGGATACCCATAATGAATGTGTTTAGAGATATATTTGCCTTCAATGGAGGAAGGGTATGAAAATAGTTTTCATGCATATTCTTTGCGATTTTCCTGAAGACTAAACTAGTCAGAGAATCACTGCGTTGGAGGAGAGTTCAGGCAATAGATTCCAAGAGGAATAAGATTATCATGCCAGTGATATCTGATTTGGATGCAATGGCAGACAAAATATAAGAAGCAAGGCCATGAGCCTGAGTTTGGTAGGAAAGAGCATCCACCAACGATCATGAGGAAATGGGAATGAAGTACTGCATAAAGGATCTTAGGAAAGAATAAATATAGAAATAACTAGGCCCAAGACTGTCTCTTAAAGGTTTGGGTGGAATGTGGAGAAACCAAAAAGAATTTGAATACAGGATTGTGGTCCTATGAATTTGGAACCAGGCCTAGAAACGTCTTGAGTGCCCATGTGTTCCTGATGAAGCAATTTCTTGTCTGGTAAGCATCAGGGCCAATTACTATGAGTAATGTTAAGACTGTTTGTGAGGTCAGGGCTGGGACCAGCATGCTTGGAGGACGAAAGATATTATAAATTCAGTCATTCAGCAAACTCTTTTCACCCAATAAATTAGTCTAGGCCAGAATGTACAATTTCAATCAGAAAGGGTTTACTTAGCTTGGCTAGTGAAGGGAAAAACCTGAGACAATTTCTCTCATTAACTATTTACAGTCACAAGGTATTACCCAATGCTTACAGTATCTTTGTATTAAGTCTGTTGAACCTTTTGTTTTAGAAAAAGTTCTTTATAAAAGTCCTTTACAGCTGTCCTCTCTCTGGACTTTGGTTCTAGAGAGGTAGCTGGCTATGATATAGATGGCTTTTTCAGCCTGTAGGTACCAAATTTTGCCAGAGGGTCTCTTCTCTGATGGGTTCTCTGAACTGGTGCTTCTTCTGGATAGAGGTTTCCATTGCTCTTCTCCTTATCTCTTCTCTGAAGGAAGTGTTGGTGGTCTGATCTCCAATCCAAACCTACCTGGAATCAGAGCAGCAATAGTATAGCTTCTGTTACTCCTTCTGTCCTCTTATGCACTGGTTATGTTACGCTGTCATAAGCTCCCTCTTACTTAATGGTGCAGTAGCCAGAGGAACAAAAAAACCAAACCCAAACACTTCCCCCTGGGCTTAGTATTTATTGTGGACCCCTTGTTGATGGAGTACATAACATAAGAACATAAGCCGTGCCTCTGCTGGATCAGACCTGAGGTCCATCATGCCCAGCAGTCCGCTCACGCGGTGGCCCATCAGGCCCAGGACCTGTATAGTAGCCCTCTATCTATACCCTTCTATCCCCTGTTTTCATTTATTGGTCATAAACATAAAATCAGCGCCTACAGAAAAGCATTTGCCTTGGGCCTGGCCCATAACCCCTTCTGAACATTTGCCCTCTGTAAAGCAAGTAATAGAGAGCTGCGGTTCTCTGTTCTAGGCCAGGGGTGGGCAACTCCGGTCCTCGAGAGCCAGAATCCAGTCAGGCTTTCCCCAGCGAATATGCATGAGATCTGTTTGCAGGCACTGCTTCAATGCATACTCATTGGGGGAAATCCTGAAAACCCGACTAGCTCTAGATTTAAGTTGGTGCAAGTGTCACGGTACCTAGCAAGGTTCCCAAATAATTCAACAAAACCAAGGGATTCGACAGGAAAAGGAATTGTATGACTTATTAGATAACAATAGGAGAAGAGCAGGTAAGCTCTTCAAATAGGTACCAATTGGTACAATTAGATAATGTAAGATATTAATACTATAGGGTAAATTACAGAGGCAAAAGGATGTTACAGGTTACCCTTCCAGATTGGCAACAGTTCAATGGCCTGATTAACTTCTATAATCTGCATTTTGACACGCTTACCACTACTTTGAATACTCAAGTCCGAGGAATGCCATTTGCATAAATGAGGCCTAATGTAGTAAATTGGTGAGCACATAATGTTACCAGTCTAAGAAAGTCTCTGAAAATGTTGCAGCTGTTTTGCATTGGGTACCATGATCCTCGGCGTCCTCGACGTCCACGTCCTCATCGGTCCTGGAGTCAGTTCGTCGGCTCAGGAACTCTGGATCACCTACTACGCTAGCTGAAAATACACCAATAAAGGAAAACCCTAATCTAAAAAAAAAAAAAGATCTGACAGAAGAAAGGGGCTAACTAGATGCAAAGAAAAAAAAATGAAACAGGGGTTTCCTATCTATCTCTCCCCAACAGCAATGGATTCTGTGCTCACATTCAGGCAGACTCTTCCCACCCGTCCTAGGCTCACTGTAATCATGATCTAACTACAGTATTGCTAATCCCAAAGGCAGGCTTTGAGACAGGTTTCAGCAGGCAGGCTTAAATGCAGTTTTCAGAGACAGGGCTAAGTGCAGTTTCCAGGGGCAGACTCTGCCAGTTAAAGTTCTCCGGGGGGAGGGGGGGAGGCTGTTTGGGGCTCACTTTTGCCTTCTTTACTCCTTCTTGCAGGGGTCCCTTACATGGCTTTGCTCTCTGCTCCCAGCATCTTGCTCTCTGTCCCTCTTATAAGGCGGGCTTCTGCAGCCAGGTCCTCCCTCTCTTGTGCTTTCCCTCTTTAGGCAGCTCTCTCTCTTCTATTCTCATGCAGGTTTTTCATCCAGCCCCCTCTTCCAACTAGGATCTCCCACTTCAGTGTCCCCTAGGGACCACCTCTTCTAGCAGGCTCCCTACAACTGGTCAGTCTCTCAGCAGTTCCCCTCCTCCTACAGCTCTGCTCTGGCCCAGGGTTGTCTGTGTTTCCTCTTCCTCCGGTTAGGTGACCAGATTTTACGTCAGTGTCTCTAATTCCAATTTCAGAGAGCGTTAACATCCAGCAGCAGCAGCAGGATATCATTACCCTTATTCATGAGTTTCCAGCAGTCGTCAATAATGTCGAGAAGGAAAGTTTCAGTACTGTGGAATTTCCTGAATCCCGATTGGAAGGTGTATAGGGCTCTTTGTTTGTCAATGAAGGAGTGCAATTTTTTTCCAGGATCTTGGAGATGATGGGTAGGTTGGAGACAAGTTTAAAGTTTCTGGGCATGTTAGGCTCTAGTGAGAGTTTTTTAAGATTGGTCTGATGACTGCTGACTTCCAGTTTGTGGGCACCGTGCCTGTTTGTAGAGAGGTGTTGATGAGAGGAAGGATGGAGTCTACAAACGCGTCTTTCACAGCCACTATGAGGCATGGTGGACAGGGTCTAGGTTGGAGCCGGAAGGGCGAACAGCATCTAGTATCTTGGCGATATTGTCATTGGAGACAGTTTCGAAGTGAGTTAGGTTCCCAGTTGTAGTTTTAATGATCTTGTCTGAGTTATGGGGGGATGATGTCTGTTAAGTCATGCAATCAAGGTGAGACTATTTTGTCAGCGACCTAATCTGAGAGTGTTTCGCTGTCGAGTTTTCATAGCCTAGCTTAGAAAAGCAAAAGGCTTTCCTAATTTTATCTGGTTTGCTATCTGGATAGCGGTACTGAATCCAGATATATATATATATATTTTTTATAATTCTTTATTCATTTTCACAAATTACATTGTGTTAATATTTTCATTCACAGTAACAATAAATACATCACTTATAAACAATCATTGGTATATTACATATATTCTTATCCCTATCCCTCGCCAATCCCCCACCCAACCATATACTCCATTATTGTATGATATATGTAATAATAAAATACCCCCCTCCCTACCTCATAAACTAATAAACATAAGGGAAATAATTTTACTTAATCCTGACAATATTTAACACTGGCTACTATCTGGAGAGTGGCACTGATTATCCACATTTTATGTAGCAGATGGGGCCAACTGAATATTGACCCATTAATGAAGCCATTCCAATAATGTCAGGTTTCTTCCAGAATTAAAAATTCAAGAGAATAATTTGGTCTTTCTAATGGATTACATTTTTTTTTAACTCTAGAATCTAGACACCAAGGTGTGCAAAAGTAAATCATCTGGTTAAAAGAGGACAGGTGGTACTGGCCCAGTGATGCAAAGCTTCACACTACTATTCAGGATACTGGTTTGGATTTTCAAGCCAAGCTTCTATTCTCCAAGCCAGCCGGGGTTAGGGATGCTGAAAAGGCAGTAGAGCACCCCTTGAGGAAGAGTGAGACAACTACCACTCAATAGGGACACCTACTGGACAGTTGAATAGATACAGGGTGGATGCCTGCTGGGGTCCAGAGGGGAGAAGCACTCTGTGGCCTCTGACAGAGAACTATGACTACATCAGCTAAGATAGCCATCCATAGGGGCAGGTGGAAGAAATAGTAAGGAAACTCCGTGCAGGTGCAAATGAAGAACTACTGCTGATAGACCCAGTAAATATCAGTACTGATTGAACCAGAAGTCTACAGAGCTGAAGGCCAGACAGTATTTGGTCATAATAAAATGGCAGGTGCCGATAGGAACATTACAGATATATATCCATAAAGTTAAGTTAACATCTACCTTTTTTAACTAGATGTCCAAAGTATAAGATAATGAAAGTTGCCTGCTATGTTTTGGATCCTAAAGTAGTTTGATCACATTGATGGAGGGATAAGCAATCAATCTCCCACTAAGACAGTGAGTGGTATTGGCCACAACTCATTATTCTGTCAAGGATTTGGCATTTCAATCGATGGGAAATGATGTGTGATCATTCTAATTTATTATACATCATTTCCCATCAATCGGCATCCCGAAGCTTTAACATAATAAGTACTCGCATTGCCAATCACTCTTGGTCAGGTATCTCTTCATGTTGCCATTGTGTGCACTCTCTCAGGCATTTATACAGATGACAGAGCTCCTAAATCATCTAAGGCAAAACTTCTGCTCTAAGAATGTGATATAGTGCCGTTCAGAGTTGTCATGACCATAACAATTGAAACTTCTGATGCCGAAGAATGTTGGATAGTTGTAAAGTCCCTCCAGATGCTGATATCCTATAGTGCAATGTTTTTCAGATAGAAAATTACCAGGATAACCATCAAAGCAGAACGGAAACCCACGGTATGTAAAAGAACAAAACAGTGACACACAGTGCTTTCCTGGTAATCCAGGAAATTGAGGAGCAAGGTAACTAGCATGCTCAGCTTTACCAGTAAATGTTTAGATGGCTATGAGACCAGAAAAGCCTCATTCATTTATTTGAGATTTCTCTTGTGATTTCAAGGAAGCTTGACATGATTCATTCTCAGCACCGTTCTGAATATTTCGGAGTAGACCGAACTGAATTTCATTCACTGATACTTTTAATTTTATCTATATTTTAATTAATTTTGTTGTATAATTTGTATGAAAAGTTTTACTTGGTTGAATGTGTTACTTTTTCTTTTTAACACTGGCGTTCTTTTCCATAAGTTTGTATTTTGTAAGCCGCTTTGACCTATTGCATTAAGTTGGGTATCAAATCAATGTTAAACATAAACATTCTTTCTGTCAGACAATCAATGGTCACTATGGTACAGTGCTTCTTGTGCTGTTTTACAACTGTAGTGATACTTGTGCATTTCTGTTAAAAGAAAATTTGAAATGCAAGAACATAGGAGCACTGCAAATGATAGCACAGATTCATTCATTTCTAGATTAGGCAAAAATTGCCATCCTGCCTAGGGGCTCTACGTGGGAAATGTGCAGGTTGGGATTTTCAGGGAAGGGGTAAAACGCGGACCTTACGGATCTAAAACCGCACGTTCTTAAAAATCCGAGGTCCGTGCATTGACAAGTCCGCCTTCGCTTTCCCTGCAGCTCAGCTCAGGCCCCCGGCTCCCTCGCGGACCTCACGGATCTGAACTGCACGTTACATCCTTAAAAATCTGAGGTCCGCGCCACTTTTGAGGTCTGTGCCATTTTTAGTCTCTGGCTCTGACAGAGCTCTATGACAATTTAACTCTGACGGATCCTAATGCTTTTCCCTCCCTATGCTAGGATCTGTCAGAGTTAAATTGCTACTTTCCTCCTTATAGATAGGCATAGGTCTGCCTGCTGTATTACATTATGTAGATCAGTGTTTTTCAACCTTTTTTGGGCAAAGGCACACTTGTTTCATGAAAAAAATCACGAGGCACACCACCATTAGAAAATGTTAAAAAATTTAACTCTCTGCTTATATTGACTATATATAAAGTAATTTTCTTGAATAGGAATCAAATAAACACAAAGAAAGTATTTTATAATTACTTTATTATGAAATATTAAGTAAACAGAATAGTGAAAAATTATAAAATACTTTATTCAGTGCGAAACCTGGGCCTGTTTGGCTGAACACAAAGCTGATATTCTGGCTGGAATCGAAGAAAGACACACACGTAGCTCTTCGTCAACAGCCGTTCCCTTCACCGCCCCGTCACCGCCATCCCTTTCACCGCCCCGTCACCGCCACTGCCATCCCATTCACCGCCCCGTCACCGTCCCCGCTGCATCCATATAAGCCTTACTACTGTAATATTTAGCTTATTCCTTTCTTATAAATCAAAGTTCCTGCTGCTGAACTAGAGAAAGAGATGTTCAGCTGGCAGGGCTTTGTTTATAAATTTTTATCAACACAACTAATATACTATTTTATCCTAAAGCAAAAAATAAATAAATAAATATAATTTTTTTTTCTACCTTTGTTGTCTGGTTTCTGCTTTCCACATCTTCTCATTCAATTCCTTCCATCTACTGTGTGTCTTCTCTCTACGTCTTCCATTTGCTGTTACTGTGCCTCTCCCTTCACCCCCCCCAAATTGGTCTAGCACCCATCTTCTTCCCTCCGCTCCCCCATAGTCTGGCATCTGTCTTCTTCCCACTCTGTCTTCCACATTTCCCTTGGGGGTCTGTTCCTCTCCACCCTCCTTCAATGTCTGTCCTATTCCTTTCCACCACCACCCTTCCCTCCCTCCTTTACCATCTGTTCCTTTCTACTACCCTTCAGCTCCTCTCACGTGGCTTATCTATCTACCTTCCTCCCTCTTATTTTCATGGCACGTTACAATGTAATTTGTGCAAGCCACTGGAGCCTGTCCCATCCCCACAAACCATTTCGCTTCTGTGCTCCTATTTTCTCCATTTCTAATATCTCCCCTATGTATCTGTCATTGCCCCCCCCTTTGTCCATATACCATCCCCATGGCATGTCCCCTTTATGTCTCTGTCCCTATGCCCCATGCACATAATTTCCCCTCTTTCTGTTACCTTCCTGTGTTCAGATTTCCCCTATCTTCCTCTTCCATACCAGTGTGTCTCTTCTTTTCAACCCCATCTAGCTTTTTTCCCTCTTTCTTCCCCCCCCCCCCCCCTGCTTCTAGCATCTGGCTCACCTGTCTGTCCTTCCCTTTCTTTCCTGCTGTGGGTTTTTCTTTCCGTCTTCATCCCCTTGGCCCAGAATCCTTTTCCCTTTCACTCCCTCCTTCCAATTTGAGCCAGGAACACGAGCGATCGCACGGTCCCCGCAGCCACCACTCGCCTGCCCAATCGATCCTACTGTTTAGCCAGCTCTCTCCCTTCGCCTCACCTTAGTTTGTAGGTTTTGTTTTTCGGCGACATGCACGCTTTCCCAAAGAGCCGTGCATGCGCGGCTGCTCAGTGTTCAATCTTCTGCTCTGCTGCAACTTCCTGTTTCCGGTTGCGTCAGAGCAGAAGATCGAAACTGAACACCAGCGGAGACCGGGGGAGTCTCATGGGAGCGCGTGCGGGACCCGGCCTGAGGCCTAATCAGTGTCTGCACCGTACGGCACAGCAGGCAACATCTCGCGGCACACTAGTGTGCCGCGGAACAGCGGTTGAAAAACACTGATGTAGATAATATTTTGTGAATCTTTGCATTGGTACGGCATGCATGTTTCTTGCCTTGTTAACATTTATTGTACTTCATCTACTAAATTCAATAAAAATTTTTGAACTAAATTGTCATAGAGCTCTGTCAGAGCCAGAGACTAAAAGTGGCACGGACCTCAAAAGTGGCGCGGACCTTGGATTTTTAAGGATGTGCGGTTTTAGATCCACGAGGTCCGTAAGGTCCGTGAGGTCCGCGTTTTACCCCTTCCCGGATTTTCACATCATCTCCTTATTTTACAATAGGCTGTCAAATGCAGAGCCTTTTGTAAAATATGCATGTGTGGCAAATTCACGGGTATTTGCTGGCACATACAGCAGGAGTAGTGATGTTAGAAAAATACATATATATAAAAAGAGCAGTATCATTCTGTTGCTTTCATGTATAAGTGCTGCTGATTACCAGCCCCATTTTAGATAAAATGTAGAAAACTGAATTGATATGTCCAGGCCACAGAAACAGAGAAAATGAAGGCAGATGAAGACCACATGGCCCATCCAATCTGCCCAGCCATATCATTTACTATCCTGTCTTCTCCCTTAGAGATCCTATGTACAGATATGTACCATTCCATTATTATTTTGGAAAGGATCTGTGGATTTAGAGCTGTTGGGTATTTGCCTGCAGCCGTTTTACAAAGATACACATGGAGAACCTGCAATTTACTCAAGTTGGTATTCCTCTATCTATATATGTGCTGACTAGTGGCTTAGCATAAGTTTGGTAGTGACACCCCGCTCGCACCCTAGAAACATAGAAGATGACGGCAGATAAGGGCCATAGCCCATCAGGTCTGCCCACTCTACTGACCTACCCCCAAGTCTACTATCCTAGTGATCCTCCTCTCTGCCCCCCCCCCCACTCCTTCCACACCAACCCCCCCATGCTCTCTATGCCCCCCATTCCTTCCGCACCCCTACGCTACACTTGCACCCTCCCTTCCCACCCCCATACCTCTTTAAATCTTTGCCAAAGTGAGCAGCTTCTCAGGCCTGCTACTCACTCTGGTGTTGGCTTTCCCTTTTATGTCACTTCCTGGCCCCACGATTCAGAAGTGATTTCAGAGGGAGCCAGGCTGCTGTGAGCAGCGGTGACAGGATTGAAGCGCGCAGGACAATCGCACACGGACAAATGAGCAGAGACAAATGTGCGCAGGACATTAGCGCACTGGATTAAAAGTTTAATTTAAAGCGCTCCGAGGAGGTGTGTGTGTGTGGAGAACCCCCCACTTTGCTTAGAAGTGTTGGCGCTGCCGTTTGGGTGGGTGGGGGGAACTCCCACTTACAGAGGAAACTGTAATTTTTCCCTAAAACAGGGAAAAATTATACTTTCCTCTGTAATGGGGAGGGTTACCCCCCGAACCCCCAACGGCTTCTCATCTAAGTTGTGTTGGCTTAGCCACATCTGGAAACATCAACACCTTAGCTCCACAAAATATTGCATTTCTATTTTTAAAATATGCTTTCATAATAAGGCCCATATTCGCTAAATGGCACTTAAGTTAAGTCCAAAACACCATTTAAAAAGAAGACTTAAAAAAAAATTCAAGGTGCCTACCAGCGCCTAAAATAATGGCACCAGAATCATGCCTCCGGAGGCACTTTACGGTATATTTATTTATTTATTTTTAACAATAATACAGAATAAAAGTCAAAAGAGTAATGAAATAACATAGAATGGCACCTGAGAAGTGTGAAACAGCATTTACACAGAGTGGAGGAATGTTATCGAAACATAATAGAAAAATGGGAGCGAGAAATTAAACATCAGATGATAGGTAACATAAACCTCATCCAGGAGAATATTCTCAAATATAAAAGGTGAGTATGAGCTAAATTCTAGGCTTCTGGTTATCCTATTTCTTCTCCCAGAGCCCCAGTACTGAGGGCGACTCCTGTGGGGAAAAACTCCTAAGAAAGTTTTTTATTTAAAGTACGGGGAATGGGAAAGGGGAGGGGGCTTGAAGCATGAAGGGGTCATTTCCATAGGGGGGGGATATCCAGTGGCAAGGGGGAGAGAGCATCCCTCCTGATTTTTTTTTTTCAAGTTCGGGGGTGGGGAAGGGGAGGAGATTCATGGCATGGGGAGTTTGCGGTGGCAGGAGGGAGTGGGAGTTTATTCTGAAGTCATCAGCAGGGTGGGGGAGGGGGGGACTCAACTTTTTTTATGGGGCAGATATTGTGCATGTGTTACACACACATCTGTGCCCATAGAAAAAAAATGAAAAAAACATGGTAGACCTGGCTAGACCTATCAGTTTTTTCGGGTTATTCTTAGCCATTGCTAAATTTAATGCATGCCTTTGCAATGTTAGGCCATTGATCAGATGGCTCGTTTCAACATTAATGAGCTCATTTTAATAGTAATGAGGTCGTTTGCATGGCAGAGTTGGAGAATGTACGAACACATGGAAAAACATGCGGTGAAACATTTAAAACATTGGGTCGACAATTATAGGTCGTCGCTAAATTAGCCACGATCGCTAGACGATTGGATACTTTAGTGCAGGGGTAGGGAACTCCTGTCCTTAAGAGCCGTAGTCCAGTCGGGTTTTCAGGATTTCCCCAATGAATATGCATTGAAAGCAGTGCATGCAAATAGATCTCATGCATATTCATTGGGGAAATCCTGAAAACCCGACTGGAATTTGGCTCTCGAGGACCAGAGTTCCCTACCCTGCTTTAGTGCATCTGGGCCATAGTGCCCCTCTCCCCCGAATATCCACTGATGCCTAAGATAAACAATTAACCTCCCCTCCCTCTTTTTTTATAAAGCCGCATTAGGATTTTTTATCGCCGTCTGTGGAGATATTAACTCCACCAATTTTCTACAAACTAATAAATTGCAGTACATGATTTTGCATTGCAGCTACTTATTGACTTTGAATTATAAATAAAAGTTTGCACTAGTTTGGCAGGTGTTTTGGCTCTGGCCTGCACACACCTCCTCCTGTACCTAATTTTATGCAGATCTCTGAATTTCAAAGCAGCGGGGCTGCAGGTTTTATTTCTGAAATCAAAGACCTAGCACATCATTTACTGTAGTTATAATTCCAACATCAGTCTCTAAGAAACTGTGATATCCAATGTTTTTACTCTTTATACAAGCACATTAACTATTGCTTGCCACTTGCGAAATCAATATATGTATTTTACAACTAAAGCAAATAAATTATTTTGAGATTATTACTAAAGATTTTTGGATATCTCCATATCTATATAGCAATAGATCACTTAAAAGCCACATTTATAATGAATAATATGCTATTTGCACTGTACTGTGCAGACTGATCCATAAGATGCAGTAAAATATAAGGGAAAGCAAAAATGTTTAAAGAGCAATTCTATAATTTAGGTGCCTGCATTTATGCACCTCAGGAGCTTGTAAATGTATGGAATACTAGTACCTACAAACATAAGTACAAGGACTATAGGGCACACTATGAATCTACTAAGTAGTAGATTTAAAACTAATCGGAGAAGATATTTATTCAATCAACATATAATTAAAATCAAATTCATTGAGAATGTGGTAGGAGAGACGTGGCCAATATGGCGGTGCTAGGCTGGCGAAGTTGAGAACACTCGTCGCGGTATGAGGTTTCTTCGTTTTAAGAATTCCGCACACTAAAAGAAAGGGTAGGGTGAAGGTGCCTACCTCAACGCCTTCGCTAACCCGTAGTCAGCGAACGATTGAGCATCATCTGCCAGCAAGAGTTTGCTCACGAACAGGCGAGATGAGTCCCGCTGCGAGCGAGAGTGGAGAAGGCTCACTCTCGCTGGGGCATGAAATCTCGCTCTCGCCTCCACCAAGTGTGCCGCCTCCCTGTCCGGCAGACGCTACTGCCCTGGAAGTGAAAGGCAGGGGCGCCGAAGCTACACCGGACTCTTCCATAGAGGTAGGATTCATGGCAGATGAAAATCTGCCGATGCAAGCCAGCTCTGGGGAATTCATCCCCGCCAGTGAGGTTACTATGGTGGGAATCTTAAAGACGCTCCAGAAATTGGATTTAGTGACAATGAAGACTGCAGATTAGATAAAGGCTCTTGGGGCAAAAATGGACAATATTAATAAAGTCTTTGAACAAACCAGCATTGAAACTACCGGTAATAATTAAATTGCAAAGATAGAAAATGAGGTGCAATCCTTACAAGCTTACAGAGTGGCAGCGATAAACGACAGTCACAAGAGGGCACCCGTTCAAACTCAGAGGAGGGAGATTTGGTGGTGACACCAGGAAGTATTTCTTTACAGAAAGGGTGGTGGATCACTGGAACAAACTACCGGTGCAGGTGATCAAGGCCACTAGCGTGCTCGACTTTAAGATAAATGGGGCATCCATGTGGGATCTCTACGTGGGTCGAGCAGCACTCTGACTTAATGGGGTGGGACAGTAGAGTGGGCAGACTTGATGGGCTATAGCCCTTTTCTGCCGTCATCTTTCTATGTTTCTATGTTTCTATCTCAGAAGATAGAAAGCATTGAAAATTTCAACCGTCGAGTAAATGTGAGAATTTTGAACTTTCTTAATTCCTCTGGGATCTCCCCTTATGACATGTTCAAAAAGTACTTAATGGAAGTTTTGGGCTATTCTTTAGAACTTATTCCCCCATTAAACAAAATTTATTATCTTCCATTGTCCACAGAAAGATCCCAGGAGATAATGGAAGGAGAAATTAAATCTTCACAGATTGATCTGAAAAACATATCCACCATTCTTGAAGAATCTATCTCCAAAGTAGCAGTTAGAACAACATTACCGATATCCTTTGTTTTCCAGCAAGATTTGGACTCATTTATGAAGCTATATTTCAAGTTTTCTAAAAATTTATTTTATGGTAAAATAATTTGGGCATATTTAGGTGTCTCTAAGATAACTCAGGAGAGAAGGAAACAGTTTCTGTCCTTGAGACAAGAGACAATATCCTTGGGGGCCTCTTTTTTATTAGCTTACCCTTGTAAGTGTATTATAAAGTATGCACAAACTAAATATGTCTTTTTTCTTCCTGACCAATTAAAATCTTTTCTGGAGCTGAAAAAGATAGCCTGAGGTAGACACAGTGAAATTAGATAGCAAATGTAAGTGTTAAGCCTTTCTTAATTGAAAACTTTCTTTTTCCTTTTATGTATACGAGCCTTAACTCCCCCTCACCATTGTAGTCTAAGGAAGGATTTCCAGCTATTCTACTTTATTTCCTAAAATATATATTGATATTATTTTTGCTGTATTTCTGTGACAAGAAGTTTTTTTTCTTGTAAACATAAATAAAGAAAAACATAAATAAAGAATTTTTTTAAAAAAAGAGAATGTAGTAAAAGCAGTTAGTTTAGCAGGTTTAAAAAAAAAGTTTGGCGAAGTTCCTAAAAGGAAAGACCATAAACTAGGAAAATCCACTGCTTGTTTCTAGCATAAACAGCATAAAATCTGTTTTACTCTTTTGGGATTTTGACAGATATTTGTGACTAGGATTGGCCCCTGGGCTTGATGGACTTTTGGTCTGTCCCAGTATGGCAACGCTTATGTTCTTATATCTTATGCACCCAACAGCTATTTGGTAAAGGTGTTTTAAGTGGTATAAAAGAAAGAAAGAAAAAACTCCACACGGTATCAATGGATAAAAAAAACAAGCAGAGTTGACCAAGGTATCCAAGCTAGGTAACACAACTCTTGCAGCAAAGTTCATACGAATCTGACACGGACCGTGTTTCTGCAACTACCTTCATTGGAGGTTCACAATCTCTTTGGGTTATACTATTATGCAAATTCCATTTGAAGAAAAAAACCATACCATGTGCTGATGGATTTATTCTGTCAGCGCTTCATAGTCTTCTCATTGCCAAGTGATAGTGAGCGTAGCATGTAAATTCAAGGGTGTGAATACATGGGCAGGTCTAACACTTATACACATAACTTAAAGAATACTGTAAGTTGTGAACATCCTTGCTACATTTACGCAGCAGCAATTACACCAGGTCTATGGCTAGTGTAACTGTGGATATGTAAATGTTAGGTACACCCATGGGTTGCGCTAGTATTCTACAACAGAATCTGGGTTACTTAGTTCCATTATAGAATAGGCTCCACCCACATGACCTGAGGGCACTTAAATAGAGCCGCCCAATTGTAGAAGTGCCCCCTTACTGTTCCAACTGTAGAATAATATGCAAATATCTATTCATATGTTTACACGGGGTAATGATCAAGTAGCGAGCACCTTAGGTCAGTCCCAAATCCATGTTGGACCAGAAAAGAATAGCGCAGGTTGCCAGGACAATCCTAGAACCCTTGGAAGGAATGAAAACCTGGGCAGGTCCAAGACTGTAAAAAGAAGAAGTCAAAAGCTGGACCAGAACAACTATAATAGGAACCTAACTAGAGGGAGGGAATATAGAGAGGAAGGTTTCCCCTGGCTTCACAATCAGTAATGGTCCCTAGAAAGAAATCAAGTCTAGATTTTATTTAACTAAAATCTGGTAACCCTAAGAAAACTAGAAGGGAGCAGAGCAAAGCAGGAACTGGAAGGAACAGCACCCACAAGCTAAACCTCACTGGACTTATGCCAAGAGTAAAGCTGAGGAAGACAAACAATTGAGGTGTAACCCTCTGGAAGCTTCATTTGATCAGGCCTTACTTCGATGCCTCATCGTTCAGACTCTTGGTGCAGTCCATGATTCTTAGTCAACTTGATTACTGCAATGCTGTCTACCTGACAATCACACAAAGAAATATGTAGTGATTGCGTATTGTTCAAAATGCCGCAGTCAGACTGATTTTTGGGCTTAGGAAGTTTGACCATATAATGCCTTTTTTCCCTAAGCTGCACTGGTTGCTGGTGGAGGACCGAATGAAATTTTATTAAGCCTGGTTGCTTTTGTTACAAGATTTTGTGTGGGCTTACTCCTAAATATTTAACTGATCTCTTTTCTCCTACTACTAACAAATATCAGAGATGCTCGCATTTGAGTTTTATTTTTCCATCTGTAAATAGATGCAAACTTAAAAGAAATTACCGTTTTATGGGGCAAAGATCTGGATCAATTGATTGTGACTTCTAGTACTTACCTAAAATTCAGGGGGCATTTAAAAACATATCTATTTGTTAAGTACTTGTGTAACTAATTCTCTTCATTAAACTGTAAATTTCATCTTTTTGTGAGCCGCATAGAGCTTCACGGTCCTGCGTTATATAAGCTGATTGTTATGTTACGTGCCTATAAAACATAAGATAGTCCATCCTGAACTAGAATACCAGGATGACCACATGTCTGTTTCCTCAGAGAAGGATATGGTTGAAAATGAGGTTGAACCAATGGAATGTATTGGAAGTTACTCTGAACGTATTCCTATGGAAAGCTAATTCAATTAAGAAAGGCTAAGGTATTGAAGTAAAGTACTCTGCCAGAAGAAATATTTGGAGGACATAAAACACAGCTGTTGGGAGAAAAGTTTTGAATTGTTTGTGAAGTTGCAGCTAGAGAATGACACGGTGACAAAATTCATCACCGTTCCCGTCCCCGCGGATAACCGCGGGAAACCATCTTCATGTCATTCTTTAAGGAGAGAGGGAAGAATCAGAGCATAATTGGGCACAACCACTGACCCGCAAGCTTTGCTTTGAAGAATGCTGGAGTAGAAGGACCGAGGCTGAAATAGACACTAGAAAATGACACGGGATTATTTCCCGTGGTTATCCGCGGGGACGGGAACGGTGATGAATTTTGTCACTGTGTCATTCTCTACAGCCTCTGCCTTAGAGAGCAGGTGGCTAAAGGTGCAGCTGTATTTTGCCCACTCCAAGTTTAAAGGAACTCTCAGAGAGGAAGCCTAGAAATATGACTGACAGTTTGTTTCAAGGAGGGAAAAGGCTTATTCCCTTAATAGCAGCAAATTAGGGTTTTGCAGGCGGACCGTCATAGAGTGAAGATAAGGAAGAGGATATGTTTTTGTGAACAAAAGCTGAATAATAACGATGTAGAAATAAGAAGTGGTTTTTCCATTATAACCTGAATGGGGTTTGTTTGGGCGGGTTCACTACATCAGATCTTTTGGGTGGAAGAGCCCCGCGCCCATGGCTTACTCGCAAAAGGCCTCAGGATTTTTTTTTTTTAGTTTGCTTACTAAAGCAATTGAGAAGCGAGTTACCGCCTCTTTTACAAAGCTGCCCTAGCGGCTGCGCTGCACTAATGGCCCCGAAGCCCACAGAGATTTAAAGGGCTTCGGGGCTGTAGCCACGCGGCTTTGTAAAAGAGGCCATTAGTGGCAGATGACTGTGGCTTTGCCTGCCACTCCTTTGAAAGACTATACTGGTCTGGCCTAATAGGCTGAAGCCAGTGCCAAAGCCTGGCTGAAGGGCTGGGGAAAGAAAAATGTTATGAACTTTGAAGAGGCAGAAGTACAAACGAGCAGGTGATTTGCCTTTCCCTGTATGGAGCCCTGAACTGATTTGAGGCAGGGGCACAGGCTCCCAAAGCCTAACTGGAGAGGTGTCGGCCTAAAAAAAAGTGGTTTTTTTTTTTCTCTTTTGATTAACGACCATAAGAGTGCAAGAGAAGCATAAAAGGGCTGATTGAGGCTGAGAGATTTTGGGGTACGAGAGTTTGAAGAGCAACTTCTGTGTTGAACTGCATATGTTTTGTTTTGCCTTTGAATCAAACTTTGGTTTCAGAAGATGCATTATTGGTATTGGACTCTCTGACTGTGCTTTATCCTCCTCTCTACCAACCTCTACTTATCCGCTCGGTCTGGTGCTTGTACCAGGCTGACCCTAGGTGAGGCTCACAACCCGTCTAGCACTCGGCCACAACTGATCAGCAGTATTGAGGCCTTACAGGGAAAGATGACTCTCCGTCAGCTCATTTGGATTCAAAATTACCCCATCTTAAAAATTAGCAGCGTGCATTGTCTATATATGTTCAGAACCACGACTTATCTGTTTGTCAACACTTATATATATATATATATATATATATATATACAGTACAGTAGACTCTGTTAACCAGAATGCAAGCAAACAGCAAAAAAAAAAAAAAAAAAAATCAAAGAAATACTGTAATACTTTAAATATAAATGAAACTAAAATCAATTTCTGGCAGAAATTTAAGTGTAAACTTGGCATGCCACACCTGAGTACACCCACGCTTTGCCTACCATATGTCCGGTAGTTTGTCTGGTATAGCATAGTATGGGGTATAGTATTAGTTAGGCCTGTTTCTAATAGTAACTCTCAAGCAATCAGAAACTACATTTATCCGGCATCTATCAATCCCCATGGGTGCTGGTTAACAGAGAGTTTAATACATATAGATATTCATATATAGCTATATAGATATACTGTAGATGTAGATTATATATAAAATAAATGGCACTGCCAGAGTTTGTAAAAATAATACCCACCACCCCTGTCTTCATAAAATCATTTCCCTGTGAAGCTTGATGAGAGAGACCTGAAATCAGTCAATATCAACTACCATGTGTGATTTTACTGGTTTCTAAGCACAGAAATTGACAATCACATCTCCCGGTGCCTGTACAAAAAGCATCGGTAAAAACATTTGGCATAAACAGTTCCTGTCTGTAATCCATATTTCCTTATCATGAACAAAGTGAGGTGAGATAGAAGATTAATGAAAAAATCAATGGTAATTTGTGTCTTCTCACTAAATAAAAGTCAATTTGTATTTTCCGTGTTTGAACCTAAGGAGAGACAGAAACAACATTTGAGGCTTAAAAGGAAAGTTGAGCGTAATTTTATTGGCCTATGCAAACTAGAAAGCATCAAATTCTGATGGTACAACAGGACAGGGCAATATGTTTGCCTTTTTAGCTCTTTGGTGAGCTGTTTTCTGTATTTCACGAAAACTACTGCCGAAGTGTATTTCTTGTTTAATTTCTCCTATTCTTTCAGACAGCAGTTTATGGAATGCATCGGGGTATGCGGCTAATGACCCGTGCGCAATAAGCAACTGTTTAAGTAAAATGCACTATGAAAAAGCTTTTACCAAACAGCATTTTAATATTTTAAATAGATTTTCCATTGCAGGCTTCTTGTAACAGGATTAGTTCTCTGATGTATTCTGACAGAGCTGCTGTTAGAGATACTCCATTAACTTTGTCTGTCATTTTATTTTCTTTGGTATCCGCTGTAACACCCTTATATTTCATAATTTGTATTGCTATCAGTGCTGATTTGTAAATGTGCAAATTATAATTAACAATGGCCACTACTTCTATTAAATATTAAATCATTCTTGCAGCTTGTATTTTCCACAGCAGATGGAGCCCTGCAGTATGCAAATCTGGTTTCCCCAAGTACTCAGCAGGTTTTAGTTATTTATAATTTTTTGCTTGGAAAATGCAATTTTTTAAATGTTTGCTTTCCGTTTTCTGTAGCGTTTAGGCTAATATTTATTCACCACAGAATTCTTTTTTTCCCCCCCAATAAGAATTTCATGGGCTATTACATTCTAGCACTATGGTTTTGTTTCATGTCATTAATAGCTCCTTAATCATACAGCCTGGATTGTAAGTGCAAACGCTTATTATTTATACAGATGCCGCAGTGGTGCAGAGGGGGAGGCATTTAGTTATTATTCTAATATGAATAAGAGAAACAAAAAAGGCCAAACATATACTGACGTAGCTTTTAATTTGAACTCCAAGTAAGAAAGTGATTCCCCCCCACCCCCCTCAATAAACTAAAGTATTTAAGGTTTTGTTTTCTGTTTTGGACATTCTATGGGCAGCCCCATTTGAGGTAGGCCATGCAGATATACAAATGACCAGATTGGGGCTATCAGTTTAGAACAGCAGGTCTGCATGTCTGGGTGTGATTTAAAATTGATATGTCCCTGCCCCCTGGAATAGATGTATTAAAAAAATAATATACAAACAAAAATAAAACACAACAAATGTGTAGAACATACAATTGTTTCTTTGCAAAATGAGGTGAAATGTGTAAAGCAGGGGTGTCAAAGTCCCTCCTCGAGGGCTGCAATCCAGTCGGGTTTCCAGGATTTCCCCAATGAATATGCATGAGATCTATTAGCATACAATGAAAGCAGTGCATGCAAATAGATCTCATGCATGTTCATTGGGGAAATCCTGAAAACCCGACTGGATTGCGTCCCTCGAGGAGGGACTTTGAAAACCCTAGTATAAAGTAAATATGTAGTCTGGTGGTGGTAGGGGGGGGTGTGAAATTTTAGGAAGATGTGTGATTTCTTACAAAATCTGAGATATTGGGCCAGCTTGCCATCTGCAAATCTAAACTCCAAAGGGCATGGTCTGAAAGGTCCACAAATACAAACAGAATGCCGTTTTCCAGGACAGCTGACTGCCACATACAAACACTTCCTGCCACGGCCTGCAGCAGTACGGAGATGCATCATTTTGTTTTCAGTCCCCTATAATTCGACGCCTTCTGCTGGATCTCCACATACATGAAAAATATGGCTGCCAGGTGGATGGCGACCTCCTGACAGTACTACTCGTAGTTGTAGCCAGCGGACATTGTGACATGATGGGTCTGGGAAAGAATCTAGGGGCCCTGATAAGGTAACCCATTACCTGTGTACCCGTGGGCCCACATCCCAAAACTCCCAGCTTCTTGTTTGCTATTGGATGTCAAGTAGGAGGAGTTGACACATAGGCAAACACTTCAGTGAAAAGCTAAACTGTTCACCACTTGTTCCTTCCTCCTACAAGAGGCAATGCATTAGTTGCTCATGCTCTGAAACATACCAGTACAGCAGTACTGAACTAGAAACACACAGTTGCCATTTCCATATATGGTTCAAAGTCTGTCATCCATTGCTACCTAAGGAAGCGAGTCAAGAACCCAATACACACCAAGTCTCCACCTGATACACAATGTTAGGTAATAATGTGCCATAACCTCTAACTGCGTTAAAAACCTGCCTGTCATCATGAATACTGGCGGCTGTATTAGGGGCATTCACAAAAATATTTCCCAGGTCTGCAGTGGTCTTTAATTTCACTCCCTTTAATTCTTAGGGTGAAATTTAGTTCAACTTCAAACGTTGAAAGTAACTGTTGGAATGATTTAAAAAAAAAAAAAAAAAAAGACCAAACACTTCTAAGTTCTTAGAATCTTCTAGTCTCTTTTCTCCATAAAGAAAAACAGAAAAAAGGCAGTTTGGTCAGGTGTAGGTAACCACAAATGCAATTAGCTCTGCTAGCCACCTTAGGCCTTAGCAATTAAGGTCCTAGTGGGACCAACAATCCAGTATCTCTGCTTCTATAGTTGCCTCCTGTAGCAGAGGCACAGGAGCACTAGGGCCTCAGTTTCTTTGGGCAAGTAGTTGGGCTCCCTCCTGATGGACATACTCCTACTGTTGTCCCTCTTTCTCCACCTCTCTCCCTCCTCCTCTCTCTTTCTATCCCTGTCTCTCTTTTTTCTCCTCAACTTTCTCTCCCTCTCCCTCTCTGTCTCTTTCTCATCTCCTTCTCTCTCGCTCTGTCTCTCTTCTCCTCCTCCTGTAATTCTTCTTATATTTCCGGACCAGATTCTGAAAACTCGCCGGTAAAATCTGCCTTTAACCGTAGTGGGAGCGATTTAACTTTTACGGGTGCTTCTCAGCATAATAGCATGCAAAGTATATACACACTATTTGTGCGAAGAAATGCTGGTAAAGGGGGGGAGGAACTGTGCCTAGCGCATATAAGATATGTCTTCTATCGCTTAAGGAGGAGGACAAGGGTCAGTTTGGAGGTGTGGTCCACCTCAGGCCTAGCATTACCTATAGATGACTGCAGCACGAACTTAACTAAAGCTCTTAAGATAGTTAAGTTTTGTGTTTTCCCATGAGGTAATGCAAATTGTGTGGCTTAATGGAGTTTGTGTAACCCTTTTGAATATTTATGAGCTGTTTTGCATGCATTTGCAAATGAGACCTCTCATTTAAATATAATCTGTGTTGGAACAAGAATATTTGTGTTAATGTTAATGCAAATGCATTACTGTTAATGTACAGGCATTAACACTGACTTAACACACATTAAGGAATTAATGCCATTTAGTAAAGAGGCTTTTTGATCTGGAAAGATTACTGAGCTGGGATGCTAGGTAGTTCAACCTCTTTGTTTGAGGCTTGTACTACTTGTGAGTATTTGGATAGGGGCCCCATAGGATAACCATATTTATTTACTAATGTAGCCAGCGTCCGATGAATGCCCTTTCATGGCGAGGCAGATGCTATAGGTCCTGAGGGGTATGGGAAGAAAACCTGTCTCCAAGGCCCTGACATGCAGCTCCACACTCTACTCCATAGTTTTTCTTCTGTTAGCCTGCAAACTGTTCCACAGCACACACTGAGATGTAATTGAAATGGTACTTTACAGAAATATTGTCCTCCGTACAACTCAGAATGAAACAAAGAAGCATTTCTTGTATTTTCCATTAAAATGATCTTATGTGTATATTTCAGGAATATGTTTTTACAATGGGATGAAAGAAAAATAGAGTGTCAGTCACTGCTTTCTATTTCGTTTTAGCAAGACCTGCCTCTGCAGCAGAAACAAAATGGTTAATAAAAAAAAACAAAAAACGCCTAAGCCCTCTTCGCCCCTTCTACTGCAGCATCTCACCTGTTAATCACTTGTGTCCCACCAGTGCAGATAAGGAAATAATGCTGGCCAACTCACAGCTAACACCAGTTAATGCCAGTTTAGTCTACTGCTTATATCCACAATGGTGTCAGTCCTGGGTCCTCCAATGCCATTTCTTATTTCTACACTGCCAGGGAGAAATGGCTGGTAATTGCTCCTGTTCAATGAAGCCAGTAGAGAAGTGAAATGCAAGTAGAGAATTGGGGAGAGTGAGAGAGTTTTGCTGTTGTTTTCATTATGGGTGTAAATGTGTGGGCTTTTTTTTTTTTTTTTTTGGCTTTATTTCAAATCAAGTAATTCAAGAAATGAAATAATAAAAAGGTTTGTGTAAACTCTTAGGGCTCCTTTTATTCAGCTGAGCGAGTGGTTTTAGCGCGCGCTGCATTGCTGCGTATGCTAGACGCTAACAGTACCATTGAGCTGGCGTTAGTTTTTGGTGCGTAGTGTGGGGTTAGCGTGCACAGCAATGTAGCATGCGCTAAAAATGCTAGCACACCTTAGTAAAAGGAGCCCTTAGTCTGTTCACACTAGAAAACAGATTATCCTTTTCTGGGCCTGATATTCAGACCTTGAAAGGCAACCCAACTATCTTCTATGACTAGCGGCAAGCCTGGATGTAGGCATTGGAATGGGGGAGGGGGGTCACAGGGGTCATGGCCCCTAAAGATTGGTGGTCAGAAGTCAGAGAAGTCAGTGATAGCTCTCCTGACTCTCCCACCTTTCTCCTCCCCAGCTGCTGTAATTTTAAATCTTTGGGCAGCCGGCAACAAGGTGAGCCTGCTGCCATCGGCCTGCTCCAGAAGCCTTCATTCTGTAGCAGCCTGCCGACACAGGGAACAGGAGATCACTGCAGACTTAAGATTCCAAGGCAGGCTGATGGCAGCAGACTCACCTCGTTGCCGGCTGCCTGAAGATTTATAATTACAGCAGCTTTTCCTTCGTCATTTTGCTACTTTCTTGAGTGGTTTCAATACACCTTCCAATTTTGCACTTTTAGCACGCCTCATTCATTAAGAACATAAGAAACGCCCTCACCGGATCAGACCGAGGTCCATCTAATCCGGCGATCCGCACACGCGGCGGCCCATTTAGGTACTCCTTTTTGGAGACCCGGATTTACCGTATCCCTCAATATGATATGCAAGAAGGTGTGCATCCAACTTGCATTTGAATCCCAGAACAGTAGTCTCCTCCACAACCTCCTCTGGGAGTGCATTCCAAGCACCCACCACGCGCATCATTACATCAGACCCAACCAGTCTGAGCTTTCTGTTTTTCTTATTTGTCATGTTCAAGTTTTCATGGGTACAATTTGTGTGTTTCTCCTTTGTCTACCTAGTTTTCCTTATCCTTTTTTATATCCTTCGATTTTCATTCATTATTATTATTATTTTATGTTCTTTATTCATTATTACTTTTTGTATTATTTTATTTATTATTTTATTGTCTTAGAACCCTGGAAGAAGGTTGTTTTACAACCGAAACACAGCCCCTGTCGGGTCTATACCATAATACTGTGTTCTTTTACATTATTGAACAATTTATTTTGTTGATCTCTGCACCTTATTCAAATAAAACTTCTTATCAAGATCATCAGTTCCACATTTTTGTTTTCTACTCTGTTTCCAGTTTTGTGGAACTTTCTTGGTGGACATTTTTTGTTTCTCCCTGGGGGTGAGGAGAAGAATATATGTTGCACGGACCGGGTGTGTGTGTGTTGGGAAAGCAGGGAAGGACAGAGGCTACATGAGCTGGGGGGGTTGGGAAGGCATGGAAGGATGGATGCTGCACCGGGGGATGGGGCGGTTGGGAGGGCAGGGAAACACAGATGCTTGGGCTGGGGGTTTGGAAAGGACAGATGCTGCATGGGCTGGAGGTTGGAAAGGAGGAAAGAGAGATGCTGAACAAGTAGGGTGGTAGGGAGGGAACAAGAGATTCTGGTGGGGAAGAGATGACAAAGTGAGAATGATTGGACATAGGTGCGTGGAGTGGGAAGGAAAGAGAGATGGTGCACTTGGGGAAAGGAAGAAAGAGGGAGAATTGTTGGACATGAAAGTGGTGGAGAGGAGGAAGGGAGAAATATTGGATGTTGTGATGGACAGGAAATCGCTGGTTGGCTGCCCAGAAATTGCTGCTTGCTTATTTCAAAAACCGCGAATAACAGTTGAAAAGTTATTTGCGGTTTCAATAGTAAAAACGACGGCGCTTTCCCAAAACCGCGAATAACATATAAAAAGTTATTCACGGTTTTTCCATATTAGCGGCTATTGGGCGCCTGCAACCACCGTGAATACGGAGGGAGAAGTGTATATGAAGAATGAATGGAAGAAATGGCATTACAGTTAGTACTATTATTATGGGGGTGGAGTCTGGGGTGGAGCTTAGGCAGGTTCTGAGGCAGGGCTTGGGTGGATCTAAGGTAGAGCTTGGGCAAGGGTCTAGGATAGAGCTTTTGGTCCCCCACCCACACAAAAAAAGTGTTCCGCTGCGTATGAGCCTGGAAATGCAAGGCAGGACTATATCTGGTGGCCAGAATTGAATTGCTGGTTTAGTTTTGGCTGCTAGAAATATTTGTATAGCTGGTTAAACTGATATCCATTGACTGACTAGCTAATTTATAGCGGCCAAAGAGAGACCTGCTATTTACACAGGCCTATCTGGCTACTGAACTTAGCGGTTCATAGACAACGGCGCGAAAGACAAAAGCGCGCGCCGACAATTGAGCGGAGCATGGAGGTGCACGCCGCACAAAATTACAGTTTTTAGGGGCTCCGACGGGGGTTTTTGTTGGGGAACCCCCCCCTGTTTACTTAATAGACATCACGCCGGCGATATGGGGGATTTGGGGGGTTGTAACCCTCCACATTTTACTGTAAACTGAACTTTTTCCGTAAACAGGGAAAAAGTTAAGTTTTCAGTAAAATGTGGGGGGTTACAACCCCCCACACCCCCCACAATGCCCCCACAATGCGGTGCGATGTCTATTAAGTAAAGTGGGGGGGGGGTTCCCCACCCACCCACCCCCGTCGGAGCCCTAAAAACAGTAATTTAGAGCGCCGCGCGCCTCCGCGCTGCGCTCAATTGTCTGGGCGCGCCTTTGTCCCGGTGCGCTTTTGACCTGACACCGAACTTAGCTGGTCAACCACTAACTGGCTATGTTGCATGACAAAGCTAATGATCGGGCTAGCCACTGACCGTGAATGTTCAATGGCTATCTCCTGTAGAATATTCACAGCTAGCCAGCTTAGCACTTTTTAACTGGCTGGTTATATAACACTCAATACTGGGTAGACTATTTAAGAACGTAAGAACATAAGAATATCCACACCGAGTCAGACCAATGGTCCATCCAGCCCAGTATCCTTTTTTACACAATGGCCAATCCAGGTCACAAATACCTAGCAGAAACCCAAGTATTATCAAAATTCCATCCTACCAATTTCAGGGCAAGAAGTGGCATCCCCAGGTCTGTCTCAATAGCAGACTATGAACTTTTCTTTTTGGAACTTGTTCAAACCCAGCTACACTAACCCCTATTACCACATCTTCCAGCAACGGGTTCCAGAACTTAACTATTCTTTGAGTGAAAAAATATTTTCTCCTATTTATTTTAAAGGCATTTCTATGTACCATCATTGAGTATCCCCTAGCCTTCATAATTTTTGAAAGCATAAAATAATCAGTTCACTTGTACCTGCTTTACACCACTCAGGATTCTGAAGATCTCAATAATATCTCTCCTCAGCTGTTTCTTTTACAAACTGAAAAACCCTAACCTGTTTAGCCCTTCCTCATATGAGAGGAGTTCCATTCTCTTTATCATTTTGATCACTCTTATTTGAACCTTTTCTAATTCTGCTATATATTTTTTGAGATACAATAACCAGAATTGAACATAATACACAAGTTGAGGTCGCACCATGGAACGATATAGAGGCTTTATAATATTCTTGGTCTTATTTACCATCCCTTTCTTAAGAATTCCGAGCATTCTGTTTGCTTTTTTGGCTGCTGACATATATTGGGTTGACAGTTTCAGGGTATTGTTTATGATGACACCTAGATCTTTTTCTTGGGTACTGACCCCTAAGGTGGACCATAGCTTCCAGTAAATGGGATTTGGATTATTCTTCCCAAAGTGTATCACTTTGCAGTTGCATCATCGGCCCAAAAACTTCCGGAAAGAATGTACTAGTGCCACTACTCTAGCAGGACTGAAATCACTAGCAGCTTTTCATACTATGTAGGTAACAGTGATACAATGTAATAGCCAACGTTTCACGGTATACAACCGTTTCTTCAGGGCTTTATCCACTTTCATTTTCCCACATATGTCTGTGAAAAAAGCATATACGATCAATTAATGTATCTCTATATAATATCTCAAACTGAGATGAATATATCAGCCGTAGTACTTGCTTTCTTGCTCATATCAGCATCCTGTCGCCGTAGTGGGTTCTCTTGCATAATTTTAATGAGAGCTGCACCAATCAATCCACCCCACGTCAACCACGTAGAGGATGTAGGCTGCTCTTCGCTCATTGGCCCGCTCAGCTATAACAACCAATCTATCACCACTTGAGTGACCCTACCTCCCACATACCTCTTGTACTGTTCGTCGGCATGAGCAGCATCTTCTACCTGGTGCTCACAACTGACCTTGGCTCCCTTCTGACGTCACATCCTGGTCCTGCAACTGGAAGTGATGTCAAAGGGGAGTCGAGGCCGGCACGAGCAGCAAGTGGAAGATGCTTGCACTGGCAAACATTTCAAGATATATGTTGGGGGGGAGGTGGGGGGAGAGGAGGAGAGACACCAACACCTCTCGTGAAGACAACGCCCCCCCCCCCCCGTGCTTCCTTACTAAACCACTACTTCTATCCACACAGAAAGTCAGCACTTCTTCCTCATTAATTACATCATTTCTTCCTCACAAACAGGGAATAGTCTTTCCTCTGCAGTTGTTACCCCTGACACAGCCTGTGGGAGGAAACGTGGCCACGCTGGGTGATTTGCTGAACAAATCAGACTTCTTTCAACCGGATTTATCTGCCATGTGAAGAGCTGGCATAAGTGTTTGTGGCTGACAACGCATTCAAGTGTAACTTATGTATTACAGTAGGTAAGTTATGTACATATTCAATAGTGTTACCATTGACTGCCCATGCTGTGCCCATGTGAATGTCCCCCTTCCGCATACATGCTACATTGAAATATGTGTATTTTATAGAATTAGTGTGCCTATTACCTGGTTTGTGCTTGCATTCTGTAAAATATGTGGGTATTTGGTTTCTACCTACAGGCAAATATTTATTGAATTGCCTTTTAAATTTTTGTACCTGGGGCTATGGATGGTTAAGTGACTTGCCCAGAGTCACAAAGAGCCTCAGTGGGTGCCTGTTCTGTCCCCGGCAGCCTTGCATGAGTTTAAGATGTGTTTAATGTATTCCCTCTCTCCATGGGACTTTATGCTGCAGTCAGTGTGTGAGCACGACATTATGTGTAATGTAGTTTCATATATACTGCAGCCACCCCTGCTTACTGTACAAGCTGTGTTTCTAGTGGTCTTTCTCCTAAGACCCCCTTCCCTTGGCTCTCTTCTAAGCTTGGATCCTTTGTCTCACGGCAGTACATCCTGGTCACTTTTACAACCTTTGCTCTGATGGGTCTGCAAAGATATGACCTCTCTGTTACCTGTTGTCAGGTTGTCCCTAATGGTCTCCTCTCTTTCCTCCCCTGCCTTCTGGGTACTCCCTGAGCTTCTTTTGATTTCAGACCCCAGACACATTTATGCCTCCATCTTGAACACATGGCTTATCCCCAGCAAAGCACCAATATTTCACCTTAAGCTATCCAACCACATGCAAGAATAGCTCAGCATTTTGACTCTGAAACTTGGAGCACCTTTCTGTTTAACTTTTTCCTCATCTCCGTCCTTCTTCCATTCTTCAAATCTACATCTTCTTCTCCAGCTGCAATATCTAGGAGATTCACCAGTTGTGAGTACATCTACCTTATTTACTCAATAAAATATATTCCAGAAAATTATAAGGACTGCCTGTGTGTCAGTTGGTGTGCTAAGGTTTAACTATCTGCATAATTAAGCCAGGACAGGAAGGTAAACTAGGGCAGAACAGTGCCCAGCTGTCATGATAGAATATGCTGTTATCATCCATTATCAGCATGCCTAACTAGAGGTGCCTTGTTATTAAAATGTCCACTAATAGTGACTGAATATCACAACTGTACATACGGCTGCTAGCAAAGATCACTCTCCATATACTGTACATTCAGTACCACCATCTGTCCATATAACGGCACAGTGCAAGTTTAAAGGATGGACACGTGGAAAGGGAATCGGAGACAAGGGGACTGATATTCAGACTAACTTCTGTTGGCCATTTCCAGTGACTAGCAAATTAGCTGGGTATGTGATATTCAGCACTAACAGGTCTGAATTGGCCGCTAAAAAGTTAGCCAATCATAGGCACTAAACTTAGCTGGCCTATGTCTATATATTTGTGGCTAGCTAAGGCATGAGGTATAAGCTGGCTAGCTGCTTACCAGAATATTCAGAGGAAGATAGCCATTCATGGCTAGTTAAATAGTGATGAATATCAGGCAGTAGGTGTTGGGCTCCATAGAGAAATTTCTTTATGCACAGTTACCCAAAGTGAACAAATGGATGAGCCATTTTGGCCTTTATCTGCCATCATTCAGTAAACAACAGGGCTTCCATAACCTGTCCTAGGGAATCTATAGCCAGTTCGATTTTTACAGTATCTATAATGAATATGTACGAGTTAAATTTGCATACACTGGGTCTTCAGTGCATGCTGATTTACCTCATATATACCTTATTTTCACGCATATAACGCGCGCGTTATACGTGGTTTTTACAAACCGCGCATAACCTTGCGTGTTATAAGCGTGAGCGCGTTGTTCAAAATTTTTTTTACATAGTTCCCCCCCCCGACGCCTGATTCATCACCCGGAAGGAGCGCTTGCACTCCTACCCCAAAGGACCGCTCGCACCCCCACCCGAAGGACTGCTCGCACCCCCACAGCCTCCCCCCCTCCCCCATGGAGAAGCTGTCTACCTTGTTTCCGGATGCCAGCCCAGCTTCTTCCTCTGCCGGCTGTCCTGCCCCTTCTCAGAGCCCTGTGCTGCGCTGCTTCCTCTTCAGGCGGTCCCGCCCTTTCTCTGATGTCAGAGAAAGGGCGGGACCGCCGGAAGAGGAAACAGCTGGACTCGCTGGCATCCAGAAACAAGGTAGACAGCTTCTCCATGGGGGAGAGGAGGGGAGGCTGTGGGGGTGCGAGCGGTCCTTCAGGGTGGGGGTGCGGGTGCGTGCGAGCGGTCCTTCGGGGTAGGGGTGCGTGCGGTCCTGCGGGGGGGGGTGAATCGGATGTCGGGGGGGGGGCATCAGGCTTTCAGGGTAGGGACAAGACTTCAAGGGGGAAAGGAGAGTCGGGGCGGGCGAAAAGAGAGTCGGGGTCTCCAGAGGAGAGTCGGGGCGGGCGAAAGGAGAGTCGGGCAACATGTGCGGTATACGGGTGTGCGCGGTATATAAAAATTTCTGTACATAAATTTGTGTTTTCCGCGCGCTATACCCATGTGCGCATTTTACACGGGTGCGCGTTATCTAGGTGAAAATACGGTACTCATTGTGGAGATTCTGACACCCTCCCTTATTGGCTGATCCCCAGGACAGGCTTGGGGAGCTGTGAGGTATAGGTTATTTGCAAATTTCATGTGTTGTGACACGGTAAACAATTGCACAGTGATTAGAAGTTTTAATTGAAATATCAGACCATTCATGCATGCATCATAACGTATATATATTAATTTTCTTGTTTTTCAAATTGCTTAATTGCTCACTGGTAAATAGCTGTTGGTATGATGCATAGTGCTTCTTAGCATCACTGAACATTTCTAACGTTGGATCATTTTTATTTCTAAACAAACTTCAAGGCATTTTAGAAAATTTCCAGGTAAAGTTCTTCCCCAAAGGACTTATGATTTGAATACCTCAAGAAATAGGAGAGAAAAGGGCAATTTTATTAAGAAATTAACAGAGAACTTAACGTGCACAGTTAATACAGCAGATTAACTAATAGAAACATAGAAACATAGAAATAGACGGCAGATAAGGGCCACAGCCCATCTAGTCTGCCCACCGCAATGACCCTCCCCCACCTAACTCAGTGAATAAATCCCACGTGTCTATCCCATTTGGCCTTAAAATCAGGCACGCTGCTGGCCTCAGTGACCTGAAGTGGAAGACTATTCCAGCGGTCAACCACTCTTTCAGTGAAAAAGAATTTCCTGGTGTCACCGTGCAGTTTCCCTCCCCTGATTTTCCATGGGTGCCCCCTGGTTGCCGTGGGACCCTTGAGAAGGAAGATATCTTCTTCCACTTCGATGCGGCCTGTGAGATACTTGAACGTCTCGATCATGTCTCCCCTCTCTCTGCATTCCTCGAGTTAGTAGAATTGTAATTTATCCAGCCTTTCCTCGTACGGGAGATCCTTGAGACCCGCGATCATCCGGGTGGCCATTCTCTGGACTGACTCTAGTCTCAGCACATCCTTTCGGTAATGCGGCCTCCAGAATTGCACACAGTACTCCAGGTGTGGTCTCACCATGGATCTATACAATGGCATAATGACTTCAGGCTTACGGCTGACGAAACTCCTGCGTATGCAACCTATGATTTGCCTTGCTTTGGAGGAAGCTTGCTCCACTTGATTGGCAGCCTTCATGTCCTCACTGACGATCACCCCTAGGTCACGTTCTGCTCCAGTTCTTGTTAGGATCTCGCCATTTAGGGTGTAAGTCTTGCATGGATTTTGGCTGCCCAGGTGCATGACTTTGCATTTTTTGGCATTGAAGCTGAGTTGCCAGGACCTAGACCAGCGCTCCAGTAGTAGTAGGTCATGCATCATGTTGTCGGGCATTGAATTTTTGTCTGTTGTACTCTTGGCCACTACTTTGCTTAGTTTGACGTCATCGGTGAATAATGTTATTTTACCTCGGAGCCCTTCTGCCAAGTCCCTTATGTAGATGTTGAACAGGATCGGGCCCAGGACGGAGCCCTGTGGCACTCCACTGATCACCTCCGTCGTTTCGGAGGGGGTGCCATTCACCACTACCCTCTGAATCCTACCTTCAAGCCAGTTCCCAATCCATTTCGTCAACGTGTCACCCAAGGGCAAGGAATGGAAAGGGCCCAGAGGCCTAGCTACCATGGAAGGAGCCTGGCAAAATGCCCAAGATCATCCAATGGCAGAGGCCACCTGCAGTTGAACTCTCCTTCTCGCACGCTAGTGTCTGTCACCAGTGGCGTTGCGAGGGTGAGAGGCGCCTGGAGTGTTGGTGCCCCTCCCACGCCCTCTTCTCCGCCCCCACCCCATCCACTCTTTCCCCACCCTCTCCTGCCGTGCATGCCTGCCCGTTCTATTCCCCCAAACCTCTTTAAAATTCCCAGCGTGAGCAGCAACCCCAACCTGATGCTCGGGTTGGCTCTTCCTCAATTTGTCATTCCTAGGCATGGGTCCAGGAAGTGACATCATAGGAAGAGCTGACACTGGCACAAACAGCATGTTGGGGCTGCTGTTTGCGCCGAGAAATTTAAAGAGGTATGGGAAAGAGGCGCCTGTATGCAGTAATGGGAGGGTTTCCCGGGGTGGACCTTCCCCCTTACTATGCTATTGTTTAGCACCTCCCCCTCTCTTTGCTTAGCTACTTACCTGCCACTGGGTCCTTCACACAGTGGCATAGCGACGATAGGAGACATCTGGGTTGGTGGCACCCCTATGCCCTCCACTTCACTCCATCCCCCGCTCCTACCTCTTTAAATCATTGCCAGCGTGAGCAGCTTCTCCGGTCTGCTGCTTGCGCCGGTGTTGGCTTTCCTTCTGGTGTCACTTCCTGGCCCTGCAACCAGGAATTTATTTCAGAGGGAAAACCAACACCGAAACGAGCATCGGATCAGAGAAGTTGCACATGCTAGCGAAGATTTACAGAGGTATGGGGGAAGGGAGGGCATGAGCATGGTGTGGGTGGGAGGATGGGGGGTGGAGAGGTGCCAGCATCCCCACCAAGATGGGGTCTGGGGCAATCTGCCCTCCCCCCACCTTCCTTGTCACTGCCTCCATTGCTATAGCCACTCCCATGCCACTGCCTCAACAGCTACAGGAGCAGAGACAGCCAGAGATGCAGCCTTTAGCGCTTTCTCTATTGCTGTAGCTGTGCAGAACCAGTGGGAGGGTAAGTAGTTAATCACTTGGCGAAGAGGGTGGTGGTATGCTGTGAGCGAGCTGGGGGCCCATCTTGGTTTTCCCACCCAGGGCCTACTGAGTCCCAGCTATGTCAATGGTTGGGCCTTACCTTAGGCCCTTATTTTAGAAGGGTTATATATGTAATTTATATGTGCAAATTCTATGGAACTTTGAGTGTCTAAGTGCTTTTAAAATGCATTATATTACATTAGTGACTTCTATTCTGCCCCTACCTAACAGTTCAAGGCGGATTACAAAAAGAGGATAACTGGACATTTTCAGGAAAATTACAGGTTAGGATGCTAATTACATGGATGCTGGGAAATTTACAAGAGAGGGAATAGCTAAGGAGGTGTAAAATCGTACTACTCTCCTTCAAAATAAAACACTTCCACCAACCCTTATTTCTCGACAAACCTCTTATTCCCCAATGTTCCCCACGCATTCTAAGGTCAACTGATCAAAAACTTCTCTTTATTCCCTCCATAAAAGACTTCTACTACACCCGGAAAACAAATTTCGCAGTAACTGCCCCAACATTATGGAACTCTTTACCACAGCAGCTCCGTGATGAACAACATTTAGACAAATTTAAGATAAGCCTAAAGACTTTTTTATTTCGAGACGCCTTTGGCTACGTTTAGGCTTACCTTTAACTTTCCCCTTTTGTTTCTTTTTTATTTTCTTTATTTTCTTTCTATTCTCTCTCTCTTTTCCTTCTCTAAAACAACCAACCTCTTTGATAAAGCGACCCACCCTATATGTTTTTTTCCCCTTTCCCACTGTCTCCATTTCTTCTCCAACATGTAACTTTTCCCTTCCCTTCCCTTTTACCCTCACATTCAAGTCTGTCCAGTCGATGTTATTTATGTTCACTTAATCGTTTTTAATGCTTAACATTTTATCTTACTTTTATCTCTTTTTAGATTTATTGTAAACCGTCCAGATATTCTTTGATGGTCGGTATATTAAAAACCAATAAACTTGAAACTTGAAACTTGATACATTTTCTGAATCACAGGGTTTTGATTTTACCTCTTTAGTGTATTATATATGGTTCCCCCCCACCCCCATAATGAAGTAGATTAAAAAAATAGTGCTGAAATCTATATATATAAAATCGGAGGTATGTATGTGTGTGTGTATGTGCCGCGATCACGCAAAAACGGCTTGACCGATTAGAACGAAACTTGGTATGCAGATCCCTCACTACCTGGGGTGATATGTTCTGGGGGTCTCGCGGCCCACCTGCACACATGGGCGGAGCTACAAAGAGAACATCAGATTTCACCCATTCATGTCAATGGAAAAAATGTAAAAAAGCTGCCATTCTCACTGTAATTCAAAAACGGCTTGACCAATTTGAACGAAACTTGGTATGCAGATCCCTCACTACCTGGGGTGATATGTTCTGGGGGTCTCGCTGCCCACCTGCACACTTGGGTGGAGCTACAAACAGAAAATCAGATTTCACCCATTCATGTCAATGGAAAGGATGTAAAAAGCTGCCATTCTCACAGTAAATCAAAAACGGCTTGACCAATTTGAACGAAACTTGGTATGCAGATCCCTCACTACCTGGGGTGATATGTTCTGGGGGTTTCGCGGCCCACCTGCACACGTGGGCGGAGCTACAAACAGAAAATCAGATCTCACTCATTCATGTCAATGGAAAAAATGTAAAAAGCTGCCATTCTCACGGTAATTCCAACTAACTGGGGTAATATGTTCTGGGGGTCTCGCGGCCCACCTGCACACATGGGCGGAGCTACAAACATAAAATCAGATTTCACCCATTCATGTCAATGGAAAGGATGTAAAAAGCTGCCATTCTCACAGTAATTCCAACTATAAAACACTTTCTATGACACTATAACCACTAGGGACATCGTTTCTATTCTACCACGGACACCATACATATAGAGTTTGTATGTTCTAACTGTGTTTGTAACTGTTTCCTTCATGCACCCCAGTTCATAATGTTATTACATTACATGAGTACTCACATATGCTGAACTAGGAACACAGGTTCCATTCTGAACCGGGAAACAACTGCATGGAGTTTCTTTTCAACCTGAGTTTCCACATATTGAGTTGTTTAAATCAATACTGGAACTTTTGGATGTCACTTATTCCAACAGATCTTCCTTTTCAGTTTAAGAGATTGCAAATTCCACTGAGACTTGCATTCTCTATCACAATCAACAAATCACAGGGACAGACTATTACATACTGTGGAGTGGATTTAAGATCCCCCTGTTTTTCCCATGGACAACTCTATGTTGCTTGCTCAAGGGTGGGTTCACCCAAGAATTTATATGTTCTTGCTCCTGGAGGTGAAACTAAAAATGTTGTTTATAATCAAGTTTTGTGTTAGTTGTATTGTATTCATTTTGTCAAATATTTCACATTATAATTTGAATATTGTACTTTTTATAAAGCTGTAAAAAAATAATTTCATTCACCACTATAAAGTATCTTTATTTGAATCCATTTACAGTGTTATTGCTATAATTAAATACCCGTGCAACGCCGGGGCATCAGCTAGTTAGGGTATAAATAAAGAACCAGCAATACTTAAATATTTATTGCATTACCAATCTTCAAATGTGCTCAGAGGTGTAAACTTGAGATCATTAATGGAGTTAAGTACCACTCTGTACTGTCTCCGCTTCTCTCAACCATAGCACTTTTATGGATGCCCATGTCAAACAATTATGTTTTCATTTAAACTTTTGGACTTGTAAATATAATGCACTTATCTGCTTGAAGTCTCCTGGGTCTTGACGCGTTTAGCTAAAAACGCTGCCTCAGAAAACCCAGCGTCAAACTGCTTTCATGAAACTTTCTCCAAAAAACAAAGGATCTCACTCTTCTGTGTTTTTTAGGGTACCAAAAAATGATTGAACACTGTTGTATAAACGGTGCTCTGAGCTCGGTGTTGTTTATAGAATTGCACTTAGTGCTGGGACCCGCACTTAATTTTTGGTGCGCATGTGCAAATTATGCGCCATAGACGTCGGAACGGGGGGGGGGGGGGGGGGCGGGCGTCACAGGGGCCATGGCCTCCCCCAAAATTGCCCATCTTGTGGGGGATCCTGTGGGAGAACCAATTCCGTGAGCAGCCTTCCACTGTTAATTTGTCCCCAACATTTCTCAACACACAGGATTTGAATCCCCCCTCACTGTGTTTTAGCTCTCTTTCCTTTCGAATACTGTATTTCTTCCCCTTGCCTCTCTTGACCATGTCTGTATGTCCTTAAGCAATATATCAAAAATTTTTAAGTAGAAAATCGTTCTCAGTCTTAGGATATTATACATTCCTGCCTGATTGTTATATGCTTTAAAATGTCAATAAAAATGATTGAACTAAAAAAATAAATAAATAAATACATTTTTTAAAAATTGATTTGTAATCAAAAACAATGTCATACAAATAAAAGAACAGTAAATATTACACATATTACACTAATATCTGTATAGGTAACAAAAATATCCAATAATTTCATTTTCTTGCATATAACAATAGCACAATATAACCTATCATATAGTACAAATGAAGAATAAAGTTACCCCAAATCACTATCAATATTTACTCCCCTCCCTCCAACCCCCCACCCCCCTGGATGTGTAAAGATAAATAAATCAAAGGAAATAAGAGATATGATGAAAATACATTATATACGGTATATCAATTTTTAATAAACTTGGATGTCCACGTCGTTGATGTTACTTCCTAGGTGCAAGTCCCAGAAGTGATGTCAGAGAGAGCGCTGATGCCAACACGGGCAGCAACCTCACGCCGAGGAAGTAAAAAAAAGCTACGGAGGAAGTCAAGGGGCGCACGCATGGGACAAGGAGAGAAGTGTGTGTGTGTGGAGGGGGGGGGGGGAGTTTGTGCAGACAGGAGGAGTGGTGCCATGCCCTTAGGAAGACTACGCCTGGGGCAGACCACTGCCCTCCCTTACTTTGCCACTGATCTCAATAGCTGCCATTTATGTGTGCGCTTCTCAGTTACGTGCGCGTGATAGTGTTCAATAACCTACATGACGCACGTGCTCATCCTGGGCATGCCCCTGATTCACCTATGCCCCACTCATGTCCACATCTCCTTAGAAGTTGAGCATGATAGATTTTGCGCATGCAGCTTCTAGAATGACCAACAAATGGCAGTTGTACAACGCTAATAGGCACCAGTTAGCGCCAGTTAAGGCCCTTTATGACCTATTATTGCTTGTTAACACCAATTTGCTCCTCACTATTAAATGAATGTATGCATGCAAATGACCTTAGACTATGGCTTGTGCATGGAAATTTGCATGCTAAGCATACATTTGGGCACCCAACTTTATAGAATTTGGGGGCTGATATGCAGTATGGAACCGGCTGTTAACTGTGAATGCAGCAGGTGTGGCGGAACTGTTAATGCTGCCTCAGTAGGTGCATTTTGTCTGGCATGCATATTGTCTCCGTCTTAACTGTACGGGAAGAGCTGGGCATGCCCATAACAGTTAGCCCAGAGGCTTTGAAGTTACCACATGTTCACTTTGGCCGTTGGCTTGCAGTATCAGTAAGATATTAGGAGTAGCCCCCACACTGCGGTTACACTGATTTCAAGATTATTTCTACTTTAGAAAACAAGTGAAACTTGACTGTTCTCCCAACCTTTTAATATATGTGGCAACTAACTGCATTTCTGATCTAACTGCACTTCTGGACTAACTGCACTTCTGGACTAACTGCATTTCTGGTCTAGCTTGCTGCACAGTGCACACTCTGTAATTTGGACCAGCTCCTCTTATCTTATTCAACGCTTTATATAATTTGCCTGCAGTTTAGCCACCCAAGTACTTATCTCAATAATAAATACATCATGTCATGTCTATACTGGTATTTCTCAACTGTACTTACTGCTTTCTATTAAGATATTTCTTTGTGCTGTATGAGCAGTGTTAATATATCTATATTATTTGAATGTTGTAATATATGTCTATTAAGGTGGCATTGTGAGTATCATATCTATGTTATATTAATTTTCTTTCATGCTGCATATTCTGGTATTATTCATATATCCTGCTGACATTTATAACATTTCTGTTATATAATTGTTTTACATGCTGTTAAATGTTTATATTCCTGATACCGTATCATATTAGTCCTAGGATTCAATTTGCTTCAGTGGTTTAGTAAGAGAGGGCGAGGGGGGCGGTCCGCCCTGAGCTCTAAGTTGCTGGGGGCGCCGACACCCCTTCTGGTCTCCGCCCCCCGCCTCTTCCCATTCCTCCCCTCCATGCGCTTGCCCCCTTCCCCCATACCACTAGCGGAAGTTGTTTTTCACGGTGGTCAACAACATGCTCTTCGTGACCTTGTTGGCTCTCCCTCTTACGTCTCGCTTACGTCGCGTAGGAAGTGACATGAGAGGGAGAGCCGACGGGAGCACATTGTTGACCACAGTAAGCTACAACTTCAACTACTGATTGGGGAAGGAGTGGAGGGGGGGGGGGTGGAGACAAGGGTGGGGGAGGGGTGCTACCGCCCTGGGCAACTCTCACTGATTTGCTTATCTCCATGTTTACCTCATCGATTATAGTTTTGCTTATATTTGGTCTTTTTTTTTGTACTATTGTTTTATGTCAAGCTGTACCTGCCTTGGGTGAATTTCTTGGTCCAGCTTGCCCTCTAAAATAAATTATTTCCTCTATTTTCTTTCAGGGTGGGCAGCAGATTCATCTCTTCATCCCCCAGCTCTCTTGCAGTCCACATCTAGGCCCTTCCCCCACTGCCTCTGAATGGCTGACTGTAGCCCCTCCCAAGCAAGCACTCAGCTGACCTCACTAGCCTTGTTATTTAGGGCTCCTTTTATCAAGCCGCCCTAGCGGCTTAACGCACGTAATAGCGCTAAACTGCGGGACACGCTAACCGCTAGCGCCTCCTCTTGAGCAGGCGGTAGTTTTTGGCCAGTGCGGGGGTTAACGCATGATGAAAAGTCACGCGCATTAACCCCGTTAGCGCAGCTTGATAAAAGGAGCCCTTAATCTCAACCCTCTGTGGGCAGTGCAAGCCACATTGCAACTGGTCTCCCGCAGTGCTGCCTCTCCCCCTTGCAACCATTTTTCCTACCTTTGTTGTCTGGTGATTTCATGAGTCTCTGGTTACACTCCTGTGTCCTGAGTTTGTGCCCCACCCCCCCTGACTTTCAGCCTTTGTCCCAAATTCCCCCCTCCTCCTTTCTCCCTTTGTCCCACAATCATGTCCCTTCTTTCCCTTACTTGCTACAATGTGCTTGCTCCTTTCAGGGCTGTCCAACTTGGCTGCTTCTTCCTGCCTTCAGCCGCACAGGGACGTGTCGCGACTCTTACAAGCTGACGTCAGCTCTGATGTCAGAGAGAAGGCTTCCGGGCCAGCCACATGCAGTGTACAAAAGCTGCTGCCCACTACACATCCCTGTGTGGCTGAAGGCCGGAAGGAACAGCCCTGAAGGAGGTAACTGGGATCTCCCGCTGACCTGAAGGTTTCCTCTGACATCGGAGGGAAGACTTCGGGTTGGCTTCGGCAGAGGTGGGAATGTAGGAAGGAGGGCATGGGATCTGCGGCGATGATGCTTCAGCAGAGGGGGTGTGCAGAAAGGAGGGCAAGGGATCCCCAGTGATGGTAGCGATAAAGGAAGAAGGGGGCAGGAAACTCATGCAGTGCCATGGACCCCCAACAAGTGGCTCACGTACCCATAAGAGTATGTGTACCATGTGTTGAGAAACTCTGGTGTAGTGGTGTAGGCTGAGGTGGTGCAGTGTCAAAGTCTGGGGTTCAATACCTGATGTTGGTGATGACTATGCTTATTTTTTTCCCCAGCTGCAGCAATGAACAATGTATGAGTGTATGGGAGAATGTATCCTTTGGAACTGGTGGATATACAGTCATGTGAAAAAATTAGGACACCCCATGAAATATTCAGTTCTTTCTTAAGAAATGTTCACACATCGATGTCAAATCTTTTTTTAAAAAAATTTCTGAAAAAGAAAATGATGTTATTGCAGATAAACAACAAAACTTTTCCTTGATTTACTCATGAAACATAAGATATCCACAAAAATTCTAACTGAGGAATAAATTAGGACACCCCCACCGCCTACTTAAAGTGGCTCAAATCACACACAGGTGTATCACATCAGGCGCACATAATTAAAACATCATTACTCAGCATTTTGAAGGAGGTCTGCCCTACTTAAATTTCAGACATTTAGTTTGGTGTGCTCATGACTGCTGCGGTGAGAGTGAACACCATGGTGAGATCAAAAGAGCTGTCTGAGGCCTTCAGAAAGAAGATTGTAGCAGCTTATAAGTCTGGTAAGGGATTTCAAAAAATTTCAAAAGAATTTGACATTAGCCGTTCCACAGTCCGGAAAATAGTATACAAGTGAAGGACTTTCCAAACAACTGCCAACATACTCAAACAAGTTGACCCTCAGAGCAGACCACAAGATGATTATACTTGAAAAGCCATCTTCTGTAATGGAGGCAGAAATCCACAAGAACCTCAGTCTCACATAGGAAGTAATTAGGCTCCCTTCTTCCCCATCACATTCACTCACACAGTCACTTGCTCACACACTCTGGGGGTCACTCTCTCACTCCCTTTCTCACTGTCTGTCTCTCACTCTCTCTCACATTTTCTCTAGCCGTCATTCTCACACTCTCTGCTCTCTCACATACACTAACACTCTCAGCCTCTCTCTCTTTCACTCTCACTCTCAGAATCTCTTTTTTCCCCTCTAACTCTCCACCACCACTAAACTCCTTTACCACCACACTCCTCACTATACCCCCACAAGCAATCGTCATTTCACATGCAGCCCTATATATACACGTGCAAGATGTCAGGAACGTCCTATTACTACTGCGGTAAAGTTTTTTATGTCATCAGTGACGTTTACTAAGAGGACATCTACTTTAGACCTCTTGCCGGTCGTATAATCAAAATCCGTGAGACGTCTATGCAACTCTTGGACGTATAGTACAAAAGGGTTTGGATGCAAATTTTCAGACCTACAGCTAGTTTATTTTCAAAACATCTTGGGTTTCTTAAACATTTTTTTTTTTGATTATGGCCTTTCAGTTTTCGATGTCCTGCTTTGGACATTCTAATTCAGACTTAGATGTTCTATCGATTATGCCCTTCCACAGTTTTTAGACACAAGAGGGTTTTTTTGGACTTTATGAGGTGGACTTTGAGGGGTTTTTTTTCAAAGTGCCTCTCTATGTACCTAAATGCTATAGCAGGGGTAGGGACCTCTGGTCCTCGAGAGCCGTATTCCAGTCAGGTTTTCAGGATTTCCCCAATGAATATGCATTGAAAGCAGTGCATGCAAATAGATCTCATGCATATTCATTGGGGAAATCCTGAAAACCCGACTGGAATACGGCTCTCGAGGACCGGAGTTCCCTGCCCCTGTGCTATAGCATACTACAAAAGAGGTGTTCATATAGGTGGGTCAGGGGCATGCTAAGCAGTTGCACACGTATGTAAGTGATAATATTCTATAACTGCTGACTTTAGGCACAATCATTTATACCAGCCTTTGACATGACCTGCTCATGCGTGCCAACTTTTCTCTTGCGTTCTATAACAGTAATTCATCCACAATTGGGGTCAGATTCTATACAGGACACCTACAGTATGTTAGGCCCTGCTAGGTGTCCTAATTGCAGCTGCCTAGCAATGCTAAATTTGGGATCCGCGCACAACTTTTTTAAAAAATTGGCTTAATCGGCATGGTAATTGACTGTGCTGGTTTCCAGCCTATCCCACCCCCCCCCCCCAAATGTAAATGACCAATTAAAAGTTTGGCGCTGAACTCTTAGGATGCCTAGCGATGCTTAACCTTTTCCTATCGTAATACATTTAACGTTACGCTGGTTCCAATCGTAATTATTTTAGAAAAGTTTTGTATTATTCACCGTTATCATTTACGGCTATTGTAAACATAATGTAAATAAGTCATAAGTCTGTAAATTCAAATATTTTGTGTTCCTGGCTCTTTATTAGTCCATACAGACTGTTTATCCACTGTCTGTGTCATTTTTGGAATGTCCCGTCATCCGGGACACACGATAGGAAAAGGTTAAGTGGAGACACCCTCCAACGCCTACCTGAAAAGTAGGTTAGGGGTGGATAATAGGCATGGTTGACTTATTTATTGTTTTCTACACTGTTCTCCCAGGGGAGTTCAGACTGGTTTACATGTGTTTATTCAGGGACTCGAGCATTTTTACCTGTTGCCCCAGCAGGCTCACAGTCTGTTTAATCTACCTGGGGCAATGGCAGGGGGGAGGAGAAATTAAGTGACTTGCCCAGAGTCACAAGGAGCAGTGTGGATTTGAACCCAAAACCTCAGGGTGCCGAGGCTGTAGCTTTTAACCACTGCGCCATACTCTCCCGGCCCCGTGAGGCACCAGTAAAACAGGCCTGGTAAAACCTGGTCTAATATGCAGGCACCTACCTCTAGGATGCCTAATGCTGCCTAAGCATACCTAAGGCGCCGTTTGGCAGGATTCTATAAATGGTGTCTAGTGGTTGACTGACAACCACACTGAGCGGTGCCTGCAATGTAGACGCGCTTAGGTGCCATTTATAGAATTTGGCATAGTAGCCATAATGTTTCACACCTTACATCTGGTGCTCTTTTTTGAATCTATCCCTTTTTATGTGCAACAGAGAAGGCATAAATGTCCACGGTTTCAACGCAGCTACAGTTTTTGCCAGTTTGCCTCTAGCATGCTATATAGACACATAGGCAATTATGCGTCTTTATAAAACAGACTACAAATAGGTGCCTACAAGGCCTCCACACATGGGTGAGCTATTATAAAATTGATCTCTGAGATATTCATTCTCAGGAAAGGAAATACAGACATCCCTTTGCAGATTCTGTCTTGGTTTTGGAGACTGCTGAATTTACTGTGGAGTGGCATAAGAATCCTGAGCTCAAGTGGTACTCCTAACTTGGTTGCTACCCAAGGCGAAGCACCCTTATCCTTCAGGCATGACACCCTCCATCACACTTGCCCGCCCTTCCTCCAGCATAGGGGTGCATTGAGCAGTCCCGGAACAGGAAGTTGATGTCAGAAGGAGCAGGGGACTGACAGAGCTGACAGCTATGTGCCTGCAGACTGTGGCTTCGTGACAGTTATATGCACCCCTATACTGCCTGCCTGCACCCGTGGTGGAGCAAACCCACAGCCCCTCTCTTGGTATACTACTGCTGAGTAACCTTGATCAACTTGTCTGAAGGCCTTCTTGTTAGCAGTTATCCAATTCCTTCTGATTATTATTGAAATAAGTTTAAGCAAATATTGGGGGGGGAGGGGGTCCTGCAGTTTTCTTTCATTTGAACATTGTATTTGCTAATTAAAATAGTTCCTTCATCAATACTAATTTACATTTTATTGTAGTTTCAAATACGGTAACCATTTTCCTTGTCCAAGAGAACTGAGAAGTACTATAAAACGATCAGCCATCACATTTTTTCATCTCGGTTTTCTCGATTTTCTTTTACTTCACCTCAAACTATTCAAACTGTAGAGATTGCCCAGCTGCGATGTATATCACCAACCAAAATCTCTATTGCATGTCTGGAGGTGAGCAAACTTCTGGGCCTAATTTATTGCGCCCCTCCCCCCTTCTCTCTCTGGTGGAGAAAATGAGATCCAGATGTGTAGAGCTTTTTTTCATTCTGGATATTTACTGAGCTAAGCATTGTGCAAAATATGTCACCCTCAAACAATTAAGTTACAAACATAGGGGCCCTTTTACTAAGCCATGTAAGGTGCTAACACAATCTAATGCAGCTTACAATGAAGGACCATGGGCTGCGCTCATACGTTCTGCAATATCTGCCAAATCTGTATGTGTGTCAGAGGGCAGAAAGTGGGTTTTCCTGGGCCAAACACTTAACGCAGCTACATTACCAGGAGCCACATGAGCTCTTACCACCCAAAAATGCCAGCAGTGGCGGTAACTGCTCCAACGCTCATAGGAATTCTATAAGCATTGGAGCAGTTACTGCTGCTGCCGGCGCTAAAACCCACGCGTAAAAGAGGGGGGTGAGTAATTTTGCAAAATGGTTGCACGCTAATGCCAAAGCCGATGTCACAATACAACACAAGGTTTGTTTATTGAAAGATCCTATGGGAAGTCCCAACTAGGATCCTGGTTTCGGCAGAACACTGTCTTCCTCAGGGGACATTCCAAACTGATAACAGGATATTACAGTTGTATCTTTATTTCAGGAAGTCTTGAAAAAGACCTTTAGGAGCATACTGAAAGAAGTACTGACAGCCAAACTTCTAGAGAAACTTGTCAAAGAGCTCACTTTCAATAAAATCCCTTGTGTTGTATTGTGACATCGGCTTTGCCTTTCTTTTGTTTTGCTTCTTGCTATGCTGGGCAAAGGAAGACTCCTCTTTTTTCTCTCGAGTTCCACGCTAATGACAACATTAGCACATGACCATTTACACTAAAAAATATTATTTTTTTTTTTTTTTTAACAGCTGCAGTAAAAATGGCCTTAGTGCACAGGAAAGACCTGCATAAGGGCGCACTAAGTCCACTTTTTACTGCAGCTTAATAAAAGGGCTCCATAGAAAACCAAACTAGAACAGGGTCATTTAAAGTTTATTTCAGGAGCTCCCTGCAGAAACCTGTGAAACTCTTAAAATGAGCAGACCTTGGCAATACTCCCCATTGTACCCATTCTCTGCTCCCGCTCTTAAAAAAAAAACCAACAACTTATGAATACACAAATCAGTGCAAACACAGCCTAGAAAAATATAATGTAAATGCACCATTGGAGGAATCTTCATGTATTAGGCTATCAAAAGTCAGAAGCATAATTTGAAATGATAAACGTAGCCACTTTATTTTACACATTACTTTGCATAGTTAATATCGCTATAATTAGTCATAGTTCCTGTAATTTATTGAAAACGATGCTTATACCCTCTAGTGTACTATAATGATGAATGTTGCAAGTGTAACTTTAGAAACAGGAATCAGGAAGATTAGTAACAGTTGGTGAATTAGCATGTAAATCAATAATATCTTGCTTCCCTTGCATTTTCAAAACCATGCCACCCCACTTCGAGGGCAAAAAAACTAAAAATCGACTGTTTGCTGTGCCTAAAGATGCTTTCATTTGAGAAATGTTTAAAATCCTCTCAAACATTTCAGCAAACCTCTAGTAAATATTTAAACTACATATAACTAGTCAGAAATAAATGAAGATGATTTTTTATGCAGTCTAATTATAAGGGCGCTGTATTTGTTGAATCGTGATTAGTATTATTCATTAAGCACAAAAAAAAAATTCTCATTTGTATCTCTTATTATCATTATTCTGCATAACCAACACAATCTGTCATGAACTCCCTCATTTGCTATTTCCTCAGCACGCAGATTATGCTTATTTTTCATTTGGACAGTGGAAAATCAAGCCAGGTGTTTGGCAGCGCCAGAGTGTTCAGGTGTAACTGTGCCAGTGATGGTACATTACTAGGAGCGTGGATGAAGAATGAGGCATGGAGACTCCCTGGGATGGAGGTGCCTGGAGGCCTGTCCCTTCAGAGTAGTCCTGCTGATGAGACAGGTGTTGGTGGGACCAAAAAAAAAAAAGAAAAGAAGAAAACTTTTTTGCAAAGTCAGCCCTATTGCTTATGTGTGAAAGAAGAAATCTGCTTCAATATTCCTGCAATTTAACTGCTTGTCACTGGGATTCGTTGTCTCTTTACAAAAGCAGTTTTCAAAAGCTATGTAGGTGGGTGCATTAGCTGTCTGAAAACTGCTTAGCTCTTACAACCACCCACAGGTGGTGCTGACCCTGAATATTTAATTGGCATTTGATATACTGTCCTGTCTTGGAGAAGTTCAGGGCAGTGTATAATTTTTTTTCTATCAGGTACTCTGAGTATTTTTCCCCTACCTGGTGGGATTACAATCTAACTGTGGAGCAATGAAGGGTTAAGTGACTTGCACAGAGTCACAAGGGAGCAGTGCTGGGATTGAACCCACAACCTCAGGGTGCTGTTACATCAACTTTAACCACTAGGCTACTCTTGCTAGGTACTTGTGACCTTGATTGGCCATGGGTTGGAAACAGGATACTGGGCTTGATGGACCTTCAGTCTGTCTCAGTATAAGAACATAAGAAACGCCTTGACTGGATCAGACCTAGGTCCATCTAGTCCGGCGATCCGCACACGCAACTCTTATGTTCTTATTTGCATGTGCAATATACATGTAAGTGTTCAGCATGCTTGTATTTATGTGTCTGGCACCCAAGTGCTATTCTGCAAATGCCCACTTATCTTTCATAGTGTATATTTGCAAGGGGGTGTACACAGGAGTGGAGCATTGGCAGGGTTCCCGCTTATGGGCAGAAAGTAGCCCATAACGAGCTGAACCGCGAGGTTGAGTGGTGGGCGTTCCTCCATAATTGAGTGACAGCTATATTGATAGATATTCCAGGGCATCAGCCGTGGGCGACGCCATCTAAACTGGAAGAGAGGTAGTCAAGAGAGACATGTAAGGTATTCACCAGCAGCAGCAGAAGCTTGTGTTATACCGAGTTGTTCAACATTGTGAATGGCTCTCTCACCTTTTTTCTGTTAGGAAGAAGTTTTTCTCCTGATTGCCAGCCAGCGAGAGTGGGTTCTCTGAAGAAGCCATTCTTTTTTTTTTTTTTTTATCTTTATTAATTTTCAAATATTAACAGTGCATTGCAAAAATTTTAAACATAAACGAATCAGGTAAATCACTTTAAATATACAAACATTCTGAAAACAATCATTTTCTCCCCCCCTTCCTCTCATTCATCCATAAAAGTCTAACCACATATAGAATTTCAATAAACTAAATACAAGAAATAATGATGCCTTCCCACCTCCCTCCCTTCCACCTTGGATGTGTAAGGAATTAACTAAAAAGAAAAGCATCAGAACCCGCTGCAGTGAGACAACTTCTGACAAGTTTTTTTTCACCAAAGTTAAGTAACTTTCAAATTTCACAATTTTGAAGTGGACATTTTAGGAATTGAACTGTTTTTGCCAAATATATATACAGTGGAACCTTGGTTTACGAGCATAATTCATTCCAGAAGCATGCTCGTAAACCAAATTGCTCGTTTATCAAAGCAAAATTCCCCATAGGCCTTAATGCAAACTCAGAAGATTTGCTCCACAACCGAAGTTTGCAATGGTGGCCCAGGGGTGAGTACCTGCCTGCGGGTGCTGCACAGCGATTCCAAAGTGGTGCCTTCCTTGCCTCGGGGTCCCCATGCGGCTGCCCTCCTGCTTCAGCGATGTCTCTGCCGTCCGTCAGCGCTCTCCCGGCTCCCATCTAAACCGGCTGCCATCCTGAATGAGCATGCGCGCGACTTCACCTCTCTCTTCTCCTAAGTCAGCCGCTGCCCCGACAACACACTCACCAGGTACAAGCACGCAGGACTTATATATATATATATATACACACACAAAAAACTCCCACATCTTTCTGACTAAAGATGGAGTAATGATAGATTCAACGAAAGCACATTTAAGGGCTTCTCCCTGTCTATTATTTCTGTACCAACCATTGGTTCTGAGCTCCGCCCGTCGGCTTAAAGGTTGTTAAACCACAAGTGTTCCTTTTTTTTGTTTTGATGACATAATGAACAGTATACATACTTGTAAATTACATGTGCCATTGTTACACTTAAGTGGTTACACTTATAACAGCTCTATGGATGTCATAAGTGCGAGCATCCAGATGGTAGGTGCATTAATACCTAGTTACGCTAGTATTCTATAAAGGAAAGTAGATGTAATCTCTGGGTCACTAATAGGAGGTGCCCAGTTATAGAACATAAGGACATAAGAGATGCTATACTGAGACAGATCAAAGGTACATCAAGCCCAGTTTCCTGTTTCCAACAGTGGCTAATCCAGGTCACAAGTACCTGACAAGATCCCATAAGAGTAAACTATATTTTATGCTGCTTATCCTAGAAATAATCATTGGATTTTTCCCAAGGCTATCTTAATAACGGCTGGCACCGACTGACTGCCTACAGGATGTGCCTCTCCTCCTCCCCGGCATCTCGTGGCACACCTGAAATCTCGGGCGGCATACTAGCACGCCGTGGTACACAGTTTGCGATACACTGGTCTAAACTCAGATATGGACATATCGAAAATGACTCTCCACATTTTCTTGAGATACTGTGACTAGAATTGCCCCCGCCCCCAATGAAAATAGCTCTAATTGCTCTGGAATCAGGGCCGTAGCGAGCTATGTTCAGGCAGTGCGGCTGTACAGAGTGCAAGGGAAGTGGGGGCTCCAAACTGTCCTATCCATTGCCTTCCCTTCTTAGCTGTGATGCAGTGGGCAGGATAGGTGCTCCAGGAGGTGTGTCGCACAGGTTGCGTTTTTGGCTCAGGATGGTCCTGACTGGAATAATCTGTATAGTGACCTGGCAGAGTTAGGGTGGAGCATAAGCAGTAAAGGCTAGTTATATACATAGCTGTGATATTCAATCACTTTTGCCAATATTTTAAAAACATATCCTTGTATAAATCATGGAATTTACAAGTGCATAGGGTTACCAGACATCTGGGAAAAGCTGGACATGTCCTCTTTGTAGAGGACTATCCGGGTGGCCAGACGGACTTTCCATAACCCAGCAGTTTATCCAGGTTTTGGAAAGCCTCAACCAGCTCTGGCCATATCTGGAGGGCCTACGAGCAAGTGTGGATGACATCACACACCTCTGCGCATGCTCAAGGTCCCCCAGATGCGGCCGGAGCTGGTCAGAGAACAAGAGTTGAGGCTCTGGAGGGGCGGGGCTGGAGCAGAACTGGGCAGGGCTGGAGGTGGAAAAAGACGGGGATGGGGCGGGGTCATGTGTCCGAGTTTTCGTTTCTGAAAATATGGTAACCCTACATGTGTATATCAGATAAACATGTAAATATCCATTTCAGAATGCTTCTGTTTATGTGTGGTAGTCTATACTATAAAGGGATTGCAAATAGTCGAAGTTTGGGCATAGTTTGTGTACAGCTTAAGTGGGATAAAAACCTAACCCCCTGATATTCAGTCTACAGCAGTGTACTTCTTCTGTCTGCCATCAGTGCTAAAATTGGATATTCAGTACCGGGCTTCAACATTGAATTTCCATTTTTTTTAAAGCCGGTTAACCCATGATCAGCTAAGTTAATATTCAGGCTTAACCAGCCATTGGTTAGCAGAAAAAGATAGAACAGATATTTGGGGTTTCATATTGCTGTGTATAGGGTGGGTCCTTTTGGGGCCTGTCCCATATCTATGTTCTTGCTTAACTTTTGCGTGCTTGATAGCATGGGATGGCTCTGGGAGGATCCTTGATAAAGCTTAACGGCGAAACATGTTGGATTCAGCTTCCCCGGATCCATAAAACTAAACAGCTTTACAATATGTACAAAGCTGTTTCTTTATCAGATATTTATCTATTAATATTTAAAATCTAATTAAAACAATGCATATTAAAAGTGTGCATTAAATAGATGTTTAAGTAATGCTTACGCATTAAATAAGATATTGAGAGAAATTTGAAATTATTGACAATGACGATAGACACGTTAAGTGCGCTGCTGTGAAAGTACTTGAGCAGTGAGTAGTGCCGCTGAGGTCATTGTGTGAGAGTGTTGACACCATTAAAAAATTGTGGTGAGACTTGGGTGAAGTGAAGATCATTTCATGCTAAATCAACATAGCTTCACTAAAATGTATATCCATAGATCCCAGAGAAGAGGTATTATTTTATTTATTTATTTTTTGCAAGAGTCCCATATCTATAATAAGGTGTCTTCCTCTAGAGCAGTGGTCTCAAACTCAAACCCTTTGCAGGGCCACATTTTGGATTTGTAGGTACTTGGAGGGGCCTCGGAAAAAATAGTTAATGTCTTATTAAAGAAATTCCAATTTTGCATGAGGTAAAACTCTTTATAGTTTATAAATCTTTCCTTTTGGCTAAGGGCTCCTTTTACTAAGGTACGCTAGCGGTTTTAGTGCGCACTTAGTGTGCGCTACAATATCGCACGCGCTAAACGCTAACATCTCCGTAGAGCTTGCGTTAGTATTTTTCATTTAGCGTGTGGTTAGCGCTTACTAAAAATGCTAACGCACCTTAGTAAAAGGAGCCCTAAGGCTTAATAGTAATATTGTAATTTATAGCTAAAGAGACATATGATTAATAAACTGTTTTATTTTACTTTTGTGATTATGATAAACATACCGAGGGCCTGAAAATAGTACCTGGTGGGCTGCATGTGGCCCCCAGGCCACAAGTTTGAGACCACTGCTCTAGAGCCACCTAAGGAGGCCTTTTACTAAACATTATTAAGTAGATAATGAGGGATTTACCATGCAGTAGGTAGTAAAATCCTTGCATAATCCAGGAGTGGGTGAGATCTGGGTGTGATCTAGGCAGGTAGAGGAGTGGCTGGTTGCTGTCATTTGCTAGCAGTCTAGTAGAGCAGTTGAGAAGAAGTAACATGGCCGTGCAGCTCATAACCAGCCTGATCCCCCCCATCCCCATTCCCGGTCTCTTCCCTGAGTTCAACAGCATGTCCCAATCCCCCTCCCCTCATTGTTATCAAGCCCTGATATAGTGCCACAGACTTGAAGCCCTGCCCCTGACAGTAAAATACTGCCTATCTATAGCCCTACATTTCCCCTACCCTAAACCCCCTGGGTCCTACCTAAGGATCTGTTAATCCAGTACTGTGACCATGGGCACCAGCAGTCCTCCTCTGCTGCCGCCAGGATTGGTATCTGCCCCCTAGTGGTAGTCTCATGGATTGGTGTTGATGCTGTGGGAGGGATTGGGACATGGTGTTGAAGTAGTGAGGGGCATTGAGGCTTCCTGTTTATGTTGGGGGGAGAGACCAGGAACTGGTACCAGATGAAAGGCAGAGGGATTGAGATTAAATTAGAGAGAGGGATGCAGATGAGGAGGTGAGTCCATTACAGTGGCAGTTGTTACTTTATTTTCATTGTAAATACAGGGCAGATGCCGGCACGACCCCTGCATTTTCCTTACAGTTTTTGCACAAGATTGTTTAACCATGCAGTATGTGCAAAATTTACTGCACTTCAGTATAAGAGTTCCGGACCCTAAATACTTTGACTTGGTTGAGCGCCCTCAAAGCAGATGAGATCATTGTAGCATGAGCTAGTTAATTGTTTATGAAATGACGATTACAGTATTTTCAAACTGATGCTCTATAGTTCTGCTTTTTTTTTTTTTCAATCCTTTTCTCTTGTTTGCCTCTTAGCAAAATTTCATTTCTGAGTGGGAAGCAATATTGTAATAGTGAAGAATGAAGAGTGAGCGTGGCAGAAAGAGAGAGATAAAAAGACAGATCGTTAATGCATATTTTACCTAATAACATGCCCTCAGTAATATGAATCATTTTCTGTAATTTACACAATGAATACAAGCGATATCATTCTCTAGATCATTTCTACTATGGCAAACAAGTTGAGGCAACGGTATCTGTCAGTGACATGGGAAATTATGTACAACTGTAACAACAGGCTGGAACATAACTTCAAGTTTTCATTGCTTTGCAAATGGATCTTTTTTTTTTTCTATGAATGTGCAGCTAAATAATATTAAACCTTCTTCACACCCAGCTTACAATTTATGTAAAATATATATATATATTTTTTACATAATGTTGCACACATTATTTGATAAGATAAATTACTCGTGCAGTAGTTTGGAGTTTTTGTGGGAGTACAGTAATGATGATAAAATACTCCTTTCTCACTATTCTATCCCAGGGATCCCATTCCATATGTATTCTTTTTTTGATACTTTTATGCTCTGTATGCTTTGCTACTATCCACCCTCAGGTAGTCTAAGGTGGTCTTGTCTTGGTAGTTCAGGCAACCCATCCTTTCCTGGACTTGAACTTATCACCTCCATGGTAGGCCCAGGCTAAGCTTACACTAAGTTTAGATCCCTTTGTTTTATTCTGGAAAGCTCTGAAAAGCTAAACATTTAAGAAACTAATCACTCTAGTCTCCTTTTCCTTGTTAAGTTTATGTATTATGCATTACATTACTGTTAACTGAGTTGTGCTCCTTTCAGATGACGACAAGGTCTATAAAATTAAGTTTTAGTTTAGTTTAATCTCATCTGATGGAAGATAAATAACAGCATTTTTACCCAGATCCCCCATGCCATGGAGAAGATATCTGTAGCTTCATCCAAAGGGCCAGCCCCCTACTTGATTATTCCAATAGAACTATCCACAGCTTGTTTTATTGGCATATGTTCTACTATGACAGGTCAAGGCTTTTCCAGTTTAAGACTACATTAGTTTAGGAATTTTACTGGAGAAGACTAGACGCAAACTGAGTGCGGTAGATTTGAGCTTTGGGTGCCCAAAGGCAACAGACAATATGGGGGTGCTGGAGGAGAAGGGAAAGAAGACCTCCTCACCATTTCCTTTACTGAGATCTTCCCCTCGCCTAGCATTCTCATTCACATCTATGGAGCAAGATTGCTCAGCAGTGCAAAGAAAATTCAGTTGGGCCTGACAGACCTTGTAAATTGAGAACATCTATAGAACCTTCACCTCTTCTTGCAAGGGCTTCCTGAAAAAACATGCAAGGGGTGGACTGGGGATCCACAGGATTTTCTTTGAGGAGATGAAGCTTTCCTGAGCTGATCTAGCTATATAGAACATATGACACCACTGCAGCCTGGGCTGAACTATGGCAGTGGCAGCGATGCTCTGGCTCCTATTAAAATTTGGTACCAAAGGCAGGCACTTATGTTGCCTACAACTACATCTAAGCCTGCAATTAAGAATACATAAATAAAACTGCCATCTAATAATAACATATTGTCCAGACACAGATATTGCCACAAGCAAATTAATCCCCCCCTTTTACGAAGCTGTGTTAGGCTTTTATAATCATCGGCTGAGGCGGTATTAGAATTCCTATGAGCATCAGATCTAATACCGCCTTGGCTGGTGATAAAAAAAACCCTAACAAAGCTTTGTAAAAGGGGGAGGGGTAAATATTGGGCAATCCAGGTTTAAACGATAAGACAGGGAAGACCTGTTACACCCTCAGAAGAGACACAGCTTGTCATATTTTCTATGAATTCATGTCAAAAGTTTAACATTATTGGTAATGCTTACACAGGTGTTATCAATAAATTGTATTGGCATATTTGTAATGAATTTATAATTAGCATATTAATGTGCCTTAGTAAATAGACCCCTTATATGTATTGTGACTAGAAAAAAATGGCAGTTGTGACATTAAACATTGCAAATCTCTGGAAGCCATAATTACAGGGGCACAAATATCTATCTATTATAGAGAGAGAAGTCAAATATGTCTTAGAGCACATTCAGTAAAATTTCAGTTTTATTTCTAATTTTATAATGTGTTTTTAGAATTTCTATGTGCTCAAAGGAAAAACTAAAGTATGCACTAGATGAGATATTATTTTGGGGAATTAGGAATTCCCCAAATTAACTTTCATCAGCCTAAAGGGGAAATAATGCATCCCTAGCCCCTAATATTGATTTTGTGGTTGTTACAATTACAGTTTTTCAAAGACAACACACTGATAAATTGTTTTCTTGCTTACTCTTCATTGGGTTTGTGCTGTACTCTTTCTATAGTATGGCAATAAATGAACTATAATCTTTGTTAAAAGTATAGGGCAAAGAAAAGCTACTAGATTAATAAGACTCTTACTGGACTTAACCTTCTGAATGGTCTGCTGATATGAGATCATGTGATCTTCAGCTTTTATTTATGTTCTTTGGCTCTATATATGCTGTAGCTGCTCACAGGGGTCAAAGACCCTCTTTAGGATCTAATACGGTTCCATTTCAGGAGTAATTTGATAAGTGATTCAAGCATGAAGATCTGTGTGCAATTTTCTGAAGTAGATGCTTATAAAATTGCTGAGGAGTAAGTGTACATTACACATATCATCTACCCTTATGTGATATAAATATAGGTATTCTAGGGGATAGAGAATGGGTGGATAGGGAGTGAGACAGGCACAATATTTAGTTTATATATTTATACCCCACTTATAACTAAGCGGTTTTAAACAAAATAACATGCTCAATAAAATTTCAAAATACATACATGTTAATATAAAAATATATCATCATCATTACCACATTATTAAAATGACATACAGTCAAAACATCATTGGCTACAAGGGGGTGCTGAAATGTTCTCAGCCCAACCAAGAAGAAAATGACATGGACATGGATATGGTTCAATCAATGATCTGAAACAATCTCAAAACAGAACATGTATTTTCTGCAAATTGGCACTTAAAGAAATAAAGGTAACACTCTTTCAAGCTACAGTGGTAAAATAATGTTCAGAATTTAAGAAGTTGGTTGGTAGGACTGAGAACTTTTCAGCACCCCCTTCAAGTAGCCAAAAAGCTTGCACAAAGAGTTAAGTTGTAGGAAAGAAGTACAAAATAGTAAGTAACCAGGAAGGGTATTGTACAATCAGGGTCTAACAAATGAAAAAAGTGCTCTTACTAGTCACAGATGATATACCAGTTCAAAGTGAAGTCCCAAAGCCTTCCTCTCATTATTCACCCATAACGATCTCTTAAATCTAAAAAAATTGAATAACTTTTTAAAATACTCAGGTGTAATATCATTAAGCCTTTGGAACATCAAATACCATACTTTAAACTGTCTGATAGCCAATGTAATTGTTTCAAAAGTGGTGACACATGTTCAAACCTACCTAGACTATTAATCATATGGGCTGCTGCATTTTGGATAACCTGTAAAGCATACAATCTAGTTTCTGACAACCCCAAATAAAGCGCATTACAGTAGTCTAATCTAGATAAAACAAGACATTGCACTACCGTTTTAAAATCATATATCTTCAACATGGGTTTCAATTTCACAGCCAATCTCAAATAATAAAAATAAGACCGTATCACCCTACTAATTTGGTCTTTAAAAGACAATTGCATGTCAAGCAAAACCCCTACATTTTTTTTATTACAGGTTTTATCCTAGTCAAACAGTCAGGGATGTTGAGTGACAACTTGTACTGGCATGCAGTCATTCCTACTTATCATTAGAATGTCAGTTTTAAAAAATATATATTACCTTTGTTACACATCTGGCACATCAGATATGACTTTGTTACTCATTTCACTATATTCAAAATGGCACCAGCGCCATTCACACATAGTTAAAAACATTTCAGCTGATCATTTTTCACCAATCAAGTCAAGCAAACATCATCTACTCTAATTCTTCATTAAGACACTGCAGTGCAACTTATATACTATTGTGAAATAGCAAACTTGATTTAACTCCTACAGCTTTATACAGTACTAGTCTTATAGCCTGGTACATTAACGGGTGCTAGAATATATGTGTGTGTGTGTCTGTCTTTATTTCTTTCTCTCTCTCTCTCCTTCTTCTCCTCTCCTTCTGTATTTCTGTCTTTCTTTCTGTCTTTCTTTTTCCTTGGCTGTCCACCTATTCTCCCTTCCTTTTACCTCCCTGTGTCCACCACCACCCCTTCACTGCTCCCCTTATCCAGAAGCAGCCCTTCTCCCTTTTTTAATTTCTCCCCTGTCTAGCAGCACCTCTTTCCTGTCAGGCCTCCCTTCCTTTTTCTTCCCCCCTAGCATCTTTTTCCTGCTCCCCATCCAGCAGTAGGCCTCCCTTCCTTTTTCTTCCCCCCCTAGCACCTCTTTCCGACTCCCCCGTCCAGCAGTAGGCCTCCATTCCTTTTTCTACCCCCGTCTCTTCCCCTGTCCAGCAGCACCCCTTACCTCGCGTCTGCCCTCCGCTGACAGCCGCCTCAAGCCGCAATGGCCTGCAGCCGCCGACAGCCGCCGCAGCCTGCAGCCGCTGACAGCCACCGCGGCAGCAGCCTCTGCGACGCCTGAAGCCGACATCCACCTTTGGAGAGAGAGATGCGTGGAAGCGCTCATGTGCACTCCTACCTGCGGGGACCTACAGCGCACGGAAAACAGGAGCACACAGTTCAGAGTGCGCATGCGCAGCTTAGGCTTTTATTATATTAGATATGCCACAAAGTTACTTCTGCCTTAGAGCTGGGATGTATGAGAGATTCAAAATGATTGCCTCTAGGAGAATTGCAAATGTTTTTTTCTATAAGGGCATATGAATAATGTCGGCACTTAGGTCTTACCTTTTGATCATATTTCATGTTAGTTTTCTCCCATATCTATTACTATTGGATCCTTCTTATTAGGGACTAACAGAGGATAATTGTTCCTATCTTTTAATTTAATTCATTTTCCTTTTGTGCTTTACATTTTTTTTGCTATCTTATTTGCTGGACAAGTATGTTGTTACGGTATGTCTATTTATAAAAATTTCAATAAAATACACCTATAAATTTGCATCTATAAGTTTGGAGATACATATTCAACTTACAGTATTCTATAAGTTCTGCCCATGCTTTTTCCAGACTCCTTCTCTGTGCACCCCCACCTGTAACATATGCACCATGTAAGATACATACAGTACATATTTAGAGAATAGTGCTTAGGTAAAATTCTGGTATTTTTAGGGTCGATAATCAAAGCAATTTAATTGACTAGAAACAGCACCTGGTCAGTTAAATTCCCTGTTTGGGACCAACCAGAAATTTTCAGCAGCACTGAATTTTTGGGCATAATGCCATTGGTGGTCCCAAAATGCTGAACACTGCCAGCTGAACTTTGGGCCCTATGTGGGCAGGGCCATGTCAAAGGGTTATAGTGCCCTGAGCCAACATCGATGATGGTGCACCCCCCTGGCACCAAACTTAAGCTTTCCCCCTTCTCTCTCCAGCCCCTAGCCCAGTGTAGCTTTCTCTCAACCCTCATCCTTCCCCCATGACCTTGCCGGTAGCAACAGCATATACAACAAACTGCTTTCAGCCAGCCCTCGATCTTTCCTCTGCCGCATCCCAAATAGGAAGTTGCACGCGGGATGTGGCAGAGGGAAGACCCAGGGCTGGCCAAAAGCAACCTGCTGTGCACACTGTTGCTACCAGTGGCAAGGTGATGTTTAGAAGGCCACAGAGGATAGAGGGAGAGAGAAGAGGGAGCAATGCTGGACTAGGGGTTGAAGAGAGAAGGGGAGAAATGGAGTGAGAGAGAAGGAGGAGAAAACTATGGACCAGGTAAAGCACTGGGGGTGAGATCAGGGGCCAGGGATTTCAGCGCTCTGTATCTCCGGTGCCTGATCCAAAGGTTGAGTCGGCCCTGTATGTGTTTATGAAGTCTACAGAATCCTGAGTGGAGTAGAACGGGTACAAGTGGATTTTTCTCTCCGTCAAAAATTACAAAGACTAGGGGACAAGACGTTGGCGTTCTGCTGTTACTGGCATCAGTTAAAATTTGAACCAGGACTTTAAAGATAAGTCTCCATTAAATTATTTATTCAAGCTTAAAAGCTGGATTCTTATAAAGTATAAGCTAATAAAAATAACATAGCTATTTAGTGGTGTATGAGCCTATGAGGAAGCACCAGTGGCAAAAAGCCCCATAAATTGATATCTTGTATATCTGGGGTGCCGCTTCTGATGGCTCTAAAAACACTACTTGAGAATTGTGTGGAAGTCAATGCAAGTATTTGACTGCAAAGCTTTGTGAAGAATATTTTCAGCATACAAACGGAATGATTTGCACAATTGTGTAAATTTTGGTATGATAGCAAATCTTAAAATCTTCTCAGCTGGTTTAAGTGGTTCAAACAAAGGATGGAATAAGTGGGGTCTGAGGGAAGCCCAACTTTTTTGATGTTGTGTTGGTGGCAAGATGGGGGTGGGGGGAGGGATCATGTTTACTGTTAGATTAAAAGTGAAATGAAACAAAAATAACCCTATAAAATTTTGTTTGCTTCACATGTTTTGTTTTCAGAATGAAGTGCAATGAATCAGGAAATTTTGTTTAAAATGAAATCTATAGACTAAGGGTTTTGGCTTTGGGTGCATCTTTTATTTTGAAATTCCCTGCTAAATGCTGTGTCTCATTAGAGGGGAAAAATTTCATTTTCTTGAACTGACACAATTATTAGAGCGTGTTGTGGATAGAGAGGGGAAAGAGTGACTGTTGGTTCAATAGTGGTACCTGCAGTTTAATGAAATGGCTGCTGAGGGTTGTCTTTTTTCCTTCTACTCTGTCCTAATGATATAAGTATAATTCTCCTTTCTGTTTTTGTTTTCTTTGTTCGAACAGAGGAGATTGAGAGGGGACATGATCGAAACATTCAAGGTACTGAAGGGAATAGACTTGGTAGATAAGGACAGGTTGTTCACCCTCTCCAAGGTAGGGAGAACGAGAGGGCACTCTCTAAAATTGAAAGGGGATAGATTCCATACGAACTTAAGGAAGTTCTTCTTCACCCAGAGAGTGGTAGAAAACTGCAGCGCTCTTCCGGAGTCTGTCATAGGGGAAAACACCCTCCAGGGATTCAAGACAAAGTTAGACAAGTTTCTGCAGAACCAGAACGTATGCAGGTAGGGCTAGTCTCAGTTAGGGTGCTGGTCTTTGACCAGAGGGCAACTTTTCTCTTTTTCTTTGCATTATTTTATCATATTTCTAATCTGTATTCAAGTAGATTTAACATAAGAACATAAGAAGTTGCCTCCGCTAGGTCAGACCAGAGGTCCATCCCGCCCAGCGGTCCACTCCCGCGGCAGTCCATCAGGCCTATCACCTGTGCAGTGGTCCCTGACTATTCCTATAACCTACCTCTACTCCTATCTGTACCCCTCAATTCCCTTATCTTCTAGGAACCTATCTAAACCTTCTTTGAAGCCCTGGAACGTGCTCTGTCCTATCACAGCCTCCGGAAGCGCGTTCCATGTATCCACCATCCTCTGGGTAAAAAAGAACTTCCTAGTGCTTGTTCTAAACCTGCCCCCTTTTAATTTCTCTGAGTGCCCCCTTGTACTTGTGGTTCCCCTCAGTGTGAAGAATCTGTCCCTGTCTACCTTTTCTATGCCCTTCAGGATTTTGAAGGTTTCTATCATGTCTCCCCTAAGTCTCCGCTTTTTCAGGGAGAATAGCCCCAGCTTTTTCAACCTGTCAGCATATGAGAAATTTTCCATACCCTTTATCAGTTTAGTCGCTCTTCTCTGGACTCCCTCAAGTACTGCCATGTCCTTCTTGAGGTACGGCGACCAGTACTGGACACAGTATTCCAGATGTGGGCGCACCATTGCACGATACAGTGGCATGATGACTTCCTTCGTCCTGGCCGTGATACCCTTCTTAATGATACCCAACATTTTGTTTGCTTTCCTTGAGGCCTTCGCGCACTGTGCCGACGCCTTCAATGTTGTGTCTAGATGCATATCTCCTTAAGAGAGGCATATAAAGATATGGTGGACTATAAATTACGCCAGGTGTACACCTGGCGGGGCCTCCGCGTGTGCGGATCGCCGGACTTGATGGACCGAAGGTCTGATCCGGTGATGGCAGTTCTTATGTTCTTATGTTCTTATGTGTCTACCATCACCCCCAGGTCTCTTTCAAGGTTACTTACCCCTAGCAGTGATCCCCCTATTTTGTAGCTGAACATCGGGTACTTTTTCCCTACATGCATCGGGTTCTTTTTCCCTACATGCATGACCTTGTTTATATTTTGAAAATTTGAATAAATAAAAAAATAAAATGAAAACCAAGGACTAAAAATATCATCATGCCTTTGCCTGTCCATCTGTCTCTTTCCCCACTTTGTAATTTGCTTCCATAATAACTTTTGAGCTCTTCAATTCAGATTTCTGCAGCAGGGAGCAGAACATCCAGTGATCCCTGGATCATATGTTCCCTGTGTCCTTAATGCCTCCAGTATTCAGAATTCCATTTCTTTTCCTTTTCTATAGGGGAAACAGGTTAGTCCCATTGAAATTCCTAGAAGGGTAATGCACACTTTGATGTCATTGCTGTGAAATGATTTGAGAGCTGCCAGTGAGCATTTTGAAAGCTGCCCTGCTTTTGGTTTGTAAGGATGGTCCTGGAAGAAAATTAGGCGTCTTGAATATTTACATTGAGTGCTCTCCTGTCCAGCTCAGTGTAAATTTGGTTTTATCTGGGAGAGGAGATATACTCCTGCATCCCCCTGGGCCTCATCCAGAATCCAATATTATTTCACAAAAGGGTTGCTGAATTGGCCAATGTCAGCAAATAGAATTAAACATTTGGGTGGCTCCTGCTCCTTCTGTTGCTCTGCGAGATGTTTTCTCAAAGCCAACATGGCTCTTCTTCCTTTAAAAATAAAGTAGCTTAATCCGAGAATGCACATTAAATTAGATATGTGCTGTAATATTAAAGAAGGGATACTGGCTCCATTGCAAAAGAACTCTTATGCCTGTGTTAATGAAAACCTATCATTCAGCCAGGTGAGAGATTTATGAAAAAGTAGTCCTCCGAGCCGATGCTCTGCGTCCCCTTGTGGTAGTGAACAGCAAGAGCCTGCTTTTATGAAATTAATGAGATTTAGCTGTCGAGTGGTTGGTTGTTTTTTTTTCCTTTTACCGTTTGCTGTCCAATGAATCTGATCTCATTTCATTCCCCCATTTGTTTTGTGATATGAGACTTCAATTTCTAGAGCAGAGTGAGAGCTCCCTTTCTAATCTCAGCAAAGGGATTTCTTGTCTGTACTTGAAACTAGGATTATTATACTAGAAAATAACCATCTTGGGAAAGGATTTCCACCATGAATGGCAGAGCCAGCATCCAGCTGAAACATGCCATAGAGATAACGGTAATATTATTTCAGCCTTTAAAGGCTAATCAGTTTATTTTTAAAAAACTCCTATTTACCAAGTTTGCTAGGCAGCTAGGGCCTGATTCTATATAGTCTACATAAAAATATTGGTGCCAACTATATAGTATTAAGTGTGATTCTATAATCATTAGGCATACCATATAGCATTGTTCTTCAACCGCCGGTCTGCGGACTGGTGCCGGTCCGTAGAAAATTCCTGCGAGATCGACATCTGCAATTTCCTGCCTGTCCGAGCAGGGCTGGCAAGATAGACAACTGACGTCCGCGCAGGGCCGGAGAGATCATGGGGAGCCTCCGACAGTGTGCTTTCTCCCCTCCCAGCAGCTCTCCTTACTTACCAGCGCAGCGATTCAGGAAGCCTTGGGGCTTTTGCTGAGTCGCGACCGCCTCTGATGATGTAACTTCCTCTTTCCTCAGAGGCGGCGCGACCCAACAAAGGACCCGAGGCTGCCTTCCTGAATCGCTGTGCTGGTAAGTAAAGAGAGCTGCTGGGAGGGGAGAAAGACACTGTTAGAGGCTGGGAAGCTGCTGGGCATGGTAAAAAAAAAAAAAAGGGACAGCTGCTACTGGACCTGGAGGGAAGGATAAGGATAGATGCTGCTGGGAGGGGAGGAGGGAAAGGAGTCTGGGAAGCTGCTGGGCAAGGGAAAAAAAAGGGACAGCTGCTATTGGACCTGAAGGGAAGGAGAAGGAGAGATGCTGCTGAGAGGGGAGGAGGGAAAGGGAGAAGAAAAAATGAAGAAAACAGCTGGCAGGGAGATTAGAGGAGGGGAAGGGGAGAGACAGGAATGAGATGGGAAGGGGGGTCAGCAGAGAAATTGAGAGGGACAAAGATGCTAGATCTGGTGTAGGAGAGATAAAAATTAAGAGAGCAGTGAAGCTGGAATGAATCATGTAAAAAGGAGAGGGGGCATAGGCTGGATGGAAAGGGGAGAGGGGCATAGATAGAAGACAAATACCATATGGAAGGGGGAGAGGTCAGACAATAGATGGAAAGGGCAGATGCTGGATTGAAGAGACAGAGAGGGAAGACGCTGGATGGAAGAGAGTGAAAAGAAGATGAAAGCAGAAACCAGAGACAGCAAAAGGTAGAAACAAATAATTTTATTTCTATTTTGTGATTAGAATATATCAGATTTGAAATATATATCTTGCTAGAGCTGGTGTTAGACATAACTGGAGACTGCAAAGTCCAGACATTGGTTTAGGGCTCTCTCTGACCAGGGGGGCAGTTGCCCTAGTTACACTTCCCTAACCCTATTCCTGCTATGTGTGACTGCGATGTTCTGTTAGCATGATATTTCTGTGTAGCATTCTGTAATAATTTGGCTTATTCAGTTTTCTTGATAGTAGAGGGGATATATGTGAAGGGGAGGGGAGACAGGAGTGTTGATCCTTGCTCTGTATTATTTGTATTTATAAATAATTGTTTCTTTTTATACTTTAATAAAATGCTTTCAATATAAAATCATAACTGAGGCTTGTGCGAATGGGATCAGATGGTTTGTGAGGACCAAGCTCGCAGAGACGGGGCGGAAACAGGGCTTTTAAATTTGAGTCTTAGTAGTTTGCCGGTCCACAAAATAATATTTTTTCCTCGCCGGTCCATAGGTGTAAAAAGGTTGAAGAACACTGCCATATAGAATCATTCTTAGCACTGTTTAAGTGGGCTTAGGTATTAGCTGATTTAACTGTAGCCCTATTTATCCAGGGCTTTCTTTTCCTAAATGCTCGTACCTAAGTTAGGTGCCTAACGACATCTAATTCACAAAAAAGCACCTAACTTGAAAAGATGCCCTAATCCGCCCCTAACCATGCCCATTTTTGGGTAGGCGCTTTGGACTAAGCACTTCATTTTTATAGAATCGTGTTTTTTGAGTTAGGCGCCTGTCAATTAGGCCCAATTAAAGCTAATTATGAGGTGTTAAGTGGCCAATTATCGGCAGGAACAATGCCTAGTCACTCCAGTTCAGGTGTGCACTGGCTTCAAAATGGCATCCTCAGTGGTATTCTCTTAAATTGGGTGGGGGTGGGGTGGGGCTGGAAGCCTGGGAAGACCCAGATCTGCAAACCCAGGAACATCAGGCCATGGCTTTATAGCCCGATGCTTCCAGATGATTAAAAAAAAAGAAAAGAAAACCAGCACAAAGCTGGGGTTATTGTACCCTGATTCTTGGACCCTAACACAACTTGTGGTATATCACCACAAATCACATTAGGATATTTGTGTAGTAAATAGATGCAAAAGATGTATTTGCACATCTCATTACTGTGTAACCTGCGTTGTCTTAAATATTACCATGATATTTTTAGTCAAGTGGCGTTAGGGCTGTTTAATGCACCATAAAGTCCTAACTGCTTGATGATTTTCTCCTTATTATATGACTGAGCTTTTTGTTTGAATTGTATGTATATTTTATTAGTATTTTATATATTTCTATTCTGTTTATTGTGTATATTTTCGAAGCCAAAAGGAAATGCAAGAATATTTTTATTCTTTCTGTTTAAAAAAAAAAAAGGAAGCCTTTTTGTGGACCCTAAGCACTCTGTCTATTGTGCCTAATGGATGTCTGTCCTGCGTCCATGGACATATTTAAAGAAACATTAAACCATAATCACTAACATAAAATAAACATGAGGCCATAATGGCACAGAAGGAAGGGGAGGTGACTAACATCTTGCAGCTACTAATGGGAGAGAGATTGAACAATGTAGTGTGGCTGCCGTTATACTCCATTTAGAGATGTGGAATAAAACTCTAAAAACCCATTGTAAGATAACCTTTAGTTGTACTAACAACATAATTGTGACTAGCTTTGGAAAGCTATTCTCCCTTCATCAGTGTTGACTATTTTGCTTACTTTTAAATAGCAGCTCTTCGAAGAGTAATGATAATCTTTGGGGCTGGAAGGAATAACCTAAATGTAATGCTGGCCACACAAAGTGGTAGGGCTGAGGGTAGGTGCACAGCAAATCCTTTCCCCGACACACAAAGGGTCACTGCCAGCCTTGCGTATAATCTGCATATAGCACTTGGATAAGCACACCAAACCAACACTACTACTACTACGACTGTTAATTATTTCTTTAGCGCTACCAGACGTATGCAGCGCTATAGGACAAAGAAGAAGAAGAATACAGTCCCTGCTCGAAAGAGCTTACAAACTAAACAGGTAAGATAGACAAACAGGATGTCATGGATATGGTTAAGGGGAACGGTTAATCAGCGGGCTGGGTTGGAGGGCAGAGAGGAGTACAGGACAATCAAGCCATTGTGACTTCACTGATGAGGTTGTCTCTTATTGGTGGAAGGAGGCATTATGACGTCACAATCTCAGCTCTGCTTCCCAAAGACAAACAGGATGTCATGAATACAGTTAAGAGGAACGATTAATCAGCGGGCTGGGTTGGAGGGCAGAGGAGTATGGTTATGGATTGAAAGCTATATCAAAAAGGTGCTTTTAAACAAGGGGCTTGACGGACAAACTCAGGTAATTTATTCCAGGCATTGGGGGCAGCTAGACGAAAGGAATGAAGTCTGGAATTGGCAGTGGAGGAGAAGGGTACAGCTAAGAGCAGCTGATCTGAGGAATGGAGTTCTCTGGGAGGTGTACAAGGAGAGAGGAGAGATATTGAGGGGCAGCAGAATGAGCACACTTGTAGGTCAACAATAAGAGCATGACCTGTACTGCTATAGAAGAGTAAATGAATCCTTAAATAGACCCAGGGAACTCTATGCTGGGGTGCACTAATTGACACAAGAGAATAAGCATCTGGAGTTGATTACTACACTTTCTCCAGAGGAGTCTGGTGGGTATTTTGAATCAAAATTCAAAGAATTGTGAACTCCTTTCCAGCTGATGCTTCACAAGATGACCCCTGTTTAAAAGAAGGGCAGTGGGAGGAATTTGAGGCTAATAGTGAGCTTGATGTGAGGTTCTGTCTGAAGTCTTGCAGACCCACTTTTTCATCAGGGGATAGGGGGAGGGGTTCTATATCTTCCACAAATGTTCAGAGCAATGAACAAGGTAGTAACACTATCCTCAACATCAATTGTAACTTTTATCCTTTCCTTCCCAATCTCACGTTTGTTTACGGCATAAGAATATTGTTAAATGTGTACCTCTTTTATCTTACTATATTTTTGATTTGTACATCGCTTAGTGATTCTAATAGGCGATTCATCAAATTTTTATTAATAATAAACTTAAATTCTTCCTTGGTTCGTGGGACATTTCCTGATGTATTGAAATTAGCAACTGTTCGCATAGTCATGAAAAATTGTAGTTTGGGTTATGACATCCTTTCTAATTTTCAGCCAGTTTCTGCACTTTCTGCATTGGCAAAAATTATTGAAAGGATTATCTACAAGCAAGTTCATCTCAGTTAACAATTTGTCATCTACGCTCTTCCAATTAAAAATGAAAAGTGTATTATCACCTTGTCCATTGCTCTGAACAACTGTGGATGACACACATCCCCCGATGAAACACTGATGAATCAGGGACCAAAATTAAACCAAGCCAGAGCTTGAAAGAGGTAGTCCTACTATATTCAACTGAATACATTTTTGGCAGTTAAGAAAATGGCAATCAATGGAATGGAAGTGGTTTTAGACAGGATTAATAATAACTTAATAATTTTGAACTTTATTTTTCTATACCGCCATAGTCAAACTGACTTCTAGGCGGTTCACATAGAAAGAAACATAGAAATAGACGGCAGAAAAGGGCCACAGCCCATCAAGTCTGCCCATACCAATGACCCACTCCCTGGACAATCAGCGAATTACAAAATGCAAGAAGAATGAAGTTACATCATGAATTGGAGAAGCATGGGGAAAGAATACATGAGAGAAGAAAGATGTTACATAATACAATGGGGTTATAAGGGGGAGAAAAAAAAATAACTGAGAGAGGTGATCTGATTAAGCAAGGAATTTGCCAAATAGAACAGTTTTAATTGATTTTCAGAATGTGTTGTAGGTCTGTCAAGATATTACAAAAAAGCCAGAATTATCTGTTATCAACTTATGTGCCACATATTCATTTTTATCTCTGTGAATAATATCCATGAACACTGAATTCATCCTCATGGCTAGAATTTTTGCATAGATCTTCCAATTTGCATTGATTAATATGATTAGACTATAATGTACTTGTTAGAAGTCTTTGCCAGGTTTATCTAAAACAATGATTTTGGCTTCAGTAAAAGAACCTTTTACTAGCTCTGAACACAGAAACTCTGCAAATGGCAGAACTTTCTGAAAGATTAATAAAATTGTATCATAAAAATATCTGAGCCAGGTGTTTTATGTATAGGAAGAACCTAAATAATCTGCTATATCTCCTCCTTGATGACTATGATGGGGGTGTATGTCTCATCTCTGGCTAGCAGAGGGAAGATTCAGCATCAGAAGAAGGAGCTCATTTGCATATAGATACTTGCAAAGATACTTGGGAGCTCTCTACTCAGCCTGAGTAAAAAAGGGATTTGAAAACAAGACTTCCAGAACAAAGAATCTAGAAAAGTAGAGCTTCTCAAGGGGAGGAATGCTGGTGAAAGCCTAACCTTGACTGGCCATGCTTGATAGAGCTTGGAGTGACCAGAGAGTCTCCAGAAGTTGAGGGGCCAGCATGCTCAAGCTTAACAACTGGCCATACCTGGTGGTGACTGAGTGACCATAACCAGCCCATGACTGCTAGAGCTTAGAGTGATCAGAATGTACAGGTGTGATCAGAGCGCTCAAGCTTGATGACTAGCCATGACCAGTGCTGACTGAGTGACCAGAAGAGTCCTCAGGGAGACTGAGTGACCAAAAGAGTCCCCAGAGACTGAAGGGCCAGTGTCCTCAGGGAGAATATCTGAGTAACCAGAAAGTCCCTGGAGACCAAGGGACCAGTGTACTCAGGATGGGTCCACAGGGACCATTGTACCAGTGGTATTGAGGCTTTACTTGACCGGTGGCAGGAAGGTCGACAGGGACCAGTGCACCAGGGGTATCCTGGATGATGGTGATTGGTAACTGACCAGTGGAGCAGCCAGATGACCCAGAATTCCAGTGATGGTTTGAGGGACTGGTGGTGACCAGAAGGACCGGTGGAGACCAGCATGATATTTGTTGGCCAGATTGACCAGGGAAGTGTGTCCAGAAGAATCTGGTGGTAAAAGGGAAAAAATGTGACCAGAGGAGCCTGGTGATGAAGTGATGAGAGGTAACTACTCAGCCTGTAACAATGATATCAGCATTAATTTCTTTCTTTGGTGCTAGAGATGGTGAGGTGCTGGAAGCTCTCCAGAAAAGTGCTGAACCTTCTAGATGGGGAGATTTCAGACTCATACAATTAGGTATAGTATTATTTAGAGTAAGAGAGGGGTTCCTTATCTATAGATGCTGTCTGACTAGTGTTAGTAGATATAGGAGGAATCTGATTCTTATTCTTCCTTTTTTCAAACAGTTTGTCAATAAGTGACCACATAGTTATTATTCTCATAATATCTAGCATTTCAGGATACAATAGCAAGGCTTACTCAGTATGTAAGCATTTATTCATACAGGTGCTTTAGTCGGGTTGTGAGCCTATTGGACAGTTAGGAATATTTTCCAAATACCTAAAATTTAGATACTTTATTGTTTGTAAACTTCGAAGTGGTATTGGTGGTATACAAATAAAAATTGTATTGTATTATACTCATATTTGAAGCTGCAACAGGAGGCCAAATATGAGACTGCTCCAGAATCTTTGTCTTATTCTATCCCCATAGACATTTCCCAGGATACAACCTGCTTCATAGGTTATAATTATCTAAGCATTGCCTTAAATGCATCCTAATAACTGTCTACAGATGTGACACCTGGTTTGTTATGTTCAAAGTAATTGAAAGTTGCACTGTGGACAATTGACTTAAATTTCTCGTTAGTCCCCTAAGTACATTTCCAGAATAGAGATGGTTTCTGAAATGTGGATGACTAGATTACAAATGAGATTGCAGCATGATTCGACATCATGTACCATGGATGTCTGTTTGACAGAGGGTGATAAACAAATCTTTTGAGATTAAAAAAACATCTATCCTAGAATAAGTTTGGTGAGGCTGAGAATGAAGGTAAAATCCTTTCCAGTGGGATGTTGCAACCACCAAGGGTCTACAAGTCTTAAATGTTTCGCTAAGGACTACAACACTGTCTGTGAACTGGGGCTTCTTAACTTCACCTTGGACTGCTTATCTAAAGTATTATCTAACACCAGGTTGAAATCTCTTACCAAGAATAACTGAGAACACATTAATTACCATCATTATGACCTAAAACAATCCAGTGAGTCTACTGTAGAGGCATTAATGTTGCACAAAATGATGGAGAGTTGGCGTGGCTTAACCCGGAAGTGGACGCTGATTGGTCGATCCTTATCTTTGACAGCTGTCAATCATTTTGACATGAGGTGTGCCCATTATACTACGTTCATTTCCTCATTTTGTATCACTAATGTTGCCCATCTTCCTTCTCTGTCCAAAGAAGTTGAACCTACAGATAGCATTAAGGACCTGCAAACCAGAATCACCACCCAATCCCCCTCCCCAATGCTGGTAGAAGGCCTCTATATTAAAATACATGATTTTCCAGCTTTGTGATTCCTTATACTGTAGTTTGAATAAGTTTCTTGCATAAATATCATGATGTATTGTTCTGTTGTTATATACTGTAAAAATTTCTGCTTCTTAATAGGGTAGTTTAAGTGTTTAGCACTTAAAGAAATGGCATTCCAACTAGCAGAGATTCTGGAATACACACATAATGATCCCATTGAAATCTGTTATGCCGTAGAAACAATATTAACCAACCCACACTGTTTGCTGCAACAGTAGCTTCCATTAACTATAATATAGACATCATGTATCGCCTACAGTTAGGTATGGGGAAAATGTGCACTAAGCACAAATTTTATCATGGCAGTTGTGTATGCAACTGCCATTATAGAATATTAGCTAAGTCTGCATTTACCATTACAGGTCTAACTTGAGTGGAGTAGAACGGGTACAAGTTGATCGATTTTTCACTCTGTCATAAATTACAAAGACCAGGGGACACTCGATGAAGTTACAGGGAAATACTTTTAAAACCAATAGGAGGAAATGTTTTCTCACTCAGGGAATAGTTAAGCTCTGGAACACATTACCGGAGGTTGTGGTAAGAGCGGATAGCGTAGCTGGTTTTAAGAAAGATTTGGACAATTTCCTGGAGGAAATTGAGAGAGACATGGGAGAAGCCACTGCTTGCCCTGGATCGGTAGCATGGAATGTTGCTACTCCTTGGGTTTGGGCCAGGTACTAGTGACCTGGATTGGTCACCGTGAGAAAGGGCTACTGGTCTCGATGGACCATTGGTCTGACCCGGGAAGGAGAAAGGAAAATGGTAAAACCAGAGGACATAATTTGAGGTTGAGTGCTGGTAGATTCAAGAGCAATGTTAGGAAATTCTACTTTACGGAGAGGGTGGTGGATGCCTGGAATGCGCTCCCGAGAGAATTGGTGGAGAGGAAAATGGTGACTAAGTTCAAAGAAGTGTGGGATGAACACAGAGGATCTAGAAGCAGAAAATAATATTAAATATTGAACTAAGGCCAGTACTGGGCAGACTTGCCCAGTCTATGTCTATATATGGCCGTTTGGGGGAGGACGGGCTGGAGAGGGCTTCAATGGCTGGGAGGGTGTAGATGGGCTGGAGTAGGTTTTGACGGAGATTTCGGCAGTTGGAACCCAAGCACAGTACCGGGTAGAGCTTTGGATTCTTGCCAGAAATAACTAAGAAGAAAAAAATTAAGAAATTTAAATTGAATCAGGTTGGGCAGACTGGATGGACCATTTGGGTCGTTATCTGCCATCATCTACTATGTTATTATGTTACTATGGTAATTCAGTGGCATACGCTAGGACTAGTATGTTATAACCTGCATGTGTAACTGCCTAGCATGCCTTTGCCAGGTCTACATCCTCACTGAAGTGCGTTCCGCAATTTGAAAATGCAATTTATAGAATACTAGCTAAGGGCAGTTATGCACGTACCGCCAATTACTGCCAATTAACAGCATTTGCAGCCAATAATTGGTTAAGACCAATTAGTAACTAATTATTAAATTCAGTTATGCACATAACTGACCCTATTCTGTAAGCTGCATGTACAAATTTGCATGTTAGTTGAAAATATGGGTATACAATTTTATAGAATTAGGGGGATAATGAGGGTGGAGGTAGTGGATATGAAAACTATCTGAATTCAAGAAAGCTTGGGACAAGTACATCGGATCTCTAAGGTAAACGAAGGGATAGTAGATAGCGTGGATGGGCAGACTGGATAGACCATATGATTTTTATCTGCCTTCATTTTTCTCTGTTTCTGTGTAAATGCAGGCACCTAGATTATAGACTTGCCCTTTTTTATATGCATTGCTATATATAATAATGCCACCTAAGATCTATATCTCGAAAAGAAAAAGAGATTGGGACTTGTATGCCACCTTTTTTTGTAGTTTTACAAGCACACTCAAAGTGGTTTACATACATTTCCCCTGTCTGTCCTGATAGGCTCACAATCTATCTAATTTACCAGTGGCAGTGGAGGATTAAGTGACTTGTTCAGAGTCACAGGAAACAGCATGGGGTTTGAACCCACAACCTTATGGTGCTGAGGCTGCAGCTCTAACCAGTACTCTCCTCTACTTAGACCTACACAAACCTCTAAAAGGACAACCCTATAACCAGGTACTTGGGCAAAGGCACACCTTTTGGCATGTATATGTTCACAAAAGTAGCACTTACATGTGTTAATGCCCTATGTGATTCTATGAGGGGGTGCATGAGTGGTATAGCACACATATGTAAAGTAGGTGCACATATGGGCTGAAATGCGAGGGACAGCGAGGCTCCCACTTATGTATGAAAGTTACAGAACACCTATCCAGGGATCCTACCCATGAGGCATCAGGGCACCTCCATGAAGCACCCATTTATAGAATTGCTACTTAAGTGCTTTTTGAATATAGGTCTTATACTATTTCCCTTGGCTACTCTCTCTCTCACCATAAAACTTTTTTAACCTTGTCCTGTATTTAAAGTGTATAAATTTCCTTGTCTGATATTTAAATGCCTTTCTCTTTGGGATCTGTAGAATTGTTTAGTATGAATTCTTTTGCAAATTTGTCTTTTTTTTTTTTTTTTTTAATAGAAAGGGCAAGGGGTTTTCAGATGGTAATGCATTCCCATTAAGGCTGCTATCTTTGCTCTAATGTGATCAGCTTGACGTGTTCCTGTCAATCACAGGACTGACTTCAAATGTACCTCCTACTGGTCAGCTCAACAGTAGGAAAAAGGTTTGAAACTAAAAGGAGATTTTGGCACACTTATGATTAGAACTTTTTCAGCAGAGCAGCAGGGCAGTTTTATCGGTCTGGTGAGTTCTTTGCTTTGATTTCATGTCCGGGTCTTTCAGCAACATTTAATTCTTTTTATTTTTATTTTCTCATTCTTTTTCCCATTGCTATTAAATCTAACATTTTGTTTAGAAAGAGGAATTATTTTTAATACTCCTGTAGGGTAATGTCTTATTTCTATTTTTATTACGCTTTGGCTACTTTTCAGAAGTTTGTCCCTGGACATAGCTATGTGAGGGTGGGGAACAGTGTCTTTTGGATTAGGTTTTCTATGTGACCATCAAGTCCCCGAACAGAGCTATCTCTGGGAAGTAGCCTCAGACCTTCCAACTCTCTTGCATGCACAGTCCATCTTACCCACTCCCCCCTCCATCAACAGCAAAAGTGTTAATAAGGCATCATCATCTGCTGCCATGGGACCAAAATTTCACAACTCTTATCATGAGATGGTCCTGCAGTACCAGAGGATGGTCCTGCAGTAGCAGAGGGATGGTCCTGCAGTAGCAGGAAGCTTGTTGGCACCACAATTGAGGTCTATCAGTGGGTGGAGCTAAAGGGTGGAGTGAACTGGTCTAGGGGTATGACTGGGTGTGTGGCTGGGAGGAGTAGAACAGAGTTGGCATCATAGCTTAAATCTCCCCCCTAAAGATTGAGCCCCCTTGGGAACTCTGTAATCCTGAGAGTAGCCTCTCATCTTGTGTGAACAGGTGACTCCCTTTTCTGTTTACTATTAGTTTTTTTATAAAATGTTTCCTATTTGGGCCCAGATTCACTAAAGATAGCGACTCAATTGCTGTTGGCCGATTCTCTGGCTGATTTTTAAACAACACTATCTTTTTTACATGCAAGTGATTTGATCAGAGGTGCAAATCATTTATATGCAAACTCCCCGACTCAGTTTCTCAGTGAGCGATTGAGTTGGGGCAGAGCCCTGACAGTAGTGACAGGAGAAGCAGCCTCCTGTTACAGCTGTCAGCGGCTTTTTTTTTTTTAATGGGCCAGATATTTTGTGTGTCTATTACACATGCAAAATATCTGGCCTATAAAAAAGAAAAAGAAAAAAAGCCTCCCCCCCAACAAAGTGCTCCCTCCCTTCCCCCTCCCCAAACCCACAAAAATGGCAGAAAGGATGGCGACTCCCTCCTGCCATCAGCATTCCCCCCACCATGCCCCAAAAAAATGGCAGGAGGGATGCCTACTCCCTCCTGCTGACTCCTTCCTTCCCTTCCTCCCCCCTTCAAAACAAATGGCAGAAGGGACGCTGACTCCCTCCTGCCACCGGACGCCCCGTCCCTCTCCCCCTCCCCGTACCTCAAAAAGTTGGGAGCAGGAGATTGCTCAGTCCCTCCTGCTCTGTAGGCCTCCAGGATGTGACTGGGCCTTAGGCCCCGCTCTTGAGGCGCCTGAGCCAGTCAGGGACTTCCTTAAGGTTAAGCCTAACTGACAGTAGATAAAACAGAATTGACATGTGAAGTACCATGCGCTGCCATGTCACTGCGGCAAAGGCATATTTGTGTGGAACCAGTTAGAACATGCTAATTCATGCATTAAGGGTCAGATTCAGCAATTAGCACCTGAATACAGGGACTGAAAAAATCAGTACCCAGTGCACTCTGGGATGAGCGCTTTTAATAGGATACCACTTGTCACCCAATTCCATGCCCAACTTTGGGAGTGAGGACTTACATCAAATGAAACCATTCAAATTGGGCACGCATTCACAGTATTTTATAATTCCACATGCAATTTTCTGGAACGCCCCTCTCCCCCTCCCGTGATAATGCTCCATTTGCAGTTCCACACAGTTACATTTAAATGCGATCCTATAACTGGGCATGTAAGATATTTCTGCACTGATCTGCTGTTTAAGCTTCATTTTGGCACCTTGCATCCATCGGAACGCATTTCCATATTGAAATTTGGGTGCAGAATTAGTGCCTAACTTTAGGCAACATTTATAGAATTCCCCTGTAACGGTTTAATACAATCACCCTTCTTGGTTTGTGAGAATTCTGTACAAGAGAGGCAAAAGAAATTAAAATATTAGAATTCATGCACTATATCCACTACACAATACTTGCTATCCCTTGTCCACCGCACTAGGTTCTACCATGTTAAATGCCATTCTGTCATGTCATACTAGGTTAGCCATGTTTTGTATACTGTTTGCCACGCTACATTTTACCATGCTTTGATTGCCATGCTATGTTATAATGTTCAGTATCAAAAGAATAGCTCCAGATGGTGTTTCAGAAGCTTTTGTAAGCATACAACAATATATATCTCCCAAAGTGCTCAGAGAAACTGATGTCAATTGTGAGACCGTAAGACCAAATGTGGGCATTGAACCGTTAATCTATGAGAAAGAGGGACCGTTTCTGTCCTTAATTTGAAGTAAAGATGTTCTTGTGATGGGTTCTCTGAAGCAGCATAATTGCAAAACACGTCAGAACCCAGTAGTTTATGATTTTTATTTATATCCTGCTTTATATAAAGCGGGTTCCAAAAACACTTACATAGTGAAAAATACACAAAACACGTACATGCAAGCAACAACTTGCCTTAACTGCCTTGTCCTACATAAAATACACATCAAAAGCAATCCACTCCACCCTCAGATACGATACTCGCCCACACATTACAAATAGCTGAAAAGGATTCAGGTCCCAATTCCTGCCCCATACTTTCTCTGTCTCTGTCATATGTAAGTCAGGTACCTGGGGACACATCTTAAAGACCAGAAACCATCTTTCAAATATGTCCGTCTTTTATTATGAGTTTCACATATTTATACGAATCAGGTTTGCCAGCATGTGTCAGCATGTGACGTAAGGTCACATGAAACTTTAAACACATCAGCATTTTTCCTATCTAGAGATTGAAGTCCAAAAGGTAAGAAAAAGCCTTGACCAGCAGAGCTTCTTAACTAAAGCTGTCTGTAAATACGGCTTAACAAAACAATTGAATTCACTTCACTACAACTCTGTTTAAACATTCATGTCAAAGAAAGAAAGACAAACATAGATGTCCTTATACCATCTTCAAAGAAGGGAAAGATAAACAGGGCCTACCTTTGCATCTTTAAACAACATATGCCTAAGGACACTTACTAAAGTTCTGATACGTGTCCGTTCAATTCCCCTCTTACGTCATGTAAATGACGTCACAAATACACAGCATGAGCTGGAAGGGAGTGATACTCTAGGTATGTCTCTCAAGGAGGGGTCTTTTTAGGAGCTGTAATACGAATAACACAGTACATGAGCAGTCAAGACAAGAGTGCAAATAATAAGAGATTATGCATTCAACTAAAGTGCTGATCCCAAGAATTAGATAAATCAGAGTTACATTTGAACTCAGCAAAGAGGTCTGCTAATTTCTGAATGTCCATAAGAGGACCTATATTGTCAGAAAGAAAAGTACAACAGCATAAAATACTGAGAAGAATTTAACAGAATTCTCAGCTAGAATCATATCTAGGGCCATATGATTTTGAGAACCATCTGAGAAGTGGAGCCTAATTGATCAGTAATACCTTAGTAACATAGTAACATAGTAGATGACGGCAGATAAAGACCCGAATGGTCCATCCAGTCTGCCCAACCTGATTCAATTTAAAAATTTTTTTTTTTTTTTTCTTCTTAGCTATTTCTGGGCGAGAATCCAAAGCTTTACCCGGTACTGTGCTTGGGTTCCAACTGCCGAAATCTCTGTTAAGACTTACTCCAGCCCATCTACACCCTCCCAGCCATTGAAGCCCTCCCCTGCCCATCCTCCTCCAAACGGCCATACACAGACACAGACCGTACAAGTCTGCCCAGTAACTGGCCTAGTTCAATCTTTAATATTATTTTCTGATTCTAAATCTTCTGTGTTCATCCCACGCTTCTTTGAACTCAGTCACAGTTTTACTCTCCACCACCTCTCCCGGGAGCGCATTCCAGGCATCCACCACCCTCTCCGTAAAGTAGAATTTCCTAACATTGCCCCTGAATCTACCACCCCTCAACCTCAAATTATGTCCTCTGGTTTTACCATTTTCCTTTCTCTGGAAAAGATTTTGTTCTACGTTAATACCCTTTAAGTATTTGAACGTCTGAATCATATCTCCCCTGTCTCTCCTTTCCTCTAGGGTATACATATTCAGGGCTTCCAGTCTCTCCTCATATGTCTTCTGGTGCAAGCCTCCTATCATTTTCGTCGCCCTCCTCTGGACCGCCTCAAGTCTTCTTACGTCTTTCGCCAGATACGGTCTCCAAAACTGAACACAATACTCCAAGTGGGGCCTCACCAATGACCTGTACAGGGGCATCAACACCTTCTTTCTTCTACTGACTACGCCTCTCTTTATACAGCCCAGAATCCTTCTGGCAGCAGCCACTGCCTTGTCACACTGTTTTTTCGCCTTTAGATCTTCGGACACTATCACCCCGAGGTCCCTCTCCCCGTCCGTGCATATCAGCTTCTCTCCTCCCAGCATATACGGTTCCTTCCTATTATTAATCCCCAAATGCATTACTCTGCATTTCTTTGCATTGAATTTTAGTTGCCAGGCATTAGACCATTCCTCTAACTTTTGCAGATCCTTTTTCATATTTTCCACTCCCTCTTCGGTGTCTACTCTGTTACAAATCTTGGTATCATCTGCAAAAAGGCACACTTTTCCTTCTAACCCTTCAGCAATGTCACTTACATACATATTGAACAGGATTGGCCCCAGCACCGAACCCTGAGGGACTCCACTAGTCACCTTTCCTTCCTTCGAGCGACTTCCATTAACCACCACCCTCTGGCGTCTGTCCGACAGCCAGTTTCTGACCCAGTTCACCACTTTGGGTCCTAACTTTAGCCCTTCAAGTTTGTTCAACAGCCTCCTATGAGGCTCCTTGCAAGGCTCCCTAGAATAGTTCACAAAGCGTTGCTGATTATAATAATTTTAACTAATCCGATCAACATTCTTATTAATAGTAATAAAGGGAATAAGGAACTCAAACCCAGCCTTAACCTGAGCTCGGGCCTTAAATTCATCTGGGACCCCTCTTGGGACCCCTATAGCATCTATGTATACATGTGATCAGATTTATATCAAGACAAATAAAAGGAAAAACCATGTGAATAGGAAGGATGCCTTTCAGAAACAATATGCAGAAGCATAGTAACCTTAACTAAAGTGCACTGGCCTATCCACTGGCTGGGTAGCTTAACAGGGAGCCAAAAGTCTCCATAAAGCCAGTAAATATCAAATCTGATGCAGCAACAATAGGGCATACCTATGAGCCAAGACAGAACAATAACCTGGGGGTAAATTACCTACAAAACTACTCTGTGTCAGATTAGAAACATGACATGTGTAATTGCCCTTATAGATGGTAACGGCAATATCAAGCTTTTGCTGTCCTGGCAACAAAGGGTATTTAGAACACTACAGTGCACAAAGAGGATAGGTAAAATTAGAGGAGATACTGGTAAATAACCCAAAAAGGCATGGTTGGATACCAGGAGGGAGGTCCAGATGTACGGTTCCTAGATGGGGTCTAGCTTGAGCACATATGTAACAATTACTCTTATTATGTTGATCAGCAGTGAATTTCATCCATTCTAACCAAAGGTTACGTTCTGAAAACCCTACCTCAACAGCCACAATATCTTCAAAAGTGGGATTGGCAATAGCCATCATGTCAGTAAGTTTATTGAATGTAGGGGCCAGTGGGTTAGTATTTTTTGGGGCCCCCACAAGATGGCGGGAGAGGATGAGTGGAGGTAGATAGATCCCGTAAGAAAACTGATGATAGCTAGACCCACCCTTAAACCACATGTCCATAATGTACATACCTTCATCAGTAGGTCTAGGGTTGTCAATAGTAAGAGAAAGCTTAATAATTTGTACAGGAACACTTTTCCTATAACAGTGTCCAACCTTATGAAGGGTCATACAAGTAAGCAGTGATTTACCATTTTTGGTCCACTGTTTTTCAGGGTATTTTCTAGTTTATAAGCCCAGTCAGTATTAATATTCCACCCTACCACTCCCCAGAATGCACACTTATCCCCCCAACATAAGTCAGTAACATATACATATATGTCCTTAGTTTTAGGAATCTCTGAGGACCAATGGCACAGCCTTGGGATATCAATTGATGAACAGTCCACAATGTCACAATACTCAAAGGAGAAGGTGGCAACTTGCACACTGCTGGAATTATACCAAAGGGTAGCATCGGTCTTTTCTGGATTCCAATTGAAGGACAGCCTTTGCGAGGGAGTAGTCCAGCTTGATGTCGTGTTCGCAAAGAGGTGTCGGGGGTGCTGTTTACAGCAGGAGTGTCATTTACAGATGGGTATGGGCAGAAAGTGTCGTGGACCCAGAACACATCATCCCTGTAGACCCAGTTAGAAATGATCCATACAGGGAGAAAAACTAGCAGCAGTAAGAGAATGATAAAGTTGGTAGAATGCTGCAATGAGATCATCATGTTGTTCCACTGGAGGAGGTGAAATCTGCGCAGGGAAGACTTGCTTCTGGGGTTTTAGGTTAACCCTCTTCAAGCGACTTGCGTGGATCCAAACAGGAAACTCCTCAGTGAGTGCAGCGGGCCTGGGCACAGCGATCACAGTAGTGGGAAGGCCAAAGGGGAAATCTGTCTGCTTCCGATCCTTGGAAAGCTGCTGGATAATCACCAGGCTGGAAAAAATGGATAGGAATCTGTGGAGAGAAAGGAGAAGTGCAAGACACGTTTCTTTGAACAAGCCCTAATATTTCAATTAGCTTTTAGATGTATTCCTCCTGTATCAAGGGAAAATCTACCCATGGGGCAGGGAAAGGTCATCCCGTGAGAATCTCAAAGGGAGAACAGCCAGATGTCTGTGCATACAGAAAGAGATACTTGAAAAGAAATGCTTGAAAAGCATTCCAAATATCATTCAGCAGCTGTACTCCAATGTGATCCAAATAAGAGATAGAAAACAAGAGAAACCATGTTGCCTGTACTGAACGTGGCAACATGCAACAATACCAATTCATTCACTTAGCATAGCCATGGCAAAAGAGAGACAATACTCAGTTACTTAAGGTTCTTAATTGAACAATCCAAAAAGATATGTTTTTGTGTGCTGCATATAACTATTATACACCTCAGAGAGACCATACTGATGTACTGAATGTATTCAGAAATGTATATTGAATGGATCATATGTAGGGAACACCACGAAATAAACGCTGCATAAAGTAAAACTTTTTCTTATAACCCCTAACTAAACTATATTCAGAATATAAAAGCTAAAAGTAAAAGAACATTGCGCAGTTAGGCTAGTAAGAAGTGGAAAAAGAGCTCTAAAAATGGCCAATATTATGTATCCTGGAGTACCCACTAAACTAAAACAAGTAGACATGACACAGACAAAACATAAAGTTTTTAAACGTGGAGCTATTACTCCATCTGTCAAGTGTGCAGGGCTGAATTTAACTCTGCAAATAAACACATTGATATAAAAAAAAACCAAAACTACAAATAATGTATATCATAACCATCTCATATTTGAAAAAAGGCATAAAGCTAATGTCTCTTTGGAGCGTCTCTATCTCTGCAGTGATAAAGAGGACCCGTGGAAAACATTAGAAATATCTGTGCCAAAATGGATCTGGGATGGCTATGTATAAATCCGGAAAAACCCATTTTAAATTAGCAACATCCTAATTTCAGCTAAAACAATAGAAAGGAATTGTATTTTCCAATTTATTTTCAATTCACAACCGTGCCAGCTGTAATTATTGAGCTATATATCTGTATCAAGGAGCAAAAGGTCAAGAATGAAAATATCACTAGCAAGAAGTTAAAATGTCGAGCGAGCACTACGATAACCAATACCATGATATTGGGCAATGAATAAGGGAGAGCTAGCAGCTGGTATCCAGGGTTTCCCCTCTTTGCACCAAAGTCCGTCCAAAAGGGCGGCTTTGGGCACCTGCCAAACGCCAGGCAACAAATTCAGAGGAAGCTGTGAAAAAAGAGAGGAAGAGAATCCTGTTCACCCTTGAGACCCAGAAGCCTATTTAAAAGAAGGGCTTGGACATCGTGAAAAGTATGAAGGGTAATGGGGTGACCTAGGATCAGAAAAGTAACCATCTCTACCACCATAGCACAAGCAGCCAGGGAACTTGAACAGGAGTGACTATATAAAAAAAGGCAACAGAGCGTAACTTACCGCCATGTTCTCCCTTCATGGTGTTACAATAGTCCCAAACAAAGAGATAAAACATGTGGGCATAAGCAGGAAAACCCAAACTTGAGCTAGAAACCAAAGCACATCTTAAATGTCCAACATTTCATAAGTCCATCTGATAAGAGCAGTCATTTCAGAAACCAGGGTCTGTCTCAAAATCTGGTCATAGAAGGAACAAGCAGAGATCCATTGGCGGCAGTGACCAATCATAGCAAGAAAAGTAAGCATGTCTTTCTTGGTAACTGGGAGGGGCAGACCCAGAATAGCAGCAATGCAGAAAGTGCAGATTTTCCTCTGACCATGAGACAGGACAAAACCCAGGTATTTCACTTCAGATGTACACCAGTGCAGTTTATTTCATGACACCTTGTGACCACACACAGACAACCATTATAAAAGATGCAAACGATCAATCGGACAGGTCTCCTGAATTATGGAACACAAAAAGTTGTACAAAATGAGAATAGGACCATGAGGGGCAGTGCATGACTTGTAGAATAGCCCGAAGGACATTCCACACTAGGTATACTGTTGCTTAAAGGTGAAGGCAAAAAAAAGAGCTGAAAAGCCTCACCAAAGGGACTAAAATAAAACATTCTTTAGGAAAATGACAGAAAAAAAAATCATTGGCTGCCGGTGGAATGGTGGAAGAAACATAAGTGCAATGAGAATTACCAAAACTCTAACAGCCCTAATAATGCCATCAGCTTTGGCAACAAGAGCAACGGGCGTATTATAAGAAGAGATGGTGGTTTTGATAATGCCGGAGAAAAGTCAAGAGACAAGCAGTGGAATCTCACCTTACTGCTTAATAAAACCAAGAATGAGTAACTTCAAAGAAGCACTATAGGGGGTCAGTGGAAGCCCAAACAGAGAAGTCTGGGGGAAGGGACAAAAACATTCATGCACAGACCCTGATAATGAAAGCAAAGAACAGATTAGCTTTGCTCTGCACAAGAAAGAAAACCTTTAAAACGGAATTTTTTCTTTTTCTTGTTTCTTTTTTTTTTTTTAACTACAAGGGAAAGATCTTAGACTGGTTCAAACAGCGCATTCAATTCATTCCACATAACAGCCTGTCCTACCTCAGTAGTAAACATTGGTGACACAGAAAGATGGGAGCTGAAGGAAAAATGTCATACACACACACAGCCGTACAAGTCTCATTTGTCTAGGAGTAAGTGCCTTTATGACTCATTACAAAAGCAATATAACAATGCAAAAATATTCGCTTATCTTACCTTATAAGCGAGGTACAGTAATAAGAGACAATAAAATCTTATACTCTATAAAAGTTTTAACCTTACAAATGACAAGAGTGGGCAGGGGGGTTCTATAAATAATTTCATTCTTCCCGAAAGAATGGCAGCTGCTTATATATTCATGAGGGGCGCTTACCGAAAGTACCCCGAGATTTTTCCCAAAAAAACTCCATAAGAGAACCCAAAGCTTGAACTTAAAATAAGGGGTTGGGTACAGGTCACCACTACCCAGTGAGTATTAAAGAACAGAAAAAATTCAGAAATACTCACAAAATACCGGTGATATCATCTGCCCATCCCGGACGAGCCCCCAACTGAAAAGGATTCAGGTCCCAATTCCTGCCCCATACTTTCTCTGTCTCTGTCATATGTAAGTCAGGTACCTGGGGACACATCTTAAAGACCAGAAACCATCTTTCAAATATGTCCGTCTTTTATTATGAGTTTCACATATTTATACGAATCAGGTTTGCCAGCATGTGTCAGCATGTGACGTAAGGTCACATGAAACTTTAAACACATCAGCATTTTTCCTATCTAGAGATTGAAGTCCAAAAGGTAAGAAAAAGCCTTGACCAGCAGAGCTTCTTAACTAAAGCTGTCTGTAAATACAGCTTAACAAAACAATTGAATTCACTTCACTACAACTCTGTTTAAACATTCATGTCAAAGAAAGAAAGACAAACATAGATGTCCTTATACCATCTTCAAAGAAGGGAAAGATAAACAGGGCCTACCTTTGCATCTTTAAACAACATATGCCTAAGGACACTTACTAAAGTTCTGATACGTGTCCGTTCAATAGCCACCCCTGTCTCTGTATCATTTATACATTTAAGTTGTAATACCATATTATCTTCTCTCTTAGCACCCATATTTAATCTGACAAAACAGATGATGTTTCAAAAACGTTTACATGAAGTGAGATTCCTTTGCTGACGTATGTAACCCGGGAGATTATTCCACTCTACTGGGCCCGCACATGAAAATGTCACAGCCCTCATGGTTTGCAACCACAACTCCTTTCTAGATGGTATCGCCAAATCACCGTTACCAGCAGAACGTAACTTTAAGAGTGAAGTCTGGTATGTGATTACCACTGACAGGTACCGCGGTAACAATCTATGTAGTGCTAAATAGGTTAGCAACAACAATTTATTCCTCACTCTGTACTCTAGCTTAAGCCAGTACAGCTTAATAAAAAATTCTGATACGTGATCACACCTAAATAATGTGCGGATGACAGAATTCTGTGCAACCTGTGGTGCTGTTAATACAGTGGACGGAACACCCAGTAGTACTAAATTGCAGTAGTCTAAACTTGAGAGCTCCATTGACTGAAGGACCATTTTAAAGTCACCATCCGCCAGATAATAGTGCAGATTGCTTACAAGTCGCAGCTTGAAGTACGTTTTTCTTATCAACATCTGCAGATGTGATCAAAATGTTAGTTGAGAATCAAGGATCACTCCAAATGGATTAGAGAGGATTGTGAAATATCTGCTTCTAAGAAGAGTGTTGACAGATAAGTGCAGAGTTACTGAGATTTTATTTGTATTTATGAGAAAATTAACAAGGAAAGTGTGATGATTGAGAATATGAGCTATTGACCAATGGACTTTTGTCCACATTTGGTCTTATGGTCCCACAATTGACATCAATTTCTCTGAGCACTTTGGGAGATATGCAGTAAAGCCTTGGATTGCAAGTAACTTGTTTTGCAAGACAAGCAAAATTATTTTATTAAATTTTAACTTGACATACAGTATACACACATCACAACTGAGCTGATGGTTCTCTCTGATGCTGCGGGAGTGTAGTGACTGTTCTAAAAGAGGGAGGTCTTGCAATACAAGTACGTACAGTATACACGCATCACATCATCACAACTGAGACGATGTTTCTTCTCTCTCTGACGCTGCGGGAGTGCAGTGATTGTTCTAAACGAGCGATGTCTTACAATACAAGTACGTACAGTATACACGCGTCACATCATCACAACTGAGTCGATGGTTCTTCTCTCTCACGCTGCGGAAGTGTAGTGACTGTTCTATAAGAGCAAGGTCTTGCAATACAAGTACATGCAGTATATTGTATTAACGTTTTTTGGTTGTGGAACGAATCATCTTGAGTTTCCATTATTTCTTATAGGGCAATTTGCTTTGATATACGAGTGTTTTGGATTACAAGCATGTTTTTGGAACAAATTATACTCACAAACCAAAGTTTTACTGTATATTGTTGTATGCTTACGAAAGCTTCTGAAACACCATCTGGAGCTATTCTTTCGATACTGGTTGGCATTTTGTTCCAGTAGTATTGCATTGACTTTTGTCCCCTGATTGAGTTGGGTTTCCTGCAATTTATGTTCTAATGTTCACCATGTATTATACAATGTCTGCCATGCTATATTTGCTTGCTATGCTTGTATATATAATACCATGTCTGCCATGCAGTGTTTGCCATGCTTGTAATACTATGTACATATGACTGTCTGCCATGCTAAGCTGCCATCCTATGGTTATCGTGCAATGCTCGTCATGCTGCGTCACTCTGTGCCGTGTTATATTTTACTAGGCTTAACCCGTTCTGAGCTTTCCTGAGAGGACGGGATATGAAAACAAATAAATAAATAAGAAAATTAAAAAATTATTGACAAATTTTATATTGGTCAATGAAATGGAGATAGATTACCACCAAGTTCAGTTTCTCTTCCTTTTCAATTACAGTGTTCCCCTGCAAATTCATGATTCATGAAATGCGGACTCACTAATTCACGGTATTCTCTGACCGCCTCTTCATGTACTAAATTCAGGCTACACCAATCAGGAGCTGCGTGTCAAAGCAGCTCCTGATTGGAGTAGCCTAACTTTAGTAACAGGAAGAGGCGGTCAGAGAATACCGCAAGTGATTTTGTACCCGTCGGCGCCCCAGCTGCCCTCTCCTGCCTCGAGCAATTTTGTACCCCAGCTGCCTTCTCATGCCTCTTAACTGTATTCGCAGTTTTTCCAAAATTTGCGGGGAGGGGAGAGGGGGGGAGGGTGCGTGGGTGTGTGTCCTGGAACGGACACCCTGCGAACTTCGGGAGAGTACTCTACATGTAAATGTGGCACAAAAAGTCAGGACTGCTGAGAGACATTTTGTATTGCACATGTCAGCTTTCTACTAAATATTTACCTGGCGTAAATAGGGCTTTTTTCCCCCCTGTATTCCCTGCATCGCACATCTTAATGTCAGTAACAGCTGTATCAGAATCATAATGTGGATTAACATAGCTAATTATCAGTTAATGGGGACTTCAAATCATGCTTTGGGTGTAGCTTTTACAGCTCCTTAAAATAATTTTCCTGGGTGAAAATGGTTTCACAAATATTGGTTATCATCGTTAGACATATTCTTGTGAATTTACAGCTTACTGAGCGTTGAAATCACAGAGAAATTCTGTGACTTGCAGCTTCCCTTGTTTTAGTATTTGTTCTCCTTTCCCTCCCCCCTGTACATGCCCCAAAGGGAGGAAATTGAATTGCTAGAGCCAGATGTTTACTCGTACTGAATTTCAGACAGGACAAAGCAGTGTGCAGACACTTGAAACAACCTCTATCCTCCTTTCCCACATTTACTTTGTATTAGCTACCTTACCCCCTCTTTTACAAAGCCGTGCTAGCGTTTTTAGCGCCATCTGCGGTGGTAACAGCTCGGACGCTCATAGGAATTCTGTGAGCATTGTGGAATTTACCCCCAATTCTATAAAATCTGCCTAAAGTTAATCACCTACATAGGCACGCCTAGCCAACATAGGCGCCTAATTTAATTGATAGACTTAATTGGCAATTAACTAATTGACATTAATTGGACTTAATTGAAAGATAGCCACACAACTTGGTAGGCGCATAGCACAAAGTGTTATGTGTCTAGTCCAAAATACCTACCTAAAAGTGGGCATGGTTAGGGGCAGACCATGGGCATATTTTCAGATTATGTGCCTGTTTCTGACTTACAACAATATATATATAAGCCTCAGTTGTACCTTCAATAATATCATATATTGTGATTGTCTTAGTTGGTTTCACATTAAGAGGTGAAGACTTGATTGTATCACTATAAGCTAAAGCTAAGTGGTAGTCTGATTGTCTGAATGTTTTAAGAAAAATTCAGTTTAAAACTTTGACAAAAATTAATAATAATAATACTAGAAAAACAAATTTTTCAGTAGTTGCTCCAACATTATGGAATGCTCTGTCGCATCAACTCCGCCATGAAAAACAACTTGATAGATTCAAGATAAACTTAAAGACTTTCTTATTTCGAGATGCTTTCATTTGCTCTTAAAACATTTCATTCTTAATTAACCAACCGCTTCTATGAAGCGATCCCATCCTAAATGTTTTATCCTCTTCCTCCATTTCTTTCAATCTCATTTCTTTTTATCTTATTTCTTTTTTCTCTCTCTATCTTTCTTTCCTAATTATGTAACTTTACCCCTCCCTTCCCCTCTTACCATCACTCTCAAGTTCGTCTAGTTCATGTCTTTAATGTACACTTTTATTAACTCTTTTTATAAATATAATCTTTTATCTCTATTTTAACATTTTATTGTAAACCGGTTGATACCAGTTGATGGTCGGTATATTAAAAGTTAATAAACTTGAAACTTGAAACTTTATACCCTGATGGTGGTCTGAAGGTCCATACAATCTAGTTATACTACGATATGAGTATTTACTATAATTACTTTAAGAGTATTCACCATAGTTGAAGAGTGTCTACTATATCATGGAGTGTTAGTCCTTAATGTGAAACCAACTAAGACAATCACAATATATGATATTGTTTCTGACTTAGGCATCCCTCTGCGTACAACTTAGGTGCACACATTTGGACCAAGAAAACTCTGACATAAATAGGCTGTACCTAAAAGTTAATACGCATAGTGACGCCTAGCACCATTTTGGTGGCTCTGAGGGTCTGATTCTAAAAACAGCGCCCTGATTGTAGGTGGCGATAGGCTGTAACTATGGCAAATTGTAACCTGTATACTGTATATCATGTATGTTGAACCTGTAACCTGTCCTGAGCTCTTTGGGGTGAACGAGATAGAAAACAAATTAAATAAATACATAGATAGGCATCCTACTGCCACCTAACAAACCAATCGGGAAGTACGTATAAAGGCCATTTACCTAAAGGAAATAGGGCGTTGCGTAGGAAAATGAGTCTCTTGGCTAGAAAATGTGTACTTCAATATTGGACGATCCCTTATCCTCCGAGGTTTTGGCATTGGCGGAACCAATTACATCAGTTGACCATTTGGAAGCTAGAGATGCTGGAATTATAAGAAAGCGAAAGATGTTATTTATACAAACCTGGGATTCATATTTGCAAGATTTGCATCCTAAAGCCATAGTGCGATTTTAAGTTGGGTCTCTTAATTGGGCTTTTCTTTAGTTAAATAGAGAGTATCATTGGGAAGAGAGTACTATTGGGTGGGGAAGGGTGGGTGTGGAGAGGAATGGTAGAGGTTCAAACACATATAGATAAAGTGGGGATTTATTGAAAGTGGAATTTGTCTTTTATTATGTATATTATATTATTATAGTTGATGCATTAAGATGTGCTTTGATATAGTATTTGTTGTATTTGATGATGTTTGCATCAATAAAAACTGTTTGAATCGAAAAAAAAAATGGACGGGGCAAAGGACGCCTTCTATGTAGGCACTGTTTGAGCGTATACAGAGACTTCAAGGCACGCCTACGGACACTTAAGACCGGCATAGGCAAGGTTTACACCGGATGTAGCCTTAGGTGTCCATAGGCGTGCCTAGGCGCTTCTCATAGGCATGAGTCAGATGCTTTAAACGTAGGCCTGTGAAATTCTAGCCTATCTTTAATCCTAGAATGTGCACGATGTAATAAATTAACACCAGGGTGCTATATCTATATCATTAGCTTTAAAAATAGTAGCAACCTTTTCTACTATTTTATGCAACCCTTTTATCTCCAATTTTTACATAGGATCCTCAGCGCCACCACTTAGAGCTCAATTAAATCTCATTGCTCTAAGATTTACGTGTCAGCTTGTCATCGGGTCCCTTTGCTTCTCTTTTACATAATCATTTTTTATTTGTTTTCTATTTTCTTTTGTATATATTAACTTATTAATTTATTTATAAGCATATACTTAGCTTAGTCGCGTGGTCTCTGGCTAGGGGTGGTTTATACCAACATGTTTCACTATCAAAGCTTTATCAAGGTTTTAACCCCTAACTGATATACCGCCAGAAGCTGTGACCACTTTGTCTTCAGGCATCTGTAGAAGAACATAGACACGATTCTGGACTCTGTGTCTACCGGTGATTGATACGCTATAGGCGCCCGTTTCTAGAATCAGGTCCCAAGTGTTTTTCTATTTAGTACACCTAACTTTTATACTGTAGAATTCCACTTAGCACTGCACTAGTTGATTTCAGTTTTTTAAATAACATATGTAGAATCGGGTCCTTACTGCTCAAAGAAGTCCTCTCGTTTTGCTTGTAGTGAGTTAACTACTCTTTTAGGGCTTGATTCAGCAGAGCCAGAGAATAACACTAATTGCTACTTAAAATTGGAGCAGAGGTTGTATGGGAGGTTGAATAGTAGCAAATCTGGCAATAATGAACGTATAATGACGCCTGCCTTGTTCCAAGCCATGAGATGCTTTGCCTGCTACATTCTCTGTGCACAAGCCTGATTTATTTTTTATTCCTGAAAAGTTTTCATATGTGTCTCCTATAGAAAAACTAACAGATGGATTATCTGTGACATGCAACTGTGGACAAGCAGCCAAAAGAAGCCACGCCTCAGCATTTGTTTGTTCTTTGGAACACTTAGGGGCAGGGCCGCCATCAGGGCAGTACTACCAGTCCTGCATTCAGGGGCCCGGAGGTGACAGGGGGCCCGGGCTCCCCCAGGGTCCTAGGCAGTGTTCCCTCTAAGGCAGCAGTCTCAAACACGCGGCCCGCGTGTGGCTCTCCAGGTTTTATTTGTGGCCCGCGGTCTGGAGGCGATCATTCTCTTCCTTTTGGAGCAGCAGCCGGCTCGTTCGTTCAAAGCCGCGGGTTGGCGGCTCCTTGCGCTATCCACTCCTGCATCGGAAGCCTCTCTGATGTCACACCATCAGAGAGGCTTCAGACGCAGGCGCGGATCTCGCAAGGAGCCGCCAGCCGCGGCTTTGAATGGAATGAGCCGGCCAGACACGCTGCTGCTCCAGTGGCGTATCAAGGGGGGGGGCGGTCAACTGTTCTCCCTAGAATGCAGCTCGTCTAGAGCAGTGGTGCCCAACCTGCTTCCCTTCCCTTCTCACTGCTGCCATCGGGGATCAGGTCGGCACCGTGTCTTTGATCTCGCGGCGGCCCGACGTCAATTCTGACGTCGAGAGGATGTTCTGGCTAGCCAATCGCTGCCTGGCTGCCCGGAACGTCCTTTCCGACGTTAGAATTGACGTCGGGTGGCGAGAGTTGATTGGCCCCGGGCAAAAGAGAAGCAGGGAGATTTCAGCCTGTTCCCGATAGCGGCAGCAGTCTATTCCGCGGCGGTGGTGGCATGGGGGAGGCAGGAAGGAAGAAAGAAAGAAAGAGAGAAGGTGTGTGTTGGGGGGGGACAGGGAGCCAGAAAAAAAAGCAAAAAATGGGGCACGGAGGAAGGAAGGAAGGAAGAAAGAAAGAAGGGGGGGACAGGGAACTAGAAACAAAGCAAAAAAATGGGGCACAGAATCAGAGAAAAACCGACATAGAGAAAGAAAGAAAAAGTTGGGGGAGGGAATGAGGTCTGTAGGAGAGGAAGCATACAGGAGGCTGAAAGAAGGGAAGAAATATTGGATGCACAGTCAGAAGAATAAAGTGCAACCAGATGAAATTACCAAACAAAGGTAGGAAAATGATTTTATTTTCAATTTAGTGATCAAAATGTGTCTGAATTTATATATGCTGTCTATATTTTGCACTATGGCCCCCTTTTAACCAAATCACAATAGTGTTTTTTAGTGCAGGGAGCCTATGAGCGTCAAGAGCAGCGCTGGGCATTTAGCGCAGTTCCTTGTGCTAAAAACTGCTATTGTGGTTTAATAAAAAGGATGGGGGGTATATTTGTCTATTTTTGTATGGTTGTTACTGAGGTGACAATGCATAAAGTCATCGGCCTTGACCTCTTTGAAAAAACCCAGAATAGGAATGATAATTAACATTTTCTCAGCGTATAGTGTGCTTTGTGTTTTTTAATTTTATTTTTGGTAGATCATTTTGACTTGGTCATTTTAAAGTAGCTCGCAAGCCCAAAAAGTTTGGGCATCTCTGAGCTAGAGCGTTGAAACTGTGTATTTCTATTTTATCCCCCCTTTTATCTTTTCCTTCCCAACTGTATGTTTGTTCAAGTTAAATGTTTTTTTTGTTAAATTGTGAATCCCTTTTTACTTTATTGTATTTTTGTTATGTACATCGCTTAGTGATTATAATAGGCGATTAATCAAATTTTGCTAATAAACTTGATATCCCCCCTTTTACAAAACTGTGGAGCGTTTTTTAGCGCCAGCCATGGTGGTAGCAGCTCTGATGCTCAGAATTCTATGAGCGTCAGGGCTGTTACCACCGTGGCTAAAATCCACACTACACTTTTGTAAAAGGGGGAGGGGTTCGTTTGTGATGACATATTCCATACTAGACGAAGGTGTTTTCTGTGTTCTGTGTGTTTGAAAGACATGGTTTTCTGTTAGGATTGACGATGTAGGATTGATCTGTGCTGGTCTGGCTTGTTTAGTTTTACAATGGGTGTATTGATGTACTGCTAACTGCAATATGTAAGATGCTGCCTTTTCCTAGGTACTCATGTGTGATGTGTGGTTTGTTACTAAAAATCATGTTTTTCTTACAGATGGGGGGGGGTGCCAAAAAATGATGGGCCCCGGGTGTTACATATGCTAGGTACGCCACTGTATGTAAAGATACCAGAAAGCTGGCGTAGCAAAAACTTTAAGTAAATTGTTATTCTTCTAAGTTTTGAGTATTTAACCCTCCCACAATCTCACGGGCACTCGTTTCAAGTTTATTGAGATTTTGATTTAAACGCAATATCAAATATTTTCAATGCGTATAACAAAAATAAATTTGGGGAAATAAATAAAACCATTTGAACAATAAACATACAAACATATCCATAGATGATTAAAAATACATAAGGAGTACAAGGATAAACTACATTTGTTTAAAAATGCATCCTCCGTGCCTGCTCATAAATTTGTGGAGTATGTAACTTGTCGCTCATGCATATTTTTTTTTGCACACACCTCATCAATCCTTAGAGGAAACATTGGTCCTAGGCCACCATAGCACAAATTCCTGTATTATGCTTCTGCTGTGCACAACAATAAACAATAAACACTGCTGTCATACTTTTTTTTGTCCCCTGCCAATTTCTTGATAGCACCCCCGGACAAAAGGGGGGGGGGAAGGGGTGCGTGGGGGGGGGGGGGGCCCAATAGGATTGCTCAGTAAGGGGCCCAGAAATTTCTGATGGCGGCCCTGCTTAGGGGCCTATAATCAGAAGACATAGATGTCCTAAAAGCATTCTAAATCAGCACTTGGACGCCTAATCACCAGGACGCCCAAGTGCTGATAATCAAAATCATCTTTCTGTATGTCTAGTGAGGTGTTCCAGCCTTTGTACGTTCAGAGCACGAGATGGGTGTAGTAGAGGCACGTTATGGCCAGACTTTGGGTAGTCTTAAGGGTGGGTTAGACATGGATGTCTTGCTGTGATAATCAAACATTTTGCAAGATATTCTGGACAGAACTTATATGTTTGAAACTAGACTTGTTTTAGAAGGGTCTAAATGCCACAAAGGTGCCCAAACTGACCAGATAACCACTGCGTGCATCAAGGTAAGACACCCCCACTCTCCTCTAGTGCTCATGGACCCCCTCACACCCACAAAGATCAGAATACAAACGTACATACCTGTCTCCAAAACATCAGCACCTGGTTTAGGAAAGCCTACTAGAGCTGCCACAGGTGTCTTAAGTAGCCTGGTGGGTGGGCTAGTGAACCATAGAGAGGAGTAGCAAGTCCCATAAGCCATTCTAACACTAAATTCATGGCAGAAAATGTGAGCCCACCAAAAGAACCCCCAAACCCTACTCTACTGCCGTCATACTCTGTGTTTCTATAGGTGCCACCTGTAGCCATAAGGGCTATTCGGGTTGTAGACAGATCGGTATAGTGGGTTTGAGGGGGGGTTCTCCATAACCTATAAGGGAGTTCTGGTGAGATGTTAATCTGGCACCCTTTACCTGCAGTTCACAGCAGTGCCCCACTGCTCTGTTGCCATGTTTGGGTGGCCAGTCCATTACAAGACTGGCCCCTCCCATGTCCAAATGGTCTTGTTCTGGTCGTTTGGGACTTGGATGAAATTATGGTCAAAAATGTGATATAAAGATAGAAGTCCTGGCAGTCTGGGCATCCCAATGGCCTGGAAGTCTAGATAGAAGATTTTCAGAAAAATATTATTTATAGATGTATGGTGGTTTGCCTTTCAAAAATGGGCATTTTCTTACTGCCATTTGGACACCTAGCACCATACGTCCAAGTCGGATTTAGATGTATGTTTTGAAAATACCCCTCCACTTTGACCAGGTTCATGAGAATCAATGGGGAAATATCAGTGAGATTTATCATGAGGCCGATCTCTGGGTAGCAAGATATTGATACTGATATATTTATTTTTTTTTAAATTATATTTATTAACAATTGCAAAGGGAACATACAACCAGGAGCAGAGTAAACAGAAAACAGAGCAGCCATAAATTCAGCACGTAAAAATTTGAACAGAAAAAAGGTCACCGTACAGGAACCCATGGGAGTATGCCCAGCACAATTGACATTTTGAAAGACCAAATCCCCCAAACAAACCCACCCATACCTCAAGCTTACAGCTTCAAATCCCAACAAACAAGCAACAAACACTCCACAAGCATAGCCCCAGACAACCTACCATCCAAATACACCCACCCACATCCACACATCAATGCAGCCACCCTGAGGAAAGCAAAAACATAAAGAGCAAAAGAAAGAGAAAGAGAGAGCCACAGCCCCATCTAGAAGGAATATCAGGGTGAGGACTCCGGAGCCATCGGCTCCCAGCTGGAACAAACAGTTAACACCCGTTTCCACAAGGCTTGATAGCAACGGAGGACCCAGGGAGGCGTTGAAGCTCATACCGCCCCACCTCAACAAAACGCGCAAGCCACTGCAGAAAGGAGGCCACTGAGTCAGCCACCCAAAGCTGCAACAAAAGCTTTTTTACCACCAAGACAGCAATGTAAAGAACCCGGCGCTGGGGAAGCGAAAGCCCTCCCTCGATTAGATCACGTTGGTCACCCAAGAGCAAGAAACCATAAGACCAGGGCACCTCCCTCTGAAGAAGGCGCTCCAAAAATGGAAGAACGCGCAGCCACAGCTCGGAAGAGGGACATTCCAAAAAAATGGTGCGTAAGGGTGCCTAAGAAACGATTACATTTAGTACAAACTGCTCCCTCCCAGATGCCCATATGAGCCCCCCGAACCCGAGAAATATACGCCCGATGTAGAAGTTTAAATTGCATTTCCTTAAAGTCCGTGGAGCCCCCCAAGGCGTGCACAGTGGCAAAAAGATCAAGGAACGCCTTACGATCCAGGAGAGTGCCAAGCTCTGATTGCCACTGGGAAGCCAAGCAATCAATAGATCCCATGGGCGATGCATTCTTCAGAATCTGATACCAGGTGGCTAATTTGTTAAAAGCAGGGGTTACCTGAAAAAACTGAACATCCAAGGGACCACAGAGCCAAGCATCCCCCCACTTGCGACCAAGGGATAAATAATAATGCCGGACCTGTAGATAAGCCCAGAAATGAGTCCGGGGCAATTGCCAGTAATCTTGCAGTTGGGCAAAAGTAGGAAAATGCCCCCCCGCCACTGCGAGGAAATCTTAAAGAGTTCTACCCCCTCTCTGCTCCCACTGCCGAAACCAGGAATGGCCCACCCCTGGGGCAAAGTCAGGATTGCCATACAACTGTAACAAAAGGGAAGCTGATGGAGTTTTCCCCTGCCGACGCCGCCACCACCGCCACGCCCGTCGCAGGGGCAAAAGATACGCAAACTTAGCCCCTCCTCCCGGCAGGGCAGACAGCGGGGCATGAAGAAGAGACAAGACCGAATGAAGGGCACACCAAGATTCAATCCAACCCCGGGAAGAAAATGTGTAACAACCCGACCATCCTTCATGTATAAAGCGAAACAGAGCAGCGACATTATAATAGCGCAGATCAGGAAGGTTCAAACCTCCCCTGGATTTATCCAAAGCCAAGGTAGCATAACTAATCCTGGCCCGCTTATGACGCCAAATGAAAGAGGAGATAGTCGACCGAAATAGATGCACCTCTTTCTCAGTAACCCAAAGCGGTACAGCCTGCAACGGATGCAAAATCTTGGGGAGGAGTACCATCTTAGCCAAAGCCACACGACCCCAAACACCCAACAGAAGATCTCTCCATTTATCGCACAAACGCTGAATCGCCTCCAAATGGCGCGTCACATTAGAGTGGTACAAAGTCTTAAGGTCCGGGCTTAAATATACACCAAGGTAACGCATCGGCCCCTTCACCGGTGGAATCTCGAGGCTCCCATGCCAAGGCTCCACCTTAGTGGACCGTAGGAGAAGGAGTTCAGATTTATCACAGTTAACGCGCAGACCCGAAAGATCACCAAAGGAGCGGACCAAAGCAAGTACCTACCCCAGATCTCGTCTAGGTTGGTCCAGATAAAGGAGAATATCATCGGCAAAAAGATTAATGCGACTCTCCTTGCTCCCAATGCGTATGCCCTGAATAGTCGAATCAGTTCGAATCCGAGCAGCGAGCGGTTCGATAGCTAACACAAAAAGTAACGGGGACAATGGGCAGCCCTGTCGCGTTCCCCTTCCCAAAGCAAACGGAACAGTAAACTGACCATTGACTAAAAGTCTGGCCTTCGGCTGTAAATAGAGGCTGCGGATCCATTGATGAATAGAACCCTCTATACCAAACTGGCTTAGAACCCAGAAGAGATACTGCCAAGAGATACTATCAAATGCCTTTTCCATGTCCAGGCCTACAATAGCCGACTCACCCACCAGACCACGCCTGGAGTGAAGGGCCATCAAAGCTCTGACCAAATTCATCGACGCATAGCGGCCCGGCACAAAGCCTACCTGGTCTTCATGGATCAACAGCGGCAAAAAGGCATTCAATCTATGCGCCAATAGGGCAGCAAAAAGTTTAGCATCCTGATTCAGGAGGGAAATAGGCCGATAAGAACCCACCTGGGCCGGATCCTTGCCAGGCTTAGGCAACAACACAACATGAGCCAGATTAGGAGTCCCTAAACCCCTAGTTTCAGAGAGCGTATTAAATGCCTCCGCCAAAGCAGGAGAGATCTGATCCGACAGAATCTTGTAGTACTCAGATCCGAACCCATCTGGGCCCAGCGCCTTAGTCAATTTAAGCTTCTTAATACCGATCCGTACTTCGTCAGAACTAATAGGGGCATTCAGTTGCTCCAACTGGGCCTCTGTCAACCGAGGGAGCTTGAGCCCCTGAAAGAAAGCATCCCTATCAACATCCGAGAACGGTCGGTTAGCGTACAGAGATTCATAAAAGTGAACGAATTGCTGTTGAATCTGTCGTTCCTGAGTGTAACGAGTACCCTTTGTGTCCCGGATGGACAGGATAACCTGACGAGTGCGCGGAGGCTGGAACAAATTGGCCAACAAATGTCCTGTTTTACCCCCCCCCCAAGCGTACAATTTATACCGTTGAAAATAGATATCCCGAGAAGCCCGCTGTGTCAAGATGGTATCGATCCGCCGCCGGACAGTCAACAAACGAAGTTTATCAGCCGCCGACAGAGAAGTACAGTGGCGTGCTCGCAACAGCCGAAGCTCCCCCGATAGAGTCAATAACTCCACATCCAGAGACTTCCGCTTGCGAGAGAGATAAGCAATAATGAACCCCCGCAAAACCGCCTTGGAAGCCTCCCAATAAGTCACCGGATTAACATCAGCGGTATTATTATGGGAACTATACTCCGACCACTGTTCCCGAAGATATTTATGAAATTCGAGATCTCTATAGAGGTAACACGGAAACTTCCAATGTCGCTCCTCTGGTTCCGGCGTAAATTGAAGCTCCATGACAACAGGCGAACGGTCCGACAGAGGAACCTCCTCAATAGCTATCCCAGACACCCTGGGGAGCAGAGAGGGCGAAACCAACAAGTAATCCAATCTAGCATAGACATTGTGGGGATGCGAGTAAAAGGAATAAGTGCGTTCCGTAAGGTGCAAAATCCTCCAGGTGTCCAATAACTGCAACTGGCTAAGCAAAAAATTTACTCCCCGAGTTCCATGGTCCCTGGCCCCTGTCTTTGCCAGACTGCAATCCAGAGCAGGATCTGCGGTAATGTTGAAGTCCCCGCCCACTATCGGCTGATAATCCGGATACATGGCTATCTTGGCAAGCAAAGCTGAAAAAAATTTATGCTTATACACATTAGGGGCGTACAGATTACACAACAACCACTTGTGCCCCCAGAGCTCCCCCAGCGCTATAACAAAGCGACCATCCAGATCTTGGAGGACTTTATGAGTGTGAAATGGCAGTTGTTTGTGAATAAGTATAGCAACCCCTCTCTTCCGAGTACCAAAAGAGGACGAGCAAATCTCGCCCACCCAGTCTCTACGAAGCTTAAGGTGTTCAGCAGAGGAGAGGTGGGTCTCCTGCACAAATGCAATATCCGTCCCCCTCCGGCGAAACCAATTCAAAACCTTCTTCCGCTTGACAGGGGAGTGAATCCCTGCCACATTTAATGTGGCTATAATCAACTTAGTCATGTGGAAAAACACTCCCAAAGACAATAGCAGAAATACCTGACACAGTGAACGGGAGACCCCCTAGCTAGGCCTCCCATCCAAGAAAAGTGGAACCGTGGCACCCCAAGTGACTGCAATGCTGCCAACAGAGTGGTAGCTCTCCCCCAGAAACCTGACAGGAGAACCCAGAGAAACCTCCCCTGCAACCTCACATTCATCCCCCTCACATACCTACACACATGCACACCAGCCCCCTTCCCCCGCCCCCACTCAAACCCCCCACCCTCCCAGTCACCCCCAAACCCATCCCCTCCCCCAGAGAAAACCATTCCCCAGGCGTCCCCCCCCAACCCCTCCCCCCCGTACAAAAAGAAAAACCAAGAACAATGAACTAAACTCTCAGAAATGAAAGCAACCAAACGTCCACCACGGAGCTCTCGTAGACCCCGAGTCCCCCAAAACGAGAACAACTGGTAGCAAAGTGACACAAGAGTCCAATCACCACAGGACTAAATAGGAGCTCCCAGGCAGTGTAGCGGGAAAAGTCTGCGGCATCAGGGAGGTAACAGGGAGCGCTGAAATCTGGATGAATCAGTCCAGCCCGTGGGACGTACAGCAGAGGAAGGAGGCAGGCTCAACGTCGGGCCCCTGACATCTAGGGCCGTTCAAGGCACCCCCTCACTTGCCAGACAAACCGGACAGGTCAACTATGTGGGGCATAAAATACAAACCGCCAAACTCCTAAAGCGCCCACAGACCTCTGAGGAGAGAGAGAGAAAATCGCTGACAGCAGACTTCCAATTCAAACGGCCATGTCAGCTGCAGGAGCTCCACCGTCGGCGAGTGCAGGCAACGAGTCCAGGAAGCGCTGTGCTGCTGCTCGGTCCAGGAATGTGTGGGGCTTCCCCTCCCTCCAAACTCGCAGGGACGCTGGGTAGACCAGCGCAAAGCGCACTCCTCGTCGGTGGAATGCTGTGCAGAGGGGCGCCATTTCTCTGCGAAGGGAAGCCACGTGGAGAGAGTAATCATTAAATAATAACAGCTTCCTCCCTTCATACTCCAGCCGACCTGACTTCCGATAGGCCTGAAGAAGAAGCTCCTTCTCTCTCCAGTTAATATATCGGGCAATCGCAGCCCAGGGGCGGTTGTTGTCACTCGAACGCGGCCCCAGGCGATGCGCCCTCTCGCAGAGGAATCCAGCCGCTGGCACCTCCAGACCCAGCTGAGTTGGAAGCCAAGTTTGAAAAAACTGATAGAGGTCCTGATCCGCCCGGAACTCCGGCAGACCCACCACCCGTAAGTTGTTTCGGCGCTGGCGATTTTCCTGGTCATCCAAGCGGGTAGTAAGTGCTGCTACTTGAGTTTGCAGGGCAAGCACGCTATTTCGATCCTGTAGCGCTGCATCTTCCCCATCCGAAATGCGCTGTTCTACCGCTGCAATCCGAGTCGTCTGAGCCTCAAAGCGCTCATTAATGCCATCCACAGCCGACTGTAGCTTGTGCAGTCTTTCTTCTAGGGCCGCGGTTACCATCCGCGAGATTTCTTGGGCCCATTCCCCCCACTGAGCAGGAGCAGAGAGTGGAGTCGAGGATGGCGCCATTTTATCCCCAGGCAAGGCCGACTTATGTTTAGGTGTCTTCACCGACCTGACCGGCATACCGGGCGTCTGCCGTCCCGCAAAGCACCCCACTCGCACCCACTGCCTCAGGAACAGTGCCGGGGGAGCCAAAAACAGGCAAGCAGTATGTTTTAAAGATAGTTAAGCAGGTTTAGGAGACCCGAGGTCAGAGAGCTCAAAGAGCACACGTCCGATCAAGGCAATCGCATCACGTGACCCCCTGATACTGAAATTGATGAAGAGGAGGTTCTTGGGTCACTGGCAGGAGTGCAGACGATGACCTGTGAAAGCAGAAATCTTGCTGAATGCAAGAGACTTGGCAGGTCTGCAGGAGGTATAGAGAGCTGTGAATGATTCATTTAGTGCATTTGAGCTGTTCTGGTTTAGCTTCCACATGTTAGTTAGTGATCAGGAAGTAAAAACATTACTAGACACCTTACTTAAAGGGAAATGGATGTGATGTACCACCTTTCTGTGGTTATAATCAAAGTAGTTTACATATTATATACAGGTTCTTATTTTGTACCTAGGGCAAAGGAGTGTTAAATAACTTATCTAGAGCCACAAGGAGCTGCAGTGGGAATCAAACCCAGTTCCTCAGGTTCTGGGCTACTCTTCCACTCCACTTAGCTGGTCAAATTTTTCTTCAGCATTCTTAGCCACTTCTGGCCCTTAAAACACGTGCTAGTTCCATGTGTTGATCCCATCTGCTTTGTTTGGTACTAGTAGCACTTTTTCAGATTTTAAAGAATAGGTGTTATACCTGGAGGGGCATTTTCAATATGACATCTAAATCCGAATTGAGCGGAAAATGTCTTAATCCAATATCTTTGCACACCACACAGCCATAATTGGACCAGAAAAACATCTAAGTTTCTGGCTTGATTATGGCTTTGAGCTAGATGTTTTCCAGACTGAACACGTCCATCTGTAAATACCATTTCTGAAAAATAAAGGTCCCAGGGAAAACAAGCCATAGGGACATCTATTTGGCAGCATTCCCAGTGAACTGGTCATACAGACATCCCAGCACTGCAGAGGGGCAGCTTAGTGGTCCATGCAATGGACTTCACATAAAGGGACTCGGGTACAAATCTCACATAATCCTGTTCGTATTGTATGGTGAGCCCTCCAGGATCATAGAAAACCTACTGTACCATCATTACAATAGCCCTCAGGCTTGAAGGTCACATATACTGTATATTTAGGTACAGGAGATATTTCTGTGTTCCAAGAGGGCTCACATATTTGTATGGAAATGAAAAAGTTATAGTGGGAATTGAACTTGGGTCCCATTATTCACTGTCCATTGCATTGACCACTAGGATACTCCAGTGCTTGTATTAGGGCAATACAATATAGTGTCTTATATACCGCAATTTTCTGCAAGGAATCCATGTGGTTTACAATAAGATTTAGATCTAGTTCTTAAGTTGCATTGTTAAGAGAACATTGGTGTAGGAAGAAGGGTAAGAAAATGACTATAGTGAAAAGAGGTATGTCTTTAGTTTCTTCCAGAATTCAAGGTAGTTGGTGGGTTGTCTTAGGTGTATTGGCAGTTTGTTCTAAATGAGGGGTCTCTGGTATTCGAAGGTAGCTTCAAATATCTTCTTTAGCCATATTTGTTGAGGAGATGGTAAGGATAGTTTGTAGCATTGTGTAGTACGGGAGTTGAAGAAAGAATGTGGAACTTTAATGTCAGAAGTTAGTGTCTCTGGATTCTCTCCATAGAATTTCTGGACCATGCAGGCTATCTTGAACTGGATTATTCTTTTCATCGGCAGCCGGTTTAGTTGCCCTAATAATGGACTTGTTTTCTTGTGTCTGTTCTGTTTGAGAATTAGTCTGGTAGCTGTGTTTTATAGTAGTTGAAGCCTCTCCCATTGTAATGCCACAATATAGTGAGTTGCAATAGTCCAGGTATGGTATTAGGACAGATTGTGCTCCTGTCCTGAAGCTGGTTTTGGTCAGGCCGGTCTTATTGTCCTCAGTTGTCTCATCTTAAAGAATAATTTTTTCACTAGAATGGGTAATGTGTGTGTTGAAGGTTAAGTTAGTTTAGCATTTGTTTAACCTGGACTTAAAATTGTAAACCAGGTAAAGATCTCTGTGTGTATAAACATCACAGTCATTGAACATTTGAAGATGCTTCCCATAGATTAGGTCTACTGTACTGCCTCCAGCAGACAAATAAAAAATACCCTGTAACCTCAGCTCATGATCTATAGCTTTACCATTTCTCCATCTCTGAAAATGGATTAGTTTGCACATCAAGGTGGTATCATGGTTTGCACATCAAGGTGGTATCATGCTGGATGGTGGGGATTACCATGTTCTAACCTTATTAATACCTATGTATAATGTTGCAAGTAAAGTACTATTCCAAGTAGAAACCTGATCTACTAGTGGTAAGAAAAAGAAATTAGGGAGAAGTTCTTTACAATGGGCAAAGAAAGTTTCCAGTCTAATGCCCTAAAGATCTCTAGAGAATGTTGGATGCAGGCGGCGATGAAGAGATGATGCAAGGAGAAGCTTAACTCTGAAAGTAAAGAGTCCAGGGCAGTGCCAGAGGGTTAGGATATTAGATGAAAAGGATGAATGGGCTATAACAACTTCAAGAGTATGTCCAGCAGAGTGATTTCAAATCATGATATTTGTGAAAGTATGTAAGAAGAGTCACCATAGTGAATAATAAGGTCACCAACAGGTATAAATGGATGGACAGAGAGAATGTGTGAGAGAAAATGAGATTATAAAGGCTGGGAGCACAGTGAGGCTGGAGGTGGCTAGTAAATCAGGAGAAAAATCTATTGGAGCAGAAAGGAAAATGGTGAAGGATAGATATTCAAGAGCAGAAAAATGAGAGAAGGCACAAGAATGAACATTTAAAGAAGATAAGAAAATGGCTGCTAGGCCAGCACCCTTCTTCAGGGGTCAGTGTTGAAAAAACCTGGCCATCAGGATGATGAAACTGATTTAGATAAACTAGTTCAGAGTCAGCCAAGTGTCAAGAAGGCATTGGAGGTCAGGACAGACATGATCAAAGTATGAGTATATAATTTGGGTTTTACTACAGAGAGAGCAGACATTTCAACAAGAAACTTTAAGTGGATATGAGGGAGTAAACTAGTAGTAAAATGAGGGAAGAGTACTTGAGGAAGAGCCAAGCGGAATCGTACCTAGGTTGAGGTAGTTGGCATAAGATCTTGCATTCAGGTGGTCTGGAATTGGAGGGGGGGGGGTCTCTGTATGATTAAAACCAGTTCTTAGAGCTGTTGAAAGAACATACTGGTAGAACAGCTTTGCAGGGTGTACAGATGGCCCTAGTAACCTGTGAGGCAGTGCACAGAAGATTCTAGAATCAGTGGAGTTCCTAGCATCAGATGAGAAAAGAAAGATGTGACATGACTCCTGCTTGTTTCAAGTTTCAAGTTTATTGTTGACTTATTGAATCGCTTAATTTAATTTGCTAAGCAATTTACAGATAAAAAAATAGATACATCAGATTAATTATAAAAAGATACATAAAATTTAACACATTATCATACAGAATAATAAATAAAGTCATACAAACTAACAGACACATGAGGAAAGAAAGGGTAGAACTACAATCATGTATATTAATAAAAACATAAATGGTAAAAATACAACAGGTAGGGGAAATAACAGGGAAATAAAAAGGTAAAAAAGAAATTTTTTTAATAATAATCCATAATTAAGCTCACATTAAACGCATCTTTAAAAAGGAAACTCTTGTCAGGCCATATAAGGAGACCTGATATAGTGAGAGATAGAGAGAAGGAAGCAGATACACAAATGTACTGGGCCCTCCACTCTCATGCTGCAGCCAGTGTTAGGAATAGGATTCATCACAGCTAATGTTGCGGATGGATACTGCCAAGGAGTACTTGGAAATGGAATGTGTAAGAAGACAATGCCTAAAAGAAGGGGGGAAGAGCAAGGGAGTGAGATGGAAGAGGCAGAGAGCATCTGGTGGAAGGGAGGAACGAAGAGGGAAAGAGACGATGGCATAGGGAAGAAAAGAGAAAGGGCTAAAGTGTCTGGAAGAAGACAGTGGGAAATGGAGAGTGCTTAGAGGGAGAGGAATCAAAGGATATAGAAATAGGACGAGATGGAGATATTCCATGCTAAACAAGGCAAACGTGTCTGTCTAATGCTTACTAACATTCACTTTTCAGCTTGTTGGCTTATTGCTCTTAGATCATGCTAACACCACAGCCAAGCATGTGCAATGTGGTTTCCCTACCTTTTATACAGGAGAGCACTGACAGCAGTTTGACTTTTGATGTCTGAAAAGGGATTATGAGATTTTTGTACAGGGAAATGCGTGTGCTAAAGCATTCTATATTTCAGAGAAGGACTGACCTGTGTTGCTTCATTAAACAGCCCTTCTCCCTTATATGGACTACGGCACAACCCCTGCTCCAGCTACAGACAGCAAGTACTTTTTGTTGCCGGCTTGCGCAGATAGCAATTAACCTCAACCGCCTTTCCAGCTGCAAATCGGATGAACCAACTTCAAATATTAGTAGACTTATTAGTCTCTTCCCTGAAGAAGCCCTTTCTGGAAACGTCAATCGCTCCTCCTAAACTTACTTGCTCCACTTCATCACTGACGCTGAAACCGTGGATTGAAGACAAAGTTTTATTTTATTTTTCTTTCCAGCTTATGATTTATCTTTAATCTTATCTATTGTTTTGCCTTTTGTCTTTGTTTTGTTCTATTTCTATCATTTAAATTTCTCCAGAATTCTACTGTTCAACGGCTCCCCCTTCTGCTTCTATTCCTTTCTCTCCTCTCTTCTACCTTCCAAAGTATTTAGATCAATGCTGTCTTGTTAAAATGTTTATTTTATTTTTATTTTTCCTCTAACTCTACTTTTCACTTCTCTATTACCCTCCAGGTACTTTAGTTAGATTGTGAGCCTTCGGGACAGTAAGGGAATTTTTCAAGTACCTTTCTTATTTCTAATCTTAATGTATATTTTCTGTAAACCGCTTAGAACCTAACGGATGGAGCGGTATATAAGAAATAAATTACATTACATTACATTACTTACGATGTGGGAATGTATTTTCTTAAGACATTCAGCATAGGACCCCCCCCCCAAAAAAAAATAAAAATAAAAAAAATAATTACTAGAAGCACTGAACATACCAGCAGTGGCTCGGTCTGCATGCGATAAAGCTCACGAGTGCTTTATCAGTTTGCGTCATTTATTCAGTGCTGTTGCCATATCACAACCTTGTGCTTGATTTTCTTATAAAGTAATAATTTCCTGAGTGAACTAATATTGCCACAGCCGCTGGTACCTCTGCCTTGTAGAAGTCTTTTATTGTTGTGTATGCAACCAAATTGAAATATCTTTCACTTGAAATATTGACTTTAATATCTCATTTGAAAAATTCATGAAGCTTTTGATGTTAAATCCATACTCAATTTAGCCAAATGCCATTAGAATATGCAATACGCCTGAATACAGAAAGCATTATTGTTTCTGTTTGTGCAGAAGAATTACATTTTATGACTGTAGCGTCAGGACCCATTTTTTGGATTTGCACATAAGGAAAAAAAGGGGAAAGGCAGCACATTAGAAGCAAAATGAAAAGTGGTATTGATTAGGCTCTCATTTGCCCACTCTTTGCTTCATTCCCTAAATGCATGGAAATAGGGGTTGTGCCACAGCTAGTAACAATACTCTGTAATAAATGGAACAGTCTTTAGAAAATGAGACTAAGCATGCACAATGGTGCACAGATGTTACTCCTGGTAACTGTTCCATATTTTTATGCTTCCATTTACATAAGCCTCTTTATTTCCTAATAGCATTATAATCCAGATATGACAATAGTTAATGATTTCATAAAGCATGCAACTTAAAGATTGTCAGAGAGGTAAAAACATAAATTGAAACCTATAGCTACTGTACATCAGAATTACATTTCCTAAATGACTCGTGATAAAAATATCCCTCTAGCATTGAAGTAGGCAAACAAGGGGGAAGGGAAAAACCAGAGGCTTTCAGCAAATTAATATTTTTTTTTCCCAGTAAAAACACAGACTGGCAAATGTTGCGAAATCTACTGAGTGCTAATAGAATGGTATTTGCCTTCAGTAATTTATGGACACTTTTGCCCAGCTATCGATCACATTAAAAAAAAAAGTAAACTGCATTAACATTTTAGATAATAATGACTCCAGAAAATGTTTGATTTTTATCACCATTGAAATTGATGTCACTGTGCTTAATATCGTTCCCCCACAGGTACACGAGATTAGATACCTCACTGGGAGCTGAGCGGCTTTGTTAGCCACATATATTTACACAGGTGACCGCCAGAGGCCAGTCCTGTGAACTGGAGAACTCATACAACTGCACTTTAAGCTGATATAAGATGTAGCAGGAAAGGAAGTCCGGAAATCTTTGATTTGTGATGTCATCTTAGGGGATGATCAGAAATTTGCTGATGACACAAAGGTGTTCACAGTTGTTACATCGCAAGAGGATTGTGAAAAATTGCAAGAGAACTTTGGGAAGACTGGGTGTCAAAATGACAGATGACGTTTAATGTGAGCAAGTGTAAAGTGATCCGTGTGTGAAAGAGGAACCCAAACTATGGCTATGTGATGCAGGGTTCTATGTTAGGAGTCACTGCCCAGGAAAAGGATCTAGGTGTCATTGTTGAGGATATGTTTAAAACCCTCAGCTCTATGTGCGACGGTGGCTAAGAACGCAAATAGAATGTTAGGAATTAGCAGGAAAGGAATGGAAACAAAGACGAAAAATGCCCTTATATTGCTCTATGGTATGGCCGCGCCTCGACTGTGTGCAATTCTAGTCATCATCTCAAAAATGATGTAGCAGAAATAGAAAAGGTATGGCAAAGTGTGCCGAAAATGATAAATGTTTATTTGTATTTATATACCGCTCTTCGATTATAACATCAGTGTGGTGTACATCAATTAAAAAGGAAAAAAAAGCCAAATAATCATGATACAAAGATAAGAAGAAAAGAGAAAAATAAAATAACATAAATATGAGGAAAAGTTAAAGCAGCTAGAGCTCTTCAGCTAGGAGAAGAGACAGCTCAGGGGGGATATGATAGAGGTCTATAAAATACTGAGTGGAGTAGAAAGGGTAGATGTGAATCTCTTGTTTACTCTTTCCAAAAATACTAGGACTAGGGGGCATGGGATGCAGCTACTTAGTAGTAGATTTAAAACAGACTGGAGAAAATATTTCTTCACACAACGTGCAAACGTGGTGAAATCAGTTAGCTTGACGGGGTTTAAAAAAGGTTTGGATAATTTCCTAAAATAGAAGTCCATAGGCCATTATTCAGATGGATTGGGGAAATCCACTGCTTATTCCTAGGATAAGCAGCATAAAATCTGTTTTACTACTTGGAATTTTGCTAGATTCTTGGGTTGGCCGCTGTTGGAAACAGGATGCTGGGCTTTTCTCATGGCAAGTCTCATATTCTTAATTATATCTGAGCTGGCTTTTGAAGGTTACCAACCTTGGGACCTATACTAAATTTTAGGTTTTTAATGCAGCTTGTAACGCATGATAATGGCACAGTATCATGTTAACGGAACACATTCATTGTTAGCGTTCACTGATTGCTGTCAGATGCTTAACATGAACATTTTTACTGGGGCTTGGAGCAGGCACAAAACGGATGGGGACTGTGACTTGCAGTTAATTCAGAGGTCATTACTGTGCCTAAATTCTCAGCATAGCAGCTAGGGCTCTTCAGCTTGGAGAAGAGACCGCTCAGGAGGATGCTATCAAGATGGAGTACTGTTGAAGTTGTCTGCATTAATCTCGTATCTGCCTTCCTTAAAGTCTGGCAGTGCCTTAACAGTTAACCCACAGGTTTTGCATCTAACACACTTTAATTTGAAGGAGCATTGTCAAAAGTATGTCCAAGTCAGACCAAAGCAGTGTCTCGCAAACGTTTCCAAGCCATGGCACACTACACTCGGGGCCCGCAGCTGGAGGTTCTCTGCACATGCGCAGATGTCGACGTGATGACATCATGAACATACGTGTCCGCACATGTGCAGAGGCCCTCCAGAAGGGGCTCTGAGCTTGATAACCCTGAAATGACTAGGCTGGTAGGGAGATGCCTGTGAGGAGGGGAGGTGCCGTCGCAGTCCGACTTGCCTACGTGACGTGAATCTTCCACGGCACACAGTTTGCGATACACTGGACTAAAGACTTCAGCCCGCAATGTCCAAAATGGACATCCATCTCACCTATATTTTCCAACAGGAAAACATCAGCATTTCCTGTTTGAAAACACATCAGATGGATGTCCGTGTGCAGCTCATGTCCGGCATGGAGAGCCATTTTACAAACTAAAACATCCAATGTATGAAATGAAGAAAAACAAAGACAAAGAGGTATGGGCAGCATTTTTTTGAAAGAATGTCCACACAGATATGCCTCCAGCCCAGAGAGGCAGTCTAGATTTTTTTAGCTAGCCCTAACGATAAAATCCCGGAAACAACTATCCATTTGAAAGGTCAATGTTTTGAGATAGTACCTAATTTAAAAATTCTGGGAATAACTTTAGACTGTAGTCTAACTTTTAGGAAGCATACAGATCTGTTAATTAAAAAATGCTATGCAATACTATGGAAATTGAGGACCATTAAGAAATATTTTGATACAGAGTCCTTCCAGCTGTTAGTATAGTCTACTGTACTGTCTACCTTGGATTAGTGGAACATCGTTTATCTAGGATTGACAAAAAAGACTTTATTAAGACTTCGATTAGTTCAGAATGCTGCAGTCTGTTTGATTTTTGGTCTTAAAAAATATGACCACGTAAGTTCTTTTTATACTAGATTGCATTGGCTCCCATTCGAAGTCAGAATGCTTTTTAAATTTGGGTATATTTGTTACAAGGCACTATTTGGTTTACTGCCTTCTTTATCTGGTATCTTACCTGAAATTATTCAAGTCAAATAAATGCACCAGAAATTCCGGTATGTTCATCTTCCCTGCTCTAAAGGCCTGTCGTTATAAAACCTTTTTGGATAGGACACTAGAATATCAAGTGGGGAAGATGAATTCCTGGATGTGCCCTCTGATTGCCCAATCCCACTCTTACCTTAAATTTAGGAAATTATTGAAAACTTCCCTATTTGATAAGCAAAAATGTTAACTTTTTTAATAGCACATCAATGATGGTCTCTTTTATCTAGGAATTTGTATTTTAATTGAATTGTTTTTTTTTTTTACTGATGCTGTATTTAAAGTAGTAATATGTTTTCTGTATTGTATTTTTTCACTGAAATGTCTCAGTTTCTCTTGCTGTGAACCACCCAGAACTACTGGCAGGGCGGTATACAAGAAAATAAATTATTATTATTATTAGTGGTTAGTGCAATAGACTTTAAACCAAGGGACCTAGATTCAAATCTCACTTTAACTGTTTCATTTTGTAATTGTGAACCCCCAGGAACAGAAAAATATATATTGTATTTACAGTATGTACACTGCTTTAATAGCCTTCAGGCTTGTAGGTGGCTTATATATATTTAGATACAATATGGAGCCCATTATCAACACTTTAAAATGTCTACAAACCAGCCTAAGTTGGCACTTGGACGTCCTAATAGCAGTGATGTCCAAGTGCCGATAATCAAAACCAACTTTCTGGATGTGCAGCAGCACTTCTAAGCTGCTGTGCGTCCAGAGAGCAAAGGGGCATGTTGGGAGGTGTGTTAGGGGCGGGAATCGGGCAAGCTTCAACCTGGAAGTACCATAATCAAAGCTTTCCGAGAGGGAACATAGATGCTGGCAGTTAGACCTGTTTTGAGTTGTGTCTAAGTTCCACAAAGGTTCCCAAACTGACAAGAAGACCACTGCTAGATTTAAGGCGGGTCCAGGAAGTGACATCAGAGGAAGAGTCAATGCTGGTGCGACAGCAGGTTGGGGGTTGTTCGCGCCAGGAACATTACAGAGCTATGGGGGAAGGGAAGTGGCACACGCGCAGCAGGAGGGAGCGGGGAAGGAGCGTGTGGAGGTAGAGTGAGGGCAGGGGAGGTGGAGGTGGAGGGGCGCCACCACACTATGCCCCTATTTCTTTTATGTTATGTGAATGTTCTAATGTGTGCCTGTTAAGGTGTTTCATTTGTATTGTGCAGACCTTGCAAGTGTGTTATGTTCTACCACGCTACCTATTATGTTATCCTTCACGTTCTGCTGACATTAATCATATTTCTGTTATATGATTGTTTTACAGTGCTGTTAAATATTTATATTTCTGATACTGTATCATGTTAGTCCAATTACTAGGATTCAATTTGTCGTCTCCAAGTTTACTTCACTGATTGTATTTGGTCATTTTACTTTTGTTATGCTGTTAACAAAATTGTAGGTTTGGGTGAATCTTTTCATAAAGGTAGTTGATAAAGCCCAAAATATATAAATACATCTGTGTATAATGATGGGGTAATCATATCTGTATAGGAAAAGAACACATTGCTACTGACAGAAAAGGTGTCCATTTTTAAAGTGTTTACTGGAAGCGGTGGCCTTTAAATTAAGCGCCAGTCACTTTGCAGCCATGGTAATGTCAGTCAACAGGACTGTAGGGAAGAGAAAACAGGATTGGAAGAGAATGACATGGTGACAGAATTTGTCACCGTCCCTGCGGATAACTACGGGAAACCATCTCCATGTTGTTCTTTAAGGAGAGAGGGAAGAATCAGAGTATGAATGGGCATAACCACTGACCCTCAAGTCTTGCATCGATGAATGCTAGTGTAGATGGACTGAGGTTGAGACAGACACTAAAGAGTGACACGGGATGGTTTTTTTAAGGTATGGCAAGAAAAAAAAAAAGAGTACAAACAAATAGGAAGGAAGGAAAGACACTATTCTTAGTGAGACTACTTTGGAAAGACAAAAAGGTGAACAGAAAAAGTCAAGTAGTGTAAGTGTAATAAAATATGTAATGAAAGGCTGCAGAAGATAAAAGAAACAAGGATGAGAGTAAAAACTGTTCTTATGCTTTCCAACCCTACTGTTGACCCTACTGTAAATTACATCAACCTGGTCAGATCAAACCCATTTTTTTTAAAGAGGGCAAGTGCCAAACCCATGTTCCACTAGCCCCTACCATCAAATTTGAACCCAGCAGGCTATCTTTTGTGAAAATGAGCATGCCCCAGCTCAGACAGAAGTTTCAGACTACAGAATGAAGAGGGGGGGGGGGGGTCACATTTTTACATGTGTGAGAGAAGAATGCCAGTCTGGGTGATGCCTTTAGAAAAGTGTGTGTGGGGGGGGGGGAGGAGGGGAGAGAGAAGCAAAACGAGAACAACAGAATCTTATGAAAGAAGAAAGGAGAATCGTTTAGAAAGAGGCAAGAAAGAAAATGTTTGCTACAGTGAGGATTTACTCCTGCCTCAATTTATTTTCTGGCAAGGCAAATGCATGGGACCTTTAGGAATTTGTCAGAATATATTAGAAAGAATTCCAGGTCATAGTGTAGAGTTACAGGTGTACAAGAAGTGTCTGAGGGCCACTACCATAGCATGACTTGAACAATTTTGCATCCTGTCTAGAGGACAGAAGCTTAAACGTAGATGTTTCCCAATATTCTACACCTTATTCACCTCTCAAACGGACCCAAATTGAGCCCTAATGATTAATGAATTACTATACATGAAAATCAATGTTTTCCTTAGCAAAGAGCTTCAGTGACTGGGTCTTGTATATAAAAGAGTCAGGTAAGATGAGATGGTTTACTCGGTCCATGTTATTAAAGAAATTGGTTCACTTTTTGATTTCATGTCATTGTAGTTGCAGCCATTCATTTGCTCAATAAACAGTTTGGTTATGTTCTGGGAAATAATGAATATTGATCATAAAATCAATCACTTATTAAGAAACAGACTAAGGGAAATTGTTTATCCGATCAATTTTAATTTTTGATTTGCTATTTGTATTTTCCAGTTTCATCCTCCCCTCCTTTAGGCTCAAATATTAGAAGGAAATCCAAGGGGAAGTGTAGAAAGGCACTGGCTGAAGAATCTCAGAGCTCAAAAACCAATGCAGCATGCTGACTGAACCAGAGAATGAAATGCAATGGATAATTCACTTGGCCTGCTCAACTAGGCAACTCCAGAAAAAGGATGGCGGATTGAGACATCTGGGTTTTACTTCCACAATGGAAGTAAAACCCAGACGTCTGAATCCATCCTCCTTTTTCTGGAGCCATATGGTAACCCTATAAACTCAACTGAAATGCGGCATTCATGGCCAGTGCAAGGGTATAAGACACGCTAGTTGAACTTTCAATTTTGTGATCTCTTTCCAATTAATTTGCAGTCTCCTAGGCTCCTCACCTGAGATTTGGATAATTAAACTTAACAAATAGGATTACCCTAATACCATTTCCACCAGACCTATCCTGTATAAACATCTAATTGGCCTTCATATTTTCATATACATGATGAAGGAAATTTTTCAAAAATTTGTACCAGGGTAAGTGAGCTATCTGACCTACACTGCCCCATGGATTAAGTATAGGCTGATGGTTCTTTGATCTTGCAAAGATATTATTTTGTTTCAACTGCAGTTGCTTTTGGCCGCATCTCAGAAATTGCCACCTCAGGCAACCACTTAGTTTGGTGAAGGTGGTCTTGATGGGATTTAATAGAAAGTAAGTGGTCAATGCTCAGCCTGTGGTAGTCAGTGTTTTTCCTAATTTGATATGTGCTGGTCACAAGAACTTTTGTGGGTCCTGGCTGATATTCAGCTGGGACCCGTAGAAGTCATTTATGTAGGCCCCGGCTGAATATCAGCCAGGATCCATCTCAGAGGAGGCAGGTGCTCCCACCCCACTGATTCTGATGCCTCCTCTCTCCCAATCCCTGAATCTATTTCCCCCACCCTCCCTCCCCTCTGAAGAGATCATGATCCCCCAGTCAGACCCCCCTCCCCCAATCCCTCAGGCTCCCCAGGCTTACATTTAGTATCATTGGTGTCATAGTGGTTATACTACTACTGGCAGAATTTTAGCGTTTTGAGCACTGATAGTCACAAATGCATATTTCAATAGGGTTACCAGATGTCTGGATTTCCCCAGACATCTCCTCTTTTTGAGGACTCTGTCAGAAATCTGGGCAGATTTTCAATTTAACAACTCTTGTCTGGGGAAACCAGACATCTAGTAATCCTACAGCAGCTCAACCTATCTGTAGTCCTCCTCCCTCCCCCCTCCCTGTGCACCTATATGGAGTCCTGTTGCCTCTCGAGCTACCCCCACACCGTACATCTATCTAGAGTCCTCCTTCCTCTCTAGGCACCACCCCACTGCGCACCTATCTGGAGTCCTTCTCCCCCCCCCCACCAGGATCCTGTGCTTGCTCACCCAGCGCTTTTGTAACTCTTCGGTCGTCGTCAACGTCAGTGAACTAAACACGCTGACTTCGATAATCCGGTAGTGTATTTAGTTCACTGACGCCGATGATGGCCGAAGGTTTACAGCAGGGCCGGGTGAGCAAGCACAGGATCCCAGGAGGGAGGGGAGGAAAGATACTAGACTGCGGGAATGGGGAGGAAAGGGAAGTAAAGATGCCTTAGACCTCAAGTTAATGCCAAAGGGCAGAAAATAAAGGAGAGAAAAATAGCAATTGGATAAGAAGGCCATGGAAACAGTTAAGAGCACAGATAGAAGACTGGGAAAAGATGAGTAGAAAAATGAAATCATCAGACAACAAAGGTAGGAAAAGTGATTGAAATGCGTCAGTTTTCAGAATTTACATATGTTGTCTATATTTTGCATTGTTCAGGAAGAAATACATTTCTATTTCTTTGGTGTTGTACTGCATGAAGATCCTGGCATCTTAGGGGTTCATTTGTGTATATTAGGACTTTTAGTTTGTTGTCCTGTATTTGCGTGGAGGGGCATAATTTAAAAAAAGTCTAAGTCCTTTTTTGGCCTAAGGCGCTAGGCGCCCAAAGTAGGCAGCAGGGAAATGTCCATTCTCAAGAAAAACGTACAAAATGTGGTGTTTTTTTTAGAATGGCCTACCTGTATGTTTAGGTGTTTAATCACCCAGACCACCACTATGTCTACCTTTAAGCCCTATTCCTCCCAAAAAATTTGCCCAAGTCCATAACACCCAAAACAAGACCTTTTAGGTGTGGGAGGGACCAGTTCTTTGCCTAAAACCAGGATTCTCTAACCGGTATCTGTCATTAGCGCCGGCTAGAGAATTGTGGAACCATCCCTCCCCCGCAATGATCACGGCAGGAGGGATGCCCAGTCTCTCCTGCCGGAACCTTCTATGACCCCCCGCAAGCATCGTGGCAGGAGGGATGCCCAATCCCTCCTGCCTAAATCACCACAAACCCCCTCAATGTTTGCCAGCAGGAGGGATGCCCGGGTCCCCCCTGCCAGACCCCCCCGAACCCTCCTGCAACCTTCACTGGCAGGAGGGACCTAGGGAATCTGGCCAATCGGAATCTTAGGCCACTCCCAGTGCATCCCAGAATCCACTGTGAGATGGGCCTAAGATTCTAAGTTTTCCAGGTGCCTAAGGCCCCTCCTACAGCAGGGGCCTTAAGCGCCTGGGCCAATCAGGGCCTTAGACCCCTCCCAGATGCATCCCAAGATGCACCGGGAAGGAACAGGCGGGCCTGCTGGCCAGACACAGGAAGGACTCGTCCAGCTAGCCATATAAAAAAGATTAGGGGGGTCTAGGTGGTGGGCTTGGGGGGGGGGGTCTGGATGGGCTACCTTTGGGGGGTGGAGGATGTCAGCAAAGATTGTGGGGGGAGGTTTGGGGGTGTCCAACAGGAGGGACCGGGCATCCCTCCTGCCAGCGAAGGTTGCAGGGGATTCAGGGGTCTCTGGCAGGAGGGATGACTGGACATCCCTCCTGCCAGTGATGCTTGCAGGGGGTTTTGGCGGGTTTGGGCAGGAGGGACTGGGCATCCCTCTTGCCATCAAACTTTCGGAGGGGGGGGGGGGTGGGCAGTGGTTCACACAGGAGAGATTGGGCATCCCTCCTGCCGTGATGCTTGCTGGTAGGGGGATGGGTTGCCTGGACCACTGAGCATGATCAGCTCAGCAGCCCAATCCAGATTTAAGACTGAGGCAAAAAATTCATTTAATCTCTCTGCTATGGCCTTGTCTTCTCTGAGAACCTCTTTTATCCCTCGGCCGTAGTAATATGGTCATCAAAATTTTTGAAACTGATGTGAAAAAATCTCCTTCTGAGGTGACCATATTAGTACATCGTTTTCCGCATCACTCTCTACATGTGATAGATTGGACATCTCGGACCCCTGAGGAAGGAGTGTTTCTCTGAAACCCAGACTGTGTAGGGTCCGCACTCCATGTATATGAGAGTCATTTTCAAAGGATTACAAATTTATATGTTTTTTAAATAAAGATTCCCATCCTTGTACATTTCCATCTGCAGTTTCTTTCTTGTTTTTGGTGTTCATTTTTTTTACTGCAGATTCGTTGGATTTTTCTTTTTTTTGCTTAATAGAATGAGAACTGCAGCCACATTGCTTTCTGCCTTCAAGCCTCTGAAAATGTGCTAGAAGCCGATGCAAATGCAAGCACATGCTTTTTTTTTTTTTTTATATATAACATGGCTTTCAGTTTGAAAATCTGCCGAAGCCCTTAGCCCACACAGGAATAAATAATGTGCATAATTTTGCTATATGTATGTGTGATTTTAAAATGACCCTACAAAACACCAAATGATCCAGGTTATTTGCAATAGCTTGCTCTATTTGTCATTTTAGTGCATGAAGTTGATATTTGCACCATTTACAAAAGAAAGCTTTTATGAGCAACTCGAAAAACTGAAAGTGGACAAAGCAATGGGTCTGGATGGGATCCATCCCAGAATCTTGAGAGTTGATAGAGGTTCTGGCAGGTCATCTTAAAGTTTTCCATATTCACAATGAATAAAATTTTGCATGCACTTTTCTGTGTGCAAAATAATTAAATAGCTAATCAGTAGCCTTGATGCAAAATCATGCAAAGCAGCTCACTGAATATAAGCATAGTTAAACTACATGCAAAACTGGGTTTGCAGGCCTTAATTTTGCCAAACTGTGGTTTCTTAATGTAAATACTAGAGCTGTACTGAAAAAAGTGGTCTCGCAACTGTCTATAATAAAAATCATCCATTCTACACTGGACTTTAGAGAAACCTGAAATGGAAAAATGTCTTTTGCTTGATCATTCTGGAATTCATTTAATTTTCTGTCTTCTGATATTTCTCATCATATTCTAATTTCCTTCAGATGAGTGAAATTGCAACCTTCCACTTGACAGCTGAAGACAAACATGAAGCTGTCTGGAAGATAGAATACCATTTTATTCAGCTGTTGAAGTTCCTGATGAGATGGGCAAAGCATAAGGAAACACTCTGAGAAAGAATCTTAGGGTTCTGATTGGTTTTCTTGTTATCTTCAAATAATCAAAACACCCTCTTTATTACCTGGTCTGAATAAATATCAAATTGCAGCACTGAAACTTCACTCTTTAAATATGATAGATTCTGTGCTGGAGCCTGCTAGTTCAGATTCTGGATCTTTCTTCTGTTTTTATTAATGGGTAGAATCATCACTGAGCGTTTGCACCAGGTGACTTTTTATAGCAATGTATGACATATTGGTAGAAATATTTATATTAGAATGAGGGTTGGTGGCATGAATGAACGTTATTCACATTTGGAATCAAGCAGCTGAATATTATCATCTGTGGCACAAAATTCTGAAAAGTTTATTACTACTTGCTTATCTCACTATATTAGGTATGGGCACTAACATTTTTGGGGTAGATATTCAGACTGCAAGTTTTTGGGATGGATATTCAGTATTCTGCCTTTGCAGGAAGAGGAAGTGCTGCAGAAAGAACACTTCAAGGGCAAACCAACGGCGGAGGTCTGGCTTTGTTGCGCTGTCAACTGCCCAACGATTTTAAATTTCAGCGGCAGGGAGGTGGTAGGTGGGGAAGCCTGGAACTGGGGACAGGTCATACCTAAGGAACCAGCTGAGAGGGGAGGGCTGGGGTTGGTAATAAGGGAGGGACATGCTGCATGGACTGCAGAGGGAGAGGGGTTGGGAAAGCAAAAAGGAAAGATGCTGCATGGGCTGGGAGGGGGTTGGGAAGAACAAAGGCTGCACGGGCTGGGGGTTAGGAAGGGAGGGAAAGAGAGATGCTGCCGGTGGGTGAGGGAAGAGAAAAAGAAAATTCTTGGACAAAGGTATGTGGAGTGGGAGGGAAAGAGAGATTGGATACATGGGGAAAAGGGAGAATTGTTGGACATGATAGTGGCGAAGAGGAAGGAGGGAGAAATGTTACACTGGGAGGGAAGAGAGATGACTCAAAGAAAGGAGAGATGTCAGATTCCAGAGAAGGGTTATGGAAGGAGGGAAGACAGAGATGTCAGACCACTGGAATGGGAAGGAGAGAGAGAGAGATGCCAGACCACAGATGGAAGAGGAGGGGAGAGAGAGATGCCAGACGTCAGAAAGGAGAGGAGAGAAAAATGTTAGACCTTGGGAGGAGGGAGAGAAGGAGAGAGAGAGATGCTAGATCATGGGAGAAGAGAGAGATTCCAGACTATGGGAAGGAGAGGAGAAAGATGCCAGACCATATGAGGGGGGAAGAGGGAAGACAGAGTTGTCTGACCATTGGAGAGGGATGAGATGGTGCACAGGGATGGAGGGGAAGGGGAGACAGAGGGAAGAGATGGTGCACAGCAATGGGTGCGGCAGAGAAGAGATAAGAAGAAATGCTTCTTATGGATAGATGGGAATAGGGGAGAAAAAGAGAGAGGAGATGGTACACATGGATAGATGGGAAGGGAAGACATGGAAAAGTAGATAAACATAAGAACATAAGAACTTCCATCTCCGGATCAGACCTTCGGTCCATCAAGTCCGACGATCCACACATGCGGAGGCCCAGCCAGGTGTACACCTGGCGTAATTTTAGTCACCCATATCTCTCTATACTTCTCGTAAGGAGATGTGCATCTAGTTTGCTTTTAAATCCTAGAATGGTGGATTCTGCAATAACCTCCTCTGAGAGAGCATTACAGGTGTCCACCATTCGTTGCGTGAAGCAGAACTTCCTGATACAGTGGTACCTCGGTTTACGAGTGCACCAGTTTGCGAGTGTTTTGCAAGACGAGCAAAACATTCGCAAATTTGGTGCCTCGTAAACCGAGCTTGCCTCGCTGTACGAGCACCCCCCTCCCCCCCGCGATCCGGCATCCCCCCCAGCGATCTGGCATCCCCCCCACTCGTGTTGCCCCCCCCTCCACCACGATCCTACTCCCCCCCCCCCCGAGCAGTCAATGACACCCTTTACCCGACTTGGCACCAGTGCCGGTGCCTGAAGATCAACCCTCTTCTGGCGCGGCCTGGGCTGGGTGGTGCGTCGGAGATCTTCCTTCTTCTGGTCTGGGCTGGGCTGGACTGGCTTTGAGCATTTGCGCATGCTCAAAGCCTTCTGGTCTCACTCTCACTCTCAATCTCAATTATTTCATTTTGAGCTGTGATTATAGAAGATATTAGATCAATTTGTGTATCACAGTGTTATAACTAATATCTCTCCATATTAAAGTGACTAATATGTATGTTAACCTATAACCCATGTTGACTTTATATTATGTATTTAAACCTGTAACCTGTTCCGAGCTTGTTGGTGAGAACGGGATAGAAAACAAATTCAATAAATAAATGAATATTCTGTAAATGAATATTCAGCAAATTCAATAAATAAATGAATATTCTGTAAATGAATATTCAGCAAATTCAATAAATAAATGAATATTCTGTAAATTACACACTTCCATATCCTACCATGATCCTCCCACTCGTAGACCAGATTCTAGAAAAGTTGTGTGCCCAAATTTCCACCTAGCATGCAAATTTAGGCATGCAAGTTATAGAATATTGCTAGTTGTGCATCTAATTTAATTGTTAAATTAGGCAATGATTGGCCCTTAAGTGGCGTTGCTACATGACACTAATTTACAGTACCACACACAACTGCTCTTAAGCAAATTCCAGGTGTGCTGTGGGTTGACGGCGGGGAGGAGAGGCACCAGCGCCGGCTGACTGCCTACAGAATGTGCCTCTCACCGCAAGAGGCACATAAGAACATAGGAATTGCTGCTGCTGGGTCAGACCAATGGTCCATCGTGCCCAGCAGTCCACTCCCGCGGTGGCCCTTAGGTCAAAGATCATTGCCCTAACTGAGACTAGCCTTGTCTGCGTACGTTCTGGTTCAGCAGGAACTTGTCTAACTTTGTCTTGAATCCCTGGAGGGTGTTTTCCCCTATAACAGCCTCCGGAAGAGCATTCCAGTTTTCCACCACTCTCTGGGTGAAGAAGAACTTCCTTACGTTTGTATGGAATCTATCCCCTTTTAACTTTAGAGAGTGCCTTCTCGTTCTTCCTACCTTGGAGAGGGTGAACAACCTGTCCTTATCTACTAAGTCTATTCCCTTCATTATCTTGAATGTTTCGATCATGTCCCCTCTCAGTCTCCTCTTTTCAAGAGAGAAGAGACTCAGTTTCTCTAATCTCTCGCTGTGCAGCAAATCCTCCAGCCCCTTAACCCTTTCAGGACCATAAGGATCGTAGGCCAATTTTTGTGGTTTTGACGACATTTTTATGGTAAAAAGGGCTTGCAGATGCCAAAAAATTGATTTTTTTTGTGAAATATCATTATTTTTTTTAAAAAAAATCACACTTCTGGCTTATGGACAGTGTGGCAAGTGAATCTTCTCGTCAATCTGGCAACGACGCTAATGAATGAATGTCGGAACCAGTTTGTTTACATAAAGGCAGTATCATATGGAACCCGTACATATCAAATTTAGAACTGTAGACTATCCCAATCAAAATTTATAGGATTTTAAAGTTATGGGACAAATATGTCCCTTGGTCCTGAAAGGGTTAATCATTTTAGTTGCTCTTCTTGGGACCCTTTTGAGTAGTACTGTGTCCTTCTTCATGTACAGTGACCAGTGCTGGGCGCAGTATTCCAGGTGAGGGCGTACTCCGATCTGTTTGTGATCACCTTCTTAATCATTCCTAGCATTCTGTTCGCCCTTTTCGCCACCGCTGCACATTGCGCGGACGGCTTCATCGACTTGTCAACCAGTACTCCCAAGTCTTTTTCCTGGGGAGGTCTCTCCGAGTACTGCACCAGACATTCTGTACTCGTGGAGCATAGAAAACAGAGAGTGGGGATAAATGGACAATACTCGGACTGGAAGAGCGTCACTAGTGGGGTGCCGCAGGGCTCGGTGCTTGGACCTGTTCTCTTCAACATCTTTATAAATGATCTGGAAATTGGTACGACGAGCGATGTGATTAAATTTGCAGACGATACTAAGCTATTCAGAGTAGTGAAGACGCAGGAGGATTGCGATGATCTGCAACGTGACATAAACATGCTTGAGAAATGGGCTGCGACACGGCAAATGAGGTTCAACGTGGATAAGTGTAAGGTGATGCATGTCGGTAACAAAAATCTCATGCACGAATACAGGATGTCCGGGGCTATACTTGGAGAGACCTCCCAGGAAAGAGACTTGGGGGTTCTGATTGACATGTCAATGAAGCCGTCTATGCAATGTGCAGCGGCGGCGAAAAGGGCGAACAGAATGCTAGGAATGATTAAAAATGGGATCACGAACAGATCGGAGAGAATTATCATAGCGCTGTACCAGGCCATGGTGCGCCCTCACCTGAAATACTGCGTCCACCACTGGTCACCGTACATGAAGAAGGACACGGTACTACTCAAAAGGGTCCAGAGAAGAGCAACCAAAATGGTTAAGGGGCTGGAGGAGTTGCCGTACAGTGAGAAATTGAAGAAACTGGGCCTCTTCTCCCTTGAAAAGAGGAGACTGAGAAGGAATTTGATCGAAACATTCAAAATACTGAAGGGAATAGACTTAGTAGATAAAGACAGACTGTTCACCCTTTCCAAGGTAGGGAGAACGAGAGGGCACTCTCTAAAGTTGAAAGGGGATAGATTCCGTACAAATATAAGGAAATTCTTCTTCACCCAGAGAGTGGTGGAAAACTGTCAAGTCCACTCAGTTTGTACTATTTTTAATTATTGTAAACCGCATAGATCTTCACGGTCCTGCGGTATATAAACTTATTATAATTATAATAATTATTATTATTACAATAGAAGGATCTCTACATTAAAAATGTAGAGTTGGCCTGGAGCTGCCAATTGCCTATGTCTCGCCAAAGCAAATATATCTTGCATTTTCACATATGCATGGTTTGTTAGTTTTCCGCCCCTCTCCTCTTAGGACATGCACCAACGATGCACTACAAAAAGGCATGCCTATGATTGACACTCATGCATCCCTGCGACATAGCTATTCTGCGCATGTGTCAGTCACTTTTTCCTATGACTGATCAGATGAGATTATGATGGACCTCCGCGAAACTCATTTGCTTGAGAAATTGTCTGAACATTGATCACCATTTTCAAATTGGACCCCCATGATTTTAACGGCGATTTAGAGCACCCGGCTCTGAGTTGCTTGGCAAAAAGTTAAGTAGTCGCTACCCTGAATTTTCAAACCTAAACATTTATGCAGCTAATGCTAAAGTTAATTGCAAAAATCAAGAGCCATTCATCTTTTAGAATAGCCATTCATCTTTTAGAATAGCCACTATAGATAACACATGAGATAAATTACATATAACGTCTCTCTTTCATATTCATGGGGTATATCCTGAAACTTGACTGGCTATGAGGTCATGAAGATAGGCATAGGATGCCCTGCTTAAGACTCTCAATCTCTTGGGGCAAATATATAACAGGTATGAAATCTCTATTTCTTATGATAGCAATTGATGTCTGAATATATTTAATGCATACCTTCCATTCTTATTATACTGCTATATTTAACAGTGATACTTTTTCAGATGTTATAAAATAACTAGGCTAGAATAAGAAATACATGAATATAGATTTGGTAGCTTTAAGTAAAATAAATTTTCCTGACTGAGACTTTAAATTATAGATGCTACAATGTAAAGTAAAGCATAAAACCAGTGTATTTGAAATATAACTTAAGAAGACATAATGAATAAGCCAATTATATTTTGGTAAACTAAATTACCAGGGATTTATTGTTCCTTTAATGTAGTACTTGTTCATAAAGGTTCAGCCAACTGAGGCTTTGCTTTTCAGACTCTTTATTTAACACAAAAAGGCTCTGCCATAAAATAACACCAGTGAAAGGCTGGAAGAAAAAGTAAGGGCGTATGAAGAACGGTCAGTATCCAGCATCAGCAGCAAAACCGTTTCAATTTTCTGGATTATTAATTCAAATTCGCACACACATGCCAGTTAAAATTAAAGGCCTTTTTTTATTGCCTTAGTTTAAATTAAAGATTATATTCTGCTCCACAAGTCTGAATTAAATAGCTTAGGTTGCACACCAAGATCTCATTTTAAAGCTAATAAAGAAAAGACATAGCACGTATGTGCAGGCCTGAGACAGGAAGGGCCTAAATTACTACACCTGTTTCACTTGGGAGTTACTTTATTAGTGTTGGAGAACTCGGCTTTCAATTTGGCAGTCAGTAGCACATTTAGAACAAGGCCCCTCTTTGTTTTGACAGAAAAACGACGGTAAATGAATGACGTTTGAGGTAGGTGTGAAATACTAAGGTACAAAATTAACTGGTAAGTAATTGCTATTCTAATTCTGCATAAACAAGCATTTTGAAAATCATTAATAGTTCAGGGAAATAATGTTAGTGATTAAACAAGGCGGCTTGCATCACTGAGCACAACTAAGCTTCTTTAATTACATTTGAAAGCGAGGGGGGAAGAAGCTAATGGAAATTACCACTGCGTTTCTGAATGACCAACACTGCGTTGTTACCTTTTAACGGTCTGCTTATTAATAGGAGAGGGGGGTGCTGAAAAGTTCTCAGCCCAACCAACCAACTTTCCAAATTCTGAGCGTTATTTTGCCACTGTAGCTGAAAAGAGTGTTATCTTATTTCATTAAGTGCCAATTTGCAGAAATGAAATTCTCTGTTTTTGACATTGTTTCAGAATATTGACTGAACCAAATCCACGTTATTCTCTTCTTGGTTGGGCTGAGAACTTTCCAGCACCCCCTAGTTTCCTACATTTTAAAACAATCTGTACAGTTGCAGGTTGTCAAGCTTTCTGGGAGTCGTAAGTCTGTTTTCTGTCCAGGGTCCGTTGACCTGGAATGCATTACCGCTAACGTTGCGTCAACCCTCCGCCTTTTGGCAATTCAGGAAAGGGTTGAAAACTGTGCTGTTTGAGCACTTTTTTGGTGTGAGTTCAGTGACAACTTGAGTGTAGGAATGGTTATCTGCCCTTTTCTCTTTCCTTTTCTTTCGTTCTTTCTTTTTTTGTGTGTGTGTCTATAAAGAAAGAGTACGAATAGCATAGGAATGGGGAAGAGGGAGAGAATTGGAAATGGATGAGAAAATAAGACAGGGACTGAAAAATAAAAGGAAAGAAAGGGAGGGAAAATATAGGGAAAAGGGAAAGAGAAAAACATAGAATTTTTTTTCTTTTTTTTTTCCAGCGGTTGGTCAGCTTTGTGGGATTTTAATATGTTGTAATGATGTTTCTTGGTTCTGTTGTACTTTTGTTGTATTATTTGTTGTTGCTATTATGTATGTTCTTTTTGTCCCTCGCCTAGATTTGTGGATAGGCGGGTTATAAATACTTTTTTTTTTTTTTTTTTTTAATTGTCTTTATTAGCAACTGCAAAGGGACATACAACCAGGAGCAAAGTAAGCATAAAAACATAGCAGGCAGAAAAACAGCACTTGAAAACTATGACAGCAAATGTTGCACATGACAAGAACCCAATGGGTAGATGCCCATCACAATTGACATTTTGAAATACCAAACCCCCCAATCAACACACACAAACCCCAAGCACTCGGCCTCAGACCACAACAATCAGACAGCAAACACAATACATAAATTGAACTCAATGCTGAATATGATATGACTCTATGACGTTATCAAATTGCTCGTTGTTGGTAAAGCCTGAGAATTAATCATCAGGCAAAGTGTCATGAATCAAGAGCCATAAGTTTTCTATACTTAATTTCTGGAGGTCAATTTGGGGACAGATAAATATTATTCTTGAATCATCTATTCCTTTATCTTATGAAACCATAATTTGTGTTACGTTTTTACAGGTAAAGCCTGTTTTGGATAAATACAAGAGACGTCTTTTATTGATCATGACAGGAATAGCCATCCAAATGATCACAAGGAACTGGAAATGTTATGACAGACTTAACAAAATGTAAAAAAGACGTATTGAAAATAGTGTTTTAGCAGTAGGGAATCATTCATACCACATTAACAACAACTCTTGACATCACACCATCAAAATCATAAAGTATAAAACAACGGAGAAAAATAAACCTCAATTGCGAGAGGCTGGGACTACACAAGTACCCGAGCCAACTCACATCATCATTGATTTATAAAAAAACTCCGTGTACATTTAAATAAATGATTTCATTCATGCGCAATTAGTATTTTTCAATGATTTTTTCTTTTCCAAAAGATTTTTTTAAAAGTGGTGTGAGCAATATAAGCAGAGTCCAATAATTTAAAACTTATTTATAGCATAAACAGGATCCCAAACTAACTAAAAACTAGACGAGGGCTACAGCTCAACTTTATAGGGAAAAGCAATTGTTGAAGCAAGGAGTTTGGAACAAAAATAAGAGAAAAACATCCACTCATCTGGAGATGCGACGTGACTCAAAAGATTCTCAGTTCCTTATCCCGACAGAAAAGTCTTTCTGTTTCGCCAAAAAGGCTACTTCAGGGGAAAATTCAATGTCCAAATATCTCACGCTTCTTCCAACGCCACAATTGTAAAGCTGGCTCCTCTCAAAATGGTTCCGGGACTGCGAGACGTGCCTGGCTCGAACAAAAAGACAAGCGAACCGGGCGGCTTGACGTCATCACAAAAACGTGATGCGTGATAGGCTAAACCCCAGCTATAAACAAACCAAATTAGATTGCAAATCTTATATTTCATAGGACATTACAAAGTTCAAGATTAGCGATTATCAAATTTCCTATGATGTCGCAAAAATCAAAAGAAAGGTTGCCATTCATATACGGTGTTGAGACCACGAGGCTCTAAAGTTTGTAAACGATTGATCCATTGTTGTTCTTTCTGCCATAGCACTCTCCTGATATCCCCTCTCCTTAAAGATACAGTCAGCTTCTCAATCATCCAACATCTCAAGTTCTCGAATCTATGTTCCTTTTGAATACAGTGGGTCACTATGGGGGCGGTCAATTTCCGGGTATTTAAGCAGCTTTTATGCTCCGTCAATCTCACTGTTAAAGTGCGTGAGGTTTGGCCTACATATTCCCTACTGCTAAAACACTATTTTCAATACGTCTTTTTTACATTTTGATATATACGATTGAATTCCCTTATATATGTAGTTGTATAACTTTCTTTTGGAAATTCACGATGGCACAGCTTTGGGAGTGAGATATTTGGACATTGAATTTTCCCCTGAAGTAGCCTTTTTGGTGAAACAGAAAGACTTTTCTGTCGGGATAAGGAACTGAGAATCTTTTGAGTCACGTCGCATCTCCAGATGAGTGGATGTTTTTCTCTTATTTTTGTTCCAAACTCCTTGCTTCAACAATTGCTTTTCCCTATAAAGTTGAGCTGTAGCCCTCGTCTAGTTTTTAGTTAGTTTGGGATCCTGTTTATGCTATAAATAAGTTCTAAATTATTGGACTCTGCTTATATTGCTCACACCACTTTTAAAAAAATCTTTTGGAAAAGAAAAAATCATTGAAAAATACTAATTGCGCATGAATGAAATCATTTATTTAAATGTACACGGAGTTTTTTTATAAATCAATGATGATGTGAGTTGGCTCGGGTACTTGTGTAGTCCCGGCCTCTCGCAATTGAGGTTTATTTTTCTCCGTTGTTTTATACTTTATGATTTTGATGGTGTGATGTCAAGAGTTGTTGTTAATGTGGTATGAATGATTCCCTACTGCTAAAACACTATTTTCAATACGTCTTTTTTACATTTTGATATATACGATTGAATTACCTTATATATTTAGTTGTATGACAGACTTAACTACACATTCTGGTGGGCAAGTGTGTGTAATACATATAAATATGAAAGAATGAATGCGGAATGCTTGGGTCTTAGCAATACATTTAATAAAGTATGGAGCCCATTGACTGCATTTGTTAACATACAATAATAGAGATATATCTTTTATTTCTTAGATTTCCTTACACATCCAGGGTGGGGGGGAGGGGAGGGGAAAGTATTTGGAAGAGTTTAAAATATTTAAATATAATATTGTAATAAATAATATGATATAATATATTAATAATTGGGAGGAGGGGCAAAATGGATGCTTTCTTTAATAATGTGTGTAATATGGTGTATTTTATGCAATATGTTAAAGTTATATTAATTGTAATACATTGGCAAAGCTTGAAAATTAATAAAGAAAAAAAAAAGTTTTCTGCCCATTAATATTTCTTTCTGAGTCTTTTCCATGTGTCACATCATTTTTTTTAATACTGGCAAAATGGCATTTGGCAAGCTCATCCTAAGAACTCTGATTTTTTTTTTAAACCACTCTCTTTTTAAAAAAACACTTGAAGGCTGCATAATGTAGTGAAGGTGGGGGGATAAGTAAATATTTGTTTTGCACAAATGTTTCTGTGGCTATAGAGTGACCACCTGGTTCCCAAGCCAGAAGGAAAAATGTAGGCTACTTCTGGCTATTTCTGTTACTGTTTAAAAACTACGATGGCAGTTTCTCAACATGAAAAGTAAGAGTGCCCATCTGTTTCTCATGAATTAGACCAGGAAAGGAACATAGAATGTGACAAGGAAGAAAGACCGTATGGTAAATCTAGTTTCTCTCCTTCTCTGTGTTCACTAGGGGGTAATTGTGTAAAGGCTTTCTCACATGTAAGTGCAAGTGTTTGCACATAAAATGTTGACATTTTTCATGTAGGTTCAGATCAATTCACATCTCTCAAATTTTATAACACCACATAGGCACCTGTGTGTCTATAAAAATAAGGTACATTCCTGCCTTATTAACCTGGGTGCAATGTTATAAAATTACTGCCACATGGAGATAGATGAAGTGACATGAATGCTCATAAGTTTCTGTGAGTCAGTGTAGGCATGTTTAGGGGTACAATTTACACATGTTCAGATATACTTTATATCTGTAACATTTATACCTGCTTCTCAGATCCTAGATTAGCACCTATAATAATTAGTTAATGTGCTTCAATGATTTAATTATTGCAGTAACAAACACTTAATTGGCACTAATTATGATTTGGGTGCCAATCTGGCTTTGCGCTATTCTTTAACATGGGCATCTAAATTGAATCACAGGCAACTCAATAGGGGACATGGCCACGGGAGGGGTACAGGTGGGTCAGGGGCGTTCTCAAAAGATGCATACAGTGTTACAGAATAGCAGAGATCCGCATCCAGCTTGCGGGCCAGGATTTACACCGGGTTTCAGCTGTAATAAATCCTTGCACCCAAAGCTGAGTGTAAAATTCGGCACTCAGAGGGAAATTCGATAAAAGGCGCCTAACAATAGGTGCCAAATAGGTGCCTAAATAAATAGGCACCTAACTTATTGTGAGCTATAGGAGAGAAGAGCATTTAAGGCAGTACAAGAAATTGGTGAGAAAATGGGGTATGTCTGCTGAGTAAAAATCTGTATGTCAGCTCTGGAGTTGGTAGGCCAAATTCTACACAGGACGTCTGAAAATTAGGTGTCATGTAGACGTCCAGTGGGAAAATGCTGAGCGTGATTCTATAATGCATAGACATACTGTAGAGAATGGCACTTAGCGCCACTCAGTGAGTTTAGACGCATCCAAATAGTTAGATCACCTTTTAAGTGTCACATAGACATCTTCACAATGTCTGCAATGTTATCGTGCCACATTATTATGACGTTATTAGAATGGCAATTTTATGTAGCTTTTAATAAAAATTATTTGTAGTGAAATGCTTACACTACTATTATATTTTATTTATCTTTTAATCACTTTTGTTTCTGTCACAGGGAGCAGAGTGGGATTTGAACCAATAACATCAAGGTGCTAAGCTGTAGCTTAAACCATTGCACCACACACACTCAGGTAGTAAGCCACATGTCAATTCCAAAGCCAAGTTTATATCCTCTTGATTTAGAAACAGTTATTTCTCTAGGATAAATATAAAAAATGTACCTACAACACTTATCCAATTCCTCTTTTGACCTCTATGTTCCTCAAAGTAGATGGGAAAAAACAAAATATTGCATACTAAATCCTCTATTTTGTAGTAAGAGGACTGCTTGCAAAAGCAGGTCTACTATTGAGTATGAGTTGGGCGCTAGATAAGCCTCAGTTAGGTGGACATAACTTAGGCATCACTTAGGCGTGTTTGAGGTGTCTGCATATAGGTGAACGGAGCTTCTATTTTTTATGTTTAATAATGCATTACTTAAGCAAAGCACATGAATATATATATCACATACTAAACCTCATTTCCAAAAGGTTAAGAAAAGAAAAGGAGATAAACTACTTACAATGGCTGTAGTTCAGAGCTACTGGACATACCTGGTGCACTATCTTGACATTATTGTAACATCATCAAGATGCACCTAGATGGCAGAATGCCTCTAAAAAATAGTAGAAATAAGAGCCTTACTCTAAATGAGAGGGGTCAAAATGACTTGAAACTAAAAAAACCAGACCAGCTCTATATTCTTCAGACACCTGAAGGGTTTCGGGCTAACTGAATCCCTAATGCCAAGTGTTTGTTTGGATGTTACAAACAGATTGTTACATCAGTAAGTGGGAATTCGTGTGAAAGGTTTTGTCCGAGTTCACCAGGGTTCAACACCGCACTGCACCGCAGAGAGCCAGCTTTTGATCCATACTGCTTTGGGAGATGCCTCTGAGGTTGCCCCTGATGAAGGACACGAAACGGGACTCTGTAGGTCAATCAGCTGGCACCCCGCATGAAAAAAACAAAACAGCGGTTTGCAGATAAGTTTCTGTTTTTCAGCCATTTTATTAAGGGTTTAAAATTCACCAGGCTTTATACTTCTCAGGAGCTTTTCATCAAAGTCATTTAAAAGCGTTGTTGAATTGATTTATTTATCTGAATCCTATTTAAATTCAATTCTCCACACTATATAGACACCAGGATTTTGGGCGATTGATAACAATTTTTGCATTAATTTATAGCTTAAAGAGAAAAAGTAAAAAAGCAGTTTAAAAAAAAATTTTTGCACTATGAATGATAGATTTTTAGATTAGCCCACAGAGTGTTTTAAAATGATGTGAGTGAATAACATCTGCCAAGCACGTATGTGCATTTGGCGGTGTTGAACCCTGGTGAACTCGTACAAAACCTTTCACACGAGTTTCCACTTACTCTGTAACATCCAAACAAATACTTGGCATAAGGGGTTCAGTTAGTCCGAAATCCTTCAGGTGTCTGGAGAATAGAGAGCTGGTCTGGTTTTTGTAGTACTAAAAAAATAGTAACATGTGTTGTCATATCTGACCATACTTGAGATTTGAACCAATGACCTTTGGAAGATGGAAGCAGTGCCTTTTGTCACTGAGCCACAGGTGCTTTCTTGTAGGTGTGAGCTCCTGCTATGTGAGATGATACCTTAGGACACATAAACCATCTCAGGGTAAAAATAAGTTTCCCTCTGGACAGGGCAGAGTGCTAATGTAAATGGCAAAGTCCACAAACCATACTCTTGTACGAGAGCAAATAAGAAGCTGTAAAGGTACTAGAAAGAGAGTGGTGGGGGGATTTGAACTCATGATCTTTAGAAAACAGCACCTGTGTCTTTAACCACTGAGCTACAGGACCTTTTGCTTAGGTAGAGGTCCCTATTATTTTGTAGTGACATTCTGCCATCTAGGTGCATCTTGATGATGTCACAATGATGTCAAGATTGTGCACCAGGTATGTCTATTAGCTCTGAACTACAGCCATTGTAAGTAGTGTATCTCCTTTTCTTAACCTTTGGGAAATGAGGTTTAGTTTGCAATATATATATTTTCCATGTGCTTTGCTTGAGTAATGCATTATTAAACATCTTTTCTATTATTATCAAATATGAGTCCTCTTTAGCCCCAAAATAGAAGCTTTGTATTTTTTTCATGTGCTTTAAGTGATGCATTATTAAACATATTTTGAGCTTAATATCAACCTGGAGTCCTCTATACTCCCAAAATAAAAGCCCCGTTCACCTATAAACGGATGCCTCTAGCATGCCTAAGTCACGTCCACCTAACTCATGCCTACCTAGTGCCCAGCTCACGCTCAAAAGTAGACCTGGTTTTGTACTACCTACATTTTAAGTGTTAGGTAGATGCAGTCGGGCACTGAGTGGCATGTAATTCTGTAAATGGACATCCAAATTGAAGCCACTCCCATGCCATGCCTATTTTTAGGTGCAACTTTTTCCGATAGGCGTCCACGAAATTGTGGGTGTCTATTTGTAGAATCACATCCATCGTTCGGATGTCTAAGTGTCAATTAATGCTTGTTAAAGTCATTAATTGGACTTATCTACTTTATTTGGATGCCTAAGTCGATGGACATCCAGATTGTGGATGCCTAAAGTTAGACGTCCTTTACAGAATCTGTCCCTGTGTGTGTATGGAAGAAGTGAATAGTTTTTGAAAGAATGTTTTGGGTAAATGTTTGAATTAGGAAAGCAATAAAAACATACCTCTTCACCTAAATCCCTTGACCAATAGACAACAAAGAGATGTATATTGGTACCATAAGGATTATTTGTATCATATACTGTAACTTTCTGTGTCTCGAACTAGGTACAACTTGAACTGAAAACCTTGCATTGTAAGGACAACTATAGCAAATTGTAACCAGTAAACTGTATATTATCATTAGCCCCTAGCATCTATCAAGTTAGGATAAAAACTTGTATTGTAAACTTGTACAGAAATTATGTGTGTTATACCTGTAACCCGTTCTGGGCTCTTTGGGGACAACGGGCTAGAAAACTAACTAACCAACTAAATGTTGCACATTAAACTTGCTTATGGTCTAATAACTGAGGTGTATAATAAGAAAGCTGTGAAGGAGGATACAACTGAGTTTGTATGAGTTGTGGGTCAAGAACTTATCTGATAGCTGCTGGTTCGCGTGAATTATTGAGCTTTCTAAATCAAGTTTCGAATTATATTTCAAAGGAAAATTGAGGAGAAATTTTAACGTGTGTTTCACTTTAAACAGAGTTACTCATCTTCCCGCCTAAACCTGCCTCTCTGCTTCCCTCATTCTCCGTCTCTGTGGACAATACTCTCATCCTTCCTGTTTTGTCTGCTCGTAATCTCGGGGACATCTTTAACTCCTCTCTCGCCTTCACTGCCCAGATACAACATATTGCTAAAACCTGCTGCTTCTTCTTCTATACTTTTTTACAGAAAGGGTGGTAGATGCATGGAACAGTCTCCTGGAAGAGGTGGTGGAGATAGAGACTGTGTCTGAATTCAAGAAAGCCTGATGTAGGCACGCGGGATCTCTTAGAGAGAGGAAGAGATAATGGTTATTGTGGATGGGCAGACTGGATGGGCCATTTGGCCTTTATCTGTTTTCATGTTTCTATGACCAAAATCCAACACTTCCTCTCTGAGCACACTACCAAAACACTTATTCACACCCTCATCACCTTGCGCTAAGACTACTGAACTTGCTACTTTCAGGCCTTATTTAGCCAACCCGCTCCCCTCCAATCCATCCAGAGTTCAGCTGCACGACTCATATTCCGGGAGAGCCGCTTTACTCATGTTACTTCTCTCCTAAAGTCATTTCATTGCCTTCCCATCCATTTTTGAATACAAATCAAACTCCTCTTACTGACCTACAAATGCACTCAGCTGCCCCTCACCATCTCTCTTCACTTATCTCCCCCTATGAACCCCCGCCCTCGTGAGCTCCACTCAGCTGGTAAGTCCCTCCTATCTGTGCTTTTCTCTTCAACTGCCACCCACAGATTCTGTCCCTTCTGCCTTGCTGTACCATATGCTTGGAACAAGCTGCCTGTATCCCTTCGGTGAGCTCTGTCTTTGGCAGTGTTCAAGGCCCATTTAAAAGTCCACCTCTTTGAGAGTGCTTTCGTCTCCTAACTCCTCTCACCTTGGGTCCTGCATACCCTACCCTCTATGCATTGTCTTGTCTGTCCAAGTTAGATTGTAAACACTTCCATGCAGGGACCATCTATAAATGTCAAAATGTACAGTGCTGCGAACGCATTTCAGCACTATATAAGTTTTGATTAGTAATAGTAGTTTCAGAATTTAAAGAGGTCAATCAGTCTTAGGTCCCTCCCTGGTGCATCCCAGGTTGCACTATGGAGGGGAAGGCCTACTATTTTGAAGAGGCAGGCCTGCTGGCCGGAGGAATTAGGCAGCCCTCTGACTGGGCATCATGAACAAGGTAGGAGGGATGGGGTATCGTCAGGGGCACAACAATGGTGGCAGGATCACTTAGGAATCCCTCCCGCTGCCAGGGGGGAGGGGAGTTTGATTTATGGCTGGGGGGTCAGGGAGGTTGCTTGACTGTGGTGGTGGGAAGGAGTGGGCATCCCTCCCGCCGACAGGTGTGCGTGAATGTGTCGAGTGGGTTGCTTGACAGTGGTGGCGGGAGTGGGCATCCCTCCTGCTGCTGGGAGGGTGTGTTCTTGGGGGGTTGCTTGATGGTGGTGGTAGGAATTGAGCATCCCTCCTGCCAGGAGTGTTCAAGGTTGTCGAAGGGATGGAGCAAAATTTTCTGGCAGGTCTGAACTATCAAGCCTTACTTTCCTGTCAATGCCTGAGCTGATCAGTGCTCAGGCACTGACCTGAAAGTAAGGCTACAACAGCTGCCGGAAAATTTTGTTTGCAAATGCAGGATAGCGAGGTTAGGGAATCGCCCGGTAATAATAGAGGATTGCCCAGAGTGCTCATTTAAATATTAATGACCTTGTAATACATTTGCATGGCAGTCGGAGTCTGCCAGGAAGCTCGGAAAAGACTGTGGTGAGCCCTTTTGAGAATTGGCTGGTAGAATACTTCTATGCTACACCAGCTGGAACAGGTTTAGTGACCATCGTTAGAGGCACAGTGGGTTTTGAGAATCTTCCCCTTGGAAATATATAGCCTTAGCTTAAGAAGACACAGACTTTAGCCTGCATGTGTCTAGGGAGGCTAGGGTTTTGCTTACTTTCATTTGTTTACATATAGGACACTAGCAAACATCTGGATCTTCAGAGGAGCTGCTGGTTCCAGACAGGTGGCAAGACAACTCAGCAGTACCCAATGCTAGAAAGCAGTAATACTGGTAAAAACGGTTTAAAAAAAACACCTCTATTTTTGTGTGCATACATATATACACTTTCTGTATTTTATTGAACTTTGAGACTGAGAAATGCTCTCTGGTTTTAAGAGTCACCTAGTAAAATACTTACCTGTGGATCCTGAAACAAAGTTGGTATTAAGCTGAAAGGCATGACATGTTTGTTTGGTGTTTGAATATTACCACTAACTATAATGGTGTAATCAATGAAAATTTGATCACATGCAAATGGTAAATTAGCTTTGTATTTATGTATATTTAAATGTAATTTACCTTTTTTAAACAACATCTGATAACAATTGTTGGACATACCTATTTAGTTTTCTTTCACCCTCAATTGTTATTGTCTTTTAAATTGCAACAAATAAATACAAATATTTAAGGGCTCCTTTTGCAAAACTACTGTAGAGATTTCTACCATGGGCTGACGAGGTAAATAATCCGACACTCATAGGAATTCTATGAGTGTTAGTGCATTTGCCATGCCAGTCCATGGTAGAATAAGTGTTGGTCTATTTACCTCACTGCCCACGGTAGAAACCTCTACCACAGCTTTGCAAAAGTCAGTATAAATGGTTAACCTCTGTGTTGCTGTGAATTGAAAGGGAAATGTATTGAAACATCTGACCGTGATTATACATCTCATACATTTAAATTGTAATGTAATTGCATCACATCACCACTACGGGGTTTTACAAATAGATTTCATTTCAAAAAAATAAAAAAATGGAATAAAAAAAAAAACACATTTGTGTAGGGGTTTTCAACCCAGTCCTCAGGGCACACCCAGCCAGTCTGGGTTTTCAGGATATCTCCATTGAGATCAATGGGGATGTCCTGAAAAACCCAACTGGCTAGGTTGAAAACCTCTGGGCGTAATGACTATAACCAGTTGGGTTAAAATGATGTGACTGTGGTCCCTTGTATAACCTTGATATTTTGTGAGTGTTCTCTATTATTTATTGAAATTTTAGGTCATTATTTTTAATAGTGTATGAGTGAGCACCCTTGTGCAGTGAATCCCCATATTCTTGATACAAATGCAGGTATAACAGAACAAGAATGGGAATTTATGGACTTGTGGTTATTAATATCTCTTCAAGTTTCTTTGCATAAGAAAATACAATATCTTTCTTAGTTGGTGTTGGTGCGCCCGCACCTAGAGTACTGTGTTCAGTACTGGTCGCCGTACCTCAAGAAGGACATGGCGGTACTTGAGAGAGTCCAGAGAAGAGCTACTAAGCTAATAAAGGGTATGGGGGGCCTTTCATATACTGTCAGACTGAAAAAGCTGGGGCTTTTCTCGCTGGAAAAGCAACAACTTAGAGGAGACATGATAGAAACCTTCAAGATCATGAAGGGCATAGAAAAAGTGGACAGGGACAGATTTTTCAAACTATGGGGAACCACAAGTACAAGGGGACACTCAGAGAAATTGAAAGGGGAGAGGTTTAGAACAAACACTAGGAAATTCTTTTTCACCCAGAGGGTGGTGGATACATGGAACGCGCTACCGGAGGATGTGATAAGCAGAAGCATGCTACAGGGCTTCAAAGAAGGTCTGGATAGGTACCTGGAGGACAAAGGGATAGAGGGGTACAGATAAGAGTAGAGGTAAGGTTATAAGGATAGGATTAGAGGTAATTTATAAAATTAGTCAGAGACCATTGTTCAGGCAGTGGGCCTGATGGGCCGCCGCGGGAGCGGACCGCTGGGCGAGATGGACCTCTGGTCTGCCTCAGCGGAGGCAACTTCTTATGTTCTTATGTTCTTTCTTGAGTCAACAAGCTTGCTAGAAATAAGTAGAATGAACCCAGTGAACAGCTGACTGATTCCCTTCTAGCTAGATATGCTAAATCAAGCTATTTGTGGACACCAAAAGAATAGGCTGTTTATGGCTTCATGTATCTCTCATCTTCACTTCTGGAAATTATAACAATTCTATGACTGAATGTTATTGACACAGTGGGATGTTTCAGTTTCAATAGCAATAACAATATCAATGAACTCGTTTTGACAGAATATTCTTCTCCAGGAATAAAACCTATAGTCAAGACTGCATGTTTCCTCTTGTTGAGGTCTGAGAGACAGATGGAATGGACACTTAACATATCATCACCATCGTGTCAAACTAGTCTTTGCAGAACTTTTCAGGTTTAGCAGCTATAGTTTCATCTTATGCACTGAACAGTTATAGTGCATTGCCCCAAGCTGCCGCAGCTCCAGCTTCTTGTTAGACCTTGTTGTTCTGTTATTGTTATGCTTTTCATCGCTTCGTTTTCTCATTCAGTCCTTGACTTTATAATACTGGAGCCGCAGTTTCAATTCAACGTCTGCTTCTGGCACAACAGAAGCTCTATATGTTGCAATCTCTTTTAAAGGCATTCTGTTCTGCTGCCTTTCCCGCACTGCAACCCCATTGGTAGGGTGAATCAAACGTATGAAATGGGATAAGCAAATCTGAGTTAGAGACACGCAAGATGGATTTATCATTAAATGTATTTTATTGAGCAAATACAATCAAAATCAAGAACAAAGAACAACAAAATAGCTCAAAATTTAATACAAAAACCATCAAACCCACCCTACCCATCCTCCCCCCCTCTCACTGATGCTGAACAAAATGAGGTAAATAAAAGAATACCCTAGCAGTTCAAAAGGTGGCTACGAGCCACCAGAGATAATGTAGCCCAAAAAGGCACCCAAATTCGTTGGAAGGCCCGTCCAGGCAATGAAGAAATGTCTTGAACACCTCTCCGTTCCCAAGAAAGCAACGTAATCATATGACTACGCCAAAAGAAATAGTCAGGAGCCTCCGCTTCCATCCACTTAAGCAAAATACACTTAATAGCAACCACAGCCATCCAGCGAAGAAATGCAGAGGCTCCAAGTCTACGAGGATGAAAATGCAAAGAGGCTCCAAATAACAACAAGGCTGATCTCTGAACTGACAAGCTGGATTCTAAGCAGAATTAGACACACTTTATCAGGACACAGTTAAATGCGCTTTAATAAATTTGTGATTTTTATTAAATTAATTAATCAAACCGTATACATTTCTGTAAATACTGCATAACATGAATGATAAAAAAAAAGTACATACTGGCACAAATAAACAACTAAACATGATTCAAGGAGTAATTGTTTGAAGTTTCTGCATTGTAAGGTGGTGGCTTTGTTTGAAATAACATAAGAAATATCCAATGTTTATTTCTTGTGATGCATTTCTTTAATGCTGGCTTTTACAAAGCTGCGGGAGAGGTTTCTACTGTAGGCCAGCAAGGTACATGCTCCGACGCTCATAGAAGGCCTATGAACATTGACTTCACCGGCCTGTGGTAGAAACCTCTACCATGGTTTTGTAAAAAGAGCCCTAAGTTCTAAAATGAAACGGAAGAAAAGCTCGAATGTAAAGAAACAATATGGTTAGAGCTTCTGCCTCAGCACCTCAAGGTTATGAGTTTGATCCCAGCCTGCTCCTTGTGACTCTGGGCAAGTCACTTAACCCTCCATTGCCCCAGGGACCACAATTAGATTGTGAGTCTGCTGGTCGTCTGATTACTGTTCAATGTATTGTAAACGGCTTTGGGTGAATATCGGCATGAAAAGGCGGTTAATACTTTTCAATAAATAAACATTACAGGGGCAATTTTATAACTAAGTTCATGTATAACTTGTACTTGTCACTTGGGTTGGCCATTGTTGGACACAGGATACTAGGCTTGATGGACCTTTGGTCTGTCCCAGTATGGCAGTACTTATGTTCTTATTACATTACATTAGGAATTTCTATTCCGCCATTACCTTGCGGTTCAAGGTGGATTACAAATGGATTGTCAGGACATTAGAAGTATTTAGAGAGTGGTTTGTACATTTCTTTGAGTTGCTAAGGATTACATCTGAATTGTCATGGCATTAGAAATGCATATGGAGTAGTTGCAGGTGATGCTTGGGCATTTTCTGATTGAGTTAGTTCGTTGTTTTTTTTGTTTTTTTTTTAACATATGTTTATTAACAGTGATGCAACACAAACAGTCAGGAGGCAACACCGCCATAACAGACAATCAGATACCACAAGATATACAGAAACACGGTTTTATGTGTTTTATGAACAGAAGGGTTTTATTTCTTTTTTGAAGGTTTTGTAGTCTGTGGTCGAGGTCAATAGGTTGTAGAGTTGGAGGTCGATTGTTGCAGCTCGAGTGGCTAGGAGGTTGTCATGGTACATTCATAATTGTCCCTATGTGGGTACCACAGAATTTTCAAAATTACCCACTTTTAAAATTGCCCCTTGAGATTAATGTGTTTATATATACTTCTGCTCTTGTGGCATGCCCTCATTTTCTGAGCTATTTTACATGCATAAAAATCTTAGTTCGTGTAAAATTATAGCTGTGCAGATGGTATGAGAGTAAGTTTATAACAGGGTGCCTGGTTAAAGAGGATGAGTAGGTGCCATCTTAAGTGCTATTTTCTAATCACAAGCAGACCTACTATAAAATACCAGCACAAGTGGCAGAAATTGCATGCACGGACATTTACATCAGTTCAAGAACAGACATAAATGTCCACACCTATAATTTTGAAGTATGCATGTAGATTGATATGTGCGTTTACTTGCAAACTCCACTTATGCCTCACCTGAACTTTGCTCCTCTACATGCCCAGTGGCAGAGTACCTGCCATCAGTGGTGTAGTAAGGGAGAGGTAGACCACCCTGAGCACTGTCTAGGTGGGGGAGCCAGCACCTCTCCATCCCTCATGCCATGTTCACGCCCTCCCTTCCCCACCCCAGTGGCGTACCTAGGGGGGGGCGGGCCGCCCCGGGTACCAGCCCTAAGGGGGTGTTCCTGGCCTTGCCGTTCAGTCCCCCGCCACCCCCGAAGGACCGCTCGCCCCACTGACCTTCCTGCACCACCTGTGAAGCAGCCCGCAGCAGGATCGCGAAGTCAGCGTCAGCATCCCTGCGCTGCTTCCTGCGCCGCGATCCCGCCCCTCCTCTGACGTCAGAGGAGGGGCGGGACCGTGGCGCAGGAAGCAGCGCAGGGATCGCTGACGCTGACTTCGCGATCCTGCTGCGGCTGTTCATAGGTGGTGCGGGGAGGCCAGGGGGGCGAGCGGTCCTTCGGGGTGGGTCGGGGCATCAGGCCTTCAGGGTGGAGCGGGCGGGCAGGCAAGCAGGCTTTCAAGGGGGAGGGGGTGACAGGCAGGCAGGCAGGCCTTCAAGGGGGGACAGGCCTTCGGGGGGGGGTGCAGACCTTAAAGGGGTGCAGGCCTTCAAGGGGGGCAGGCAGGCCTTCAGGGGGGTGCAGGCCTTCGGGGGGGGTGTAGGCCTTTGGGGGGTGCAGACCTTCAAGGGGGTGCAGGCCTTCAAGGGGGGGAACAGGCCTTCAAGGGGGGAAAGGCAGGCAGGCCTTCAAGGGGGGAACAGGCCTACAAGGGGGGGGACAGGCCTACAAGGGGGGGGACAGGCCTTCAAGGGGGGGTGCAGGCCTTCAAGGGGGGTGCAGGCCTTCAAGGGGGGACAGGCCTTCAAGGGAGGAAAGGCAGGCAGGCAGGCCTTCAAGGAGGGACAGGCCTACAAGGGGGGGGGGAGAAGCTACAAGGGGGTGGGACAGGCCTTCAAGTGGGGGACAGGCCTTCGGGGGGGTGCAGGCCTTCGGGGGGTGCAGACCTTCAAGGGGGGGACAGGCAGGCAGGCCTTCAAGGGGGGGACAGGCAGGCAGGCCTTCAAGGGGGGGACAGGCCTACAAGGGGAAGGGACAGGCCTTCAAGGGGGGTGCAGGCCTTCAAGGTGGGACAGGCAGACCTTTAAGGGGGGACAGGCCTTTGGGGGGGGACCATGATTTAGAAGTACACGGAGGGAAGGGGGTGTTCAAAGAGACATGCATATGCCAAACTTTGGGGGGGGGAAGAAATAATGGGTCTGAAAATAGAGGAGAGGGAGAGAGATGATGGACCATGGGATTTAGGGAGGGAAGGAACAGAAAGGGAGAGAAATTGGACACAAGGGATGGTGTGGAGGAGGGATAGAGATACTGGATAGGAGGGTAATTAGGAAAAGAAACGGAGAGATGGTGGACTCTGGGATGGTGGGGAAGGAGGGAGAGATGCCGGATGAAAGGGTATTTAAGAAAAGGTGGATCTGTGGAGGGAGATGAAAAAAAGGAAAGATACCAGACTTCCTGGGAAGGGAAGGGAAATGGAAAGGGAGGACAGAGTTGGCAGATGGATGGTTAGCATGCAGAAAGAAGGAGACCCTGGCAAGCAAGTTATCAGAAGAAAACCAGAGCCTTGGACCAACAAGATTTGAAATATAACCAGACAACAAAAGGTAGAAAAATTAATTTTATTTTCTGTTTTGTGATTATAACATGTCAGATTTGAAATGTGTATCCTGCCAGAGCTGGTGTTGGACTGCAAACGTGAGCTAGGATTTAACAGAAAGAGGAAAAGTCCTTTTTGTTTCTTTATTTTATTTACACCACAGCGCCAGTGTGGTTAGGAGAAGCCAAAGGGGGTGAAAAAGCTATAAAACCCACCAGGAGTTTTGAAAAAAATCACCCAACTGGGCAGGAAAATCGAATTGAAAAACCAATTCAATAGGGCTGAATCGAATCAAAATTTTTTTTTCCTGTATCTGGCAGCATTAGTTTGCGCTACTGTCTTAGACTTTAGGACCTGGGATTGGGGAGAGATGGCATCCTCAGTACTTTATAATGCAAGTGAAACGAGGATTTGGTCAGACTTTTGAAGGGTCTGCAGAAAAAAAATATTGTATAGGCCGGGGACATGAGACAGCAGGAAATGGGAACTTTTCTTCCTTCTATTTTTGTGAATGGAAAGGCTGAGGATGTCAGAGAGGTCAGTTAAAATATGTGCTTTATAAGAAAATATAATAATGTGTTTTATAAAGTTTATAGCATAGCTGGCCTACCCAGTGAGGTGTTCCTAGTGGTGATGGTGGCAGCGTGTCAATGTGTTGAGAGGAAGAGGTGGTCTGGGAAATTCTGCTGAGCAAACTCCGGGCCCATTTCCACCCCCCAGTTAGTCCACTCCACTCAACTGATTCACACACTGAGTGGGTCTTTGGGTGTTGTTTTGGGATCTCTTCCAGTGGTTTATCTCCTTCTGGTCCAAGGAAGGAAACTTTGTTATCCTTAGCATTGACCTACAGAATATGTTTGTAACAGCGCTGCTTGTGTGGCATTAGGCTATGTAGTGATCGAAAGAAAAAAACAGACCTTTGCACATTTTTGCACTATATGGTGGGTGTATGAGGAGATTCACATTTCCTGCACAGCTAAGTCCATGTGAAGTTACCTTGTGCTGTATTTGACATCTAGCAAGGTCTCTGTTTGAAAGGAAAGATCTAAACTTAAAAATGAAGTGGCCAGAAGTTATGGTAAAAGCAGATAGTGTAACTGGTTTTAAGAAAGATTTGGACAAATTCCTGGAGGAAAAGTCCATAATCTGTTATTAAGACATGGGGGAAGTGTCTGCTTGCCCTGGATCGGTAGCATGGAATGTTGCTACTCTTTGGGTTTTGACCAGGTATTAGTGTCCTGGATTGGCTACCATGAGAATGGGCTACTGGGCATGATGGACCATTGGTGTGACCCAGTTAGGCTATTCTTATGTTATGTTCTCATCTGTAGGGGCCTTTGTTTTCACTTCTTATTTTAATGTATTTTTTTTCTGGGAACTTATCAGTGTTTTTTATAATGGGAACAAAAATGGAAGAGAATTAATGTGTGTGGAATGGGGGGTAACTAATTTCTTCAGCTAAATAATTCAATCCACTTCAAACAGACATAGGAGAACTTGTGCACCATTCACACACCCTCCAACCAAAAACGTCAAAAGAAAAAAACTGTTCGACAACCTCCTAGCCATTCGAGCTGCAACACTCGACCCCCAACTCTACAACCAATTGATATCAACCACAGACTGCAAAACCTTCAAAAAGAAATAAAAACCCTTCTATTCAAAAAACACATAAAACCGAACTAACACAATCAGAACTGTCCCAAGCATCACCTGCAACTACTCCATATGTACTTCTAATGTCATGACAATTTAGACATAATTTATGTTATGTTATGTTTGGAATAATGGTTACATATATGAGGTTCAATAAAAGAAAATTTTCACTGCCTGTTTCTATTCTGACCATTTATTCCATTTCATGGTTATTGCAAAAAAAAAAAAAAAAAAAAAATTTTTTTACATGGGGGGGGGGGGGGGGGTGTCAAAAAATGATGGGCCCCGGGTGCCACATACCCTAGGTATGCCACTGCCCCACCCCACTCTTTAAAATCTTCACCAGTGCAACTACTTTAGCCTGCTTCTCGTGCCAGCCTGGCTCCCTCTGAAATCATTTCCTGGTCATGGGGCCAGGAAGTGACATCAGAGGGAAAGCCAATGCCAGTGTGATCAGCAGGCCGGAGAAACTGCTTGCGCTGGCAAAAATTTAAAGAGGTATGGTAGATCCTCTGTTCAGATAAGTACTTTGGTGTTTTTTCACATGGTTCTTGAATCTATTTGCATTGCACAAGGCTTTTAGCAGTGATAGACTGAGGAGGTTTTTTATGCCGATGAGGTTCCCTTACTTTGAAAAATCCTATTGTTAAGCTTACACATGGCATAGGTGGGGTTCTGAGGCTTTTTCCTTCCTCTTACATCTACCTGTGAATAGTGGCTTTGACATGCAGCTCCTGATTAGTGAGGCCCGACTTTAGTGCAGGAAGAGGCGGTCGGAGCATACCGCGAGTGATTTCCTTCACTCGCCGGCACTCCGGCTGCTCTCTCCTGCCTCTCCGGCTGCCCTCTCCTGTCTCCCCCACTAAAAACCGTATTTGCAGTTTTTCAAGATTCGCAGGGGTTCCTGGAATAGAACCCCTGCAAATATCGGGGGAGTACTGTATTACATTACATTAGTGACTTTTATTCCACCAGTACCTTGCAGTTCTAGGTGGATTACAAAAGAAGATAACTGGACATTTCCAGTAAAATTACAAATTAGGGTGCTGTTTACATGGTTGAGACTTTGATGGGAAATTTACAAGAGTGGGGATAGTCATGGAGATGTGTTATGATTTCTTGATAAATTTTTTTAAAAAATTGGCTCCAGGACTGATCTCTGTGGCCCTATACTAATCACTTGTCTGTCATCAAGATTAATTCCATTTACTACTATCCTCTGATGGCTATCATTCAACCTGCTTCTAATCTAGTCTACCCCTTTGGGACCCACTCCCAGGATATTCCGTTTTTAATGAACCTCCTATGTGGTACTAGATAAAAAGCTTTACTAAAATCCAATTAAATTGCATATGCCCTTGATCTAATTCTCTAATCACTCAATCAAAGAAATCAATTAGATTAGTTTTACTCAATGTGCTTCTTATGAATCCATGCTATCTCAGATCCTGCAACCCACTGGATTGTAGATGGTTCTCTATATTTTCCTGTGGAATTGCTCTTGTCTTCAAAAATATATTAAAAACATCATTTAATGAACTACCAGAACTTCTCTAAGATGTCTCAGTATCCTAGGATTCATCCCATTCAGTATCATGGTTTTTTTTTTCCATTTTAAGTTTTGGTAGTTCCTTCTACTAAAAGGTCTTAAGGGTTGGGCTTAAAGCACTGTAACACAGGATTTAAACATGTAGCAAGCCCAAAACTAATGGTGCATCAGGAACGGGCATTATCTCTATTTTTTACATTCGGATTCACTTGTGGTACATGCTGTTGGTTAACACAAAATAACTTAACGCCTCAATGGTCCCATGCTTAGGTGCCTTTTACAGAATTGAGCCTATCAGCACCTAACTTAAAACTCAGGCCCCTGTAATGTAGGCTAGGGTTTTAAAGGCCTACATTATAGGCGCCTAAGCTCTTTAGAGAATTGTGCTTAGTGACGCCTAAGTCCATCTCCACCCCTAAACACACCTACTTTAGAGTTAGACACTGTTAGGCGCCATGTGATAGGCGCCTATCTTTTGTAAAATCGTGCCTAAGAAGATAGGCCTATCGCCCAATTTTTTTTTCCAATTATGAGCTTGTTAAAGCTCATAATTAAAGCCAATTTACTAATTGAGGTAGGCGCCTAAAGTTAGGTGCCAACCTCAATTAGTAAATTGGCCTAACTTTAGGTGTCTCGTTGAAGTTGCCTTTTAGTGCATAATAAGTGCAGTGTGTTAAGTGCCAACCGCCTTCTATGCCCACTCTCTGCCCATATCATGCCCCCCTAGCACAGAAATTTGAAAACATTAACTAGCATGCGGTTTAATGTGTGGTAATAGGCAAACTGGCTGACTATCCTGCTGTCCACGGAGAACCTACGTTACAGGTAAGTAACTACACTGTCTTTACTAGAATGGCCCCATAGATTCTCTTCCAAACATAATGTCGTATCTACACCACTTATAGGTGCTAGCTCTGTGGGTACAGTGGGTGCCAAGGAGAGTGTGGCCTGGTGGTTAGAGCTACAGCCTCAGCACCCTCTGGTTGTGTGTTCAAATCCTGAACTGCTCCTTGTGACCCTGGGCAAGACACTTAATCCTCTACTGCTTCAGGTACATTAGATAGACCGTGTAAGACCTTCGGGACAGATAGAGAAAAATGCTTGCGTATGTGATTTGTAACCCTTGGGAGGACAGGCTAAAAAAATAAAATAAATTAAGCAAGCTCCTTCATTTGTGTCCAGGAAGGGATAATTTTGAAATACTGGCACTTATGACTGCTCGCATACAGTATGTGTTCTTATCAACCATTAACTCTCTTTTTCCATAATCATCTTCCGTGCACTCCAAATACATATATTTGTTCAGCATTTCTCCTTTTGTTATCTTTCTGTGCATATTGTCACCTGGCATTCTTACTGTTTACCTCTGGCCTTCCTCTTTTTCTGAAAACCCTGAAAAAAGTTTAGTCACATTGCCTTACCTCTGTAGCTATCTTTTCTTCCACATGCTCTTTGACTGTCCTGATTTCTTTCCTTGGCTCTTATAGTACTGTATTGCCAGTTAGGCTTTCGGCTTTCCAGTGTCCATCATTTTGACATCCTTTGCACTTTTTCAATGCTAATGTTTTCACCCTTACATTTCCAGGAACTTCTTAACTAAAGAGGTTTTGTTTTCATCTTCCAGGGACAATTTTTGAACACGTCCTAGCATATAGTCATGCCCATATATTAGGGAAGGCTTTTTGGGGGTAGAGAATATTTCCAAAAGTATGTATGTAGGTTTATATGGGAAAAAATACCTGCATAAATAATAGGTGCAAATCTATGTGCAAACCATTCCTGAGCTAATTTCCAAAGAGAAACTGGAAGTTTGCCCCTTAAACACTACATTTACATTCCTATCTCTTATATTCTGCCTATACCATAAAATTAATAAGAACATAAGAATAGCCTTACTGGGTCAGACTAGTGGTCAATCTAGCCCAGTATCCAGTCTTCACAGTGGCCAATCCAAGTCACAAGTACCTGGCAAAAACCCAAATAGTAGCAGCATTCCATGCCACCGATCTAGGGAAAGCAGTGGCTTCCCCCATGTCGTTCTCAATAACAGACTATGGACTTTTCCTCCAGGAACTTGTCCAAACCTTTCTTAAAACCAGCTACATTAACTGCTGTTACCACATCCTCTGGCAATGCGTTCCAGAGCTTAATTATTTTCTGAGTGAAAAAATATTTCCTCCTATTGGTTTTAAAAGTATTACTCTGTAACTTCATCGAGTGTCCCCTAGTCTTTGTAAATCTTGATGCAGTAAAAAATTGATCCACTTGTACCCAATCTACTACATTCAGGATTTTGTAGACTTCAATCATATCTCCCCTCAGCCATCTCTTTTCCAAGCTGAAGAGCCCTAACCATTTTAGTCTTTCCTCATACGAGAGGAGTTCCATCCCCTTTATCATCTCGGTCGCTCTTCTTTGAAACTTTTCTAGTATCGCTATATCTTTTTTTTGAGATAAGGAGAACAGAAATATTATCTAATGATGCCCTCATTCTGTGAAATTTTTTCACAGACACACTAAACAGGCAATTTTCTCGGTCCAAGGCCCTGCATGCTGGAATCAATTGCCACAACATTTTTGCAAACAAACTTTAAATCGGGTCTTAAAACATTTCTGTTTACAGACACCTACCCTGAGCATTGGGCAGGATAGTAAATTTTCAGAAAACTTGGAAACCCCAAAAGAATATTCTGACTCAATAACTTGCTGTCTGGCCGAAATTTATCCTAAGAAGAGGAGGGGAAAGCTGTGTGCCAGAGATGTAGTTAAAATGTGCTTGAATGGTGCAGATATTCAGCACTAACTGGATTAATTTGTTTGAAGAAATACGGGCCCTGCAATATCAGGGTTAAATCTAACTAGTCAACCTTCCTCTGGATAGTCTATTAAAAAAAATGATCTTGGACATGCCATTCACATCCCTCCTCTCTCCTTATGCTTAATTAAAAAAAATTACCCTGTACTCCCTTCTCTTATTCCTACCTCCCCCTTGATGCTCAATTATTAAAAAAAAACCTGCAGCCCCTTCTTCCATCTTTTTCTCTCTCCTTCCTGTTAGAATGTAAAAACCCCAACTGAGAGCCAAACTTCTGTCCAGAAACCAGAGAGGAAAATTTGTGATTCTCAGACAAAACCTGATGGAGAGTACTCATATATTTTCATAAGAATATGGCCTGGGGGCACTAGGTGGAGGTGATTATCATACTGGATGCAAAATCTAGAAATTCAAACAGTCAGCAAACAAGCTGAGAGAGGGAGAAAGGGTGGGGGTGGGGGTGTGTTACAAAGCTGCGGTAAGCATTAATGCTTGCTTACTGAAGCAAAAAAGGGCTTTCCACTGGGCGTGCTCAGGTGTCCCATGGTCATTTTTGCTTGTGTGCATGCATGAGGTGGGTCTGGGGTGGAGAGTGGGCATATTCGATGCTAATTGGTTAGTGCAGCTACATTGCCACATGCTGACTGATTAGCATGTGAATCCTTACCATTCACATAATAGATGGTGGTAGGGGTTCACATACTAATGGCCAGGTGCTAATGGGAAAATTCATTTAATAACAATCCACATGTCTTGAAAGAAGAGGACACAGCACAGTCTGTGTTTCGGCAAACATGCCTTCCTCAGGGGTCCAAAATAATGATTTTAATCCTGAAGGGCAAATGTGGATATAAAGACATAAGCATAAAACCACTACTTTGATTACAATTGCAAAAGACTGCACTCAGCTCATTATTTAGGACCCCTGAGAAAGACGTGTTCGCTGAAACATGGACCATGTCGGGTCCTCTTCTTTCAAGAAACATGCGGATTGTTATTTTGTTTAAACAAAGCCTGCATCAGGAACATCCTTCTCCACAGTTTCTTTTGTTTTTGTTTTTAGACTTTTTGTGGAACATGCACAAAAATTCAGTTCCAAATATGCCCATTTTCAAACTGCAAAACGTCTAGCTTGTTTAAAAAAAATAAAATAATAATAATGTTTTTGTGCTCTGTGCATCTATCTTTTTGGACCAGTTTTGAAAAAACAAAAACACATCCAAATGAAAAATGTACAGAACAAGTCTCTGGGATATAGGAGGGGGCCAACATTTGTACTAATCTGACCACACAGACATCCCAGCAGAGCAGTGGTTTTTTTGTTTTTTTTTCAAGATGGCGCCTAGTTAGGCTGCGTGTTGTGGTGCCTCCCGCCTTTTTGTTTTTATTTGTTTTATTTTCTGTTATTTTGCATCCTTTTACTTTATTTTTATTATTCTAGGTTATTTCATTCCTTTAGATTGGTCCGACTCGATGACCTTATTTAATTTAATCATCCTTTCTCTCTAACTGAACCTCCCTTGCTTGGCCATTAACGGCTTGGTGTTCTCCATCTCTGCCTGGAGGACTTGCATGGTATGGTATGCTGGGAATTCCTTCTGGTTAGGGTGGGATTGGGGTGGGACTAGGGCGTAATGGGGCGGGTAAAATCTGGTAACCTTATCTCCACTGTTTGTGTGTTTGTGATCGACTTGTGGAGGTGACTTTCTTGTTCTACACGACAGATAAAGACCAGCATGTTCCTTCTTGCCTTTCCAGAAAGGTGTCCAGGGCTGCACTTGATGCTATGTACAATTTACCCTGCCCTTTGTGATTGTAATTGCAGCTCTGGGCAAAGCTCCCTCTCATGCCTTTTCTTTCTTTTTTTTTTTTTTTAAGTTATTTATGGTTGGCTTTGAGTGGACTTACTCTGATTCTATCCTCTTTCCATATAGGTATCCTCTGAGTTTATTCCACATCTTATTGAATTCTGCCAACATGTCTATTCTTGTCACCTCCCTTGGACCAAATGAAGCCAAATCTGACAAATATTGATTTTGAAGATTCTGAAAACTAGGCCAATTTACAGTTTGTGAGTGTTCTACTTGTGACAAATTTTTTTACTGGCTAAGTGGAAAAACAAAGGAAAAGTTTAAAAGATGTTTTAATTGTAATAACTGGATTATTTAGAAACTTGTATACTGCTAGTACTCATGCTTTAAATTGTGGTCATAGCTAAATTGTTCAGCATAACCCCACTCTGTATCAACAGATAGTCCATTTATCAGTTCAGGACCAGAGATTGACAAACATTAAAGTTATTTGTCAATCTCTTCATTGTTAATCTGCAAGATGGTCTCCAAGCGTACTCAAAAGCTAAGGCCAATGAAAGGATGTGAAGGAACAGCTACCTGGCTATATGCGCCAGAAGTATTGGACTGTGATACATTCTCACAGGGGAAACAGTTTTATGACCACTGGTAATTCTTTTCCCCATTACTGAACTGAGTTATACGGTTTCTCTCTCTGTCAGCATGAGCTAGACATCTGCAATAAATTAAAACTCCACATTATGAAAAATTGATGGATGTGTGAATGAGGCGGCTATGGGTGGGGAGAGCTGTGCATAACTCAGCTCTTGCACAGTTGCATCTGTGCAGCCTCGGAGCATCTGGCTGCTCTGTTTTTAGCTGGAGACTCCCATCATTCATATCATTGGAGGAAACACATTCTCTGGCCCTCAGCATCATCCTGTCTGTCTAGTATGCCCTAAAGCTATGCGATAGGCCTGGATATGGACACTAATGGGGCAACTCTAGAACTTAAGAGTTAGCATTTATGCCCACAACGTCACATCTAAAAGTGTATTCTGTAAATAGGTCTAACGTATACGAGGTCTGACAATTAAGTTTGCAAACTCATCCTAGAAAAAGTGCTACATACCTCATTGTTGAATATCACTTCAGTCACCTTTGAAGTATTCACTTTGGGAAGCTATGCACCAACACAAACACCTAGCCACCCTTCAAAGCAATTTTGGAATTCTTTTCCTGGAATGCCCATCAGAGCTGTCGTCATATTAGCCTTGATGTCCTGAATGTCATCAAAATGTCTTCCTTTCAACATTTCCTTTATCTTAGCGTAAAGAAAAAAGTCATTGGGGGCCAGATCAGATGAGTAGGAAGAGTGTTCCAATGCAGTTATTTGTTTTCTGGCTAAAAATTCTCTCACGGACAGTGCCGTGTGAGCTGGTGCATTGTTGTGATGCAAGAGCCATGAGTTGTTGATGGAAAGTTCAGGTCATTTTTGTCTTTTTCTTGCAGCCTTTTCAGCACTTTCAGATAGTAAACTTGGTTAACTATTTGTCCATTTGGTACAAATTCATAATGAACAATCCCTCTGATATCAAAAAAGGTTAGCAACATCGTTATGAGCTTGTTTTGGACTGGCGGAACATTTTTAGTCATGGAGAATTGGCTGACTTCCATTGTGCACTTTGACGCTTTGTTTCAGGGTCGTATTGATACACCCATGTTTCAACACCAGCGATAACATGGTCCAATACATTGTTTTGTCTCTCCAAATGGTCTTGGCAAACTTTGATTTTCCTTTGCTTTTATTTGTTGGTGAGCTCCTTTGGGACCATTTTTGCACACACCTTTCTCATACTAAGATTTTCAGTTAAGATTTTCCTTTTTCTCTATTGATGTTTACTCGGTCTATGCTTCTCACAGTCAGCTGATGATTTTGACGCACAATTCAAAATTTTTTTGCAATGTTTTCATCAGTTCTGCTTGTTACTGGCTGCCTTGACCTTTCTTCAACAGGGACACTTTCTCCTCAGAAAAACATTTAATCCATTTGTACACTGCCATTTTCTTCATGGCATTATCCCCATAAACTTGGACTAATATGTCTCTGATTTCACTTCTACTCTTGACAAGTTTAATAAGAGATTTATTGTTTGTTTGTTGCTATAATTCAAGCTCCGACATTCTTGTGACAGCACACAAAAACAATTATGATTGCCACAGGCACCAAAAGAAGAGCCCCTTGTCTTAGGAAAAAGTACACAAACAGGAGAAAGACAAGGTGGATGTCCTCAATCAACCAAAATAGGTTTTTATTGAATTGTACAAATGTTAAAAGAGTCCCAACAAGGATCCCTGTTTCGGTGCTGCTAAATAGCGCCTTCATCAGGGGACACTTATTTGTTGAGTACCGTCCAAACATACGCTGTAGAATCAAAGTTGAGCAGTCTGTACTGAACGTTGCCACTCAGCAAGATACCGCCACATGTCGACACGACATAGCTGCGAGACACTGATATACCAAGGTTAGGAAACCATATCCATTTGTTTGTACAATGCTGCCAACAAAATTGCACAGAGGCAAATTTGTGAACTTAATTGTCAGACCTCATATAGTGTGTATTTGCAAATGGGGTAGAACACTGGCAGGGCTAGTGCACCCTCCTTTTGTACCTCTGGGCTCCTGCACGTTGAAGGACCTTACTCTGAAGACGGTCTTCTTGGTGGCCATTACTTCTGCCAGACAAAATCTTGAGTGGAGTAGAACAAGTACAAGTGGATCGATTTTTCACTCCATCAAAAATTACAAAGACTAGGGGACACTCGATGAAATTGCAGGGAAATACTTTTAAAACCAATAGAAGGAAATATTTTGTCACTCAGAATAGTTAAGCTCTGGAACGTATTGCCAGAGGTTGTGATAAGAGTGGATAGCTGGCTTTAAGAAAGGTTTGGACAAATTCCTGGAGGAAAAGTCCATAGTCTGTTATTAAGACATGGGAGAAGACTGCTTGCCCTGGATCGGTAGCATGGAATGTTGCTACTCTTTGGGTTTTGGCCAGGTACTAGTGACCTGGATTGGCCACCGTGAGAAAGGGCTACTGGGCTTGATGGACCATTGGTCTGACCCAGTAAGGCTATTCTTATGTTCTTATGTAATACTGTGAGTTACACACATTCTACTAGTGCTAGTCATTTCTATTTACAACTAGATGTACACAGCATTGTACCATTATATGCAGGTACTTTCTCTGTCCCTGGTGAGCTCTCAATATATGTTTTCTACCTGGAGCAATGCAGGGTTAAGTGATTTGTCCAGAGTTACAAGGAGCTGCAGTAGGAATTAAACTTAGATCTTGGTCTGCTGCACTAACCATCAGGCTACATCTCCTCTACTCTCTGCTGCATCCAGATACTTTTACTTACACCAGTTGTATATCTATCTGAAGTGATTCTTTCTACATACTAGTACCTGGATTCTACTATATATAGGTCATCCAAAGTTGTGCATGCAAATTAGTGAATTAATGAGACATTATCAATAATTGGAGTTAATAGGCATCATTGTTGATTTACATACATCTGGCCTAGTTGCTATGCTGTAACATATGTACCTAAATTTCATAGTGTGCGACTGCAAAGCAGGCTTGGCCATGAGAGGGGGGATGGGTGGATCATGGGCATTCCCAGAAATTGGGTGTGACGTCATAAAATACTTGGCTTTCTGTGCCCAACTGCTATCAGCCGGGTGCAAGGATTTACACCAAGATTCAGCATGAATCCTTGTGCCTAAAATTGGACGCAAGAATCTGCTTTAAGTGCTATTCTATAAAGTGCTATTCTATAAAGTGCTATTCTATTTAAGTGCTATTCTCTTTACACTAAGAGGCTCATTTTCAAAAGGAAAAAAATCCCCCAAATGGCATAAAGTGGAATGGGGGTATACTTCTTGCTAAAATGTGCAAATCACTATTTTCAAAACCCATATTTTAGATGTCTTTCTAGGCGGGAGAGCCAATGGGGTCACGAAGAGCACTTTGACCACTGTGAACCACAACTTCAACTAGAGGTATGGGGGAAGTGAAGGGGGCGTTCGCACGTGTGGAGAGGAGGAATGGGAAGAGGTGGGGGTGGAGAGAAGGGGTGCTGGCGTTCCCACCAATATAGCACCCAGGGTGGACCATCCCCCTCACCCCCCCTTACTACGCCACTACCTGTCCCCCCAACCCATAGCTAAGGTTCTCTCTCCTCTCCAGGCCCCTTTAATCTCCCTCTCAATCCCACAATCCCCCCCCCCCAGCCTACCAAGGTACCTGGTGGTCCAGTGGGGCCTTTGTGGCAGAAGTGCAGCCCTATCACTCCTGCCTCCATGTGGTTGCCTTCTAAAATGGCTGCTGTTACCTTTTGTGGCTGCTCGCAGCATTTTCTGAGAGTTTGATGCTGAACTCTTAAATTGCTTAATTTATTTTTTGGGGGGATTGGCTCACTCATCTAATTTGTCAGTGCCTATATCGGATGCCTAACTCAACCATGCCTATTCTCCGCTTATAACCACGCCTACTTTTTAACATGGGCATCGTTAGGCGTGGAAGGGCACTCTACTTACACATCCTATGAGTATGGCACCAAACTCAAATTGCGTAATTAATTTTTTTTTTTTTGAATCAGCTGAAAACCAGCTTACTCAATTACCATGCCAATTAAGCCAAATAAAAAATAACAGTTAGGTGCCGATCCTGAAAGTAGGCATCGCTAAAAAGGTGCAATTAGGGTGCCTAGTGGTGCCTAATATAGGCTCCGTTTATAGAATTCCCCAGTTAGCATTTCGGCTGAGAAGCGAGATGCCACCTAGCTACACTACCAAGAGCACATTCAGCTAAGGAGGAGTGGCCTAGTGCGTTACAGCTGCTGCCTCAGCATTCTGAGGTTGTGGGTTCAATCCGAGTGGCACTAACCTTCCATTGCCCCAATTATCACAGTTAGATTGTGAGCCTTTTAGAAAAAAAGATTGTACATCACTCTAAACTTCTCCAGGATAGGGCAGTATATCAAATATCAATAAATGAAACGGACTTCAGGAGTTATGGACTGAGCAGGATGGCAATCCCTCCCAGGGACAAAAAGGCCCAGAGGTTGAGGCAGCAGCTCCAGAGGAAGAAGGTGGGCTGCTATTTTGAGGCACTAGAATGAAGATCCCTTTATTTGGAATGGACCCAGCAGCTGAGAGACAAAGATGTTTGGCTAGGCCAGGGGTGTCAAAGTCCCTCCTCGAGGGCCGCAATCCAGTTGGGTTTTCAGGATTTCCCCCATTAATATGCATGAGATCTCTTTGCTTGCACTGCTTTCATTGTATGCTAATAAATCTCATGCATATTCATTGGGGAAATCCTGTAAACCCGACTGGATTGCGGCCCTCGAGGAGGGACTTTGACACCCCTGGGCTAGGCCAAACCATGTCCCCAGCATCCCCCTCCCCCTTGGAATCTCTATATCCTGCAGCATCTGCATATACAGTATAAATAATAGCTTTCTGAAATCATATATACACATTTATGCCAATTTACATGTACAAATGCTGCCTTTTATCCATGGAGATATTTTTTGTAAAGTGCTCTCATTTTAGTATGTAGGGTTTATCCGTGTAAAGATACTGACCTTAGAGTACATTCATCTCAGTGACTTCCTATGAATTCTTTTCTATAAGTCAATTCTATGTGGTAAGCAGTATGTAATGAACTGGAAATTGTAATTACTATCCTTTAAATCAGAATGAAAGTTACAGGGTAATTATTTTTTATAACTGCTACTCTAAGTGTGATTGCCAAGTGACATAAAGGAAAATGCAATTACTGTGTGTCCTGTTTGCTAAGTAAAACTTCAAACGTAACCCTTTTCTGTACAGGACCATGTTACAGTATTGGTTAGGATCACACTACAGAGATTAAACAATAATGCTGGTAATAAGAAGTTGGAATAATTTTGTCATCCACATAGGGATTTGCACAGAAAATATTTGTTTTATTTCATTTGCCATTTTCTGCAGTTTCATTCATTTTCTGTTTATTTCCTTCTGTTGTTTATTTTGTTTGCATTAGAATAATGGGGGAATCAGCTCTTCTTATTTTTGGCCTCTACAATTTGCATTTTCTATCCAAATTTGATGAAACTTGCAGTAGAGGCAACAGCAGTCTAAGGCACCAAGTGGTCAATTCACTAACTGAGCGCCTTCATTAGTCTTGTCTCACCCTATTCTTCCCTGTTTTTGATAGGCAGTATATCACGCTATTAATAAACTTATTATATAACGACATCTAGATGCCGGCATAACCAAGAATTGGTGTACCTTACAATTACGCACCTGCAGTTAAACCAATTATAGACATTATGTAAATCCAGCAGAGAGCTGTGGTGAGTCCATCCTTTGCCTGCCCATGTGTACACTCCTTGCATTTACGTTATGCCATTTGTATTCTCCCTTACAGAATAGCTCTGACACTCTGCTAACACTTTGGAGGGTAAGTCTGATCATCAGGTAAGACACTGGTGTAGTAAGTGGGGCAGAGAGGTGGACCACCCCGGCACCTCTCCTCTTCCCCCTTATCTCTTCAAATCTTCACCAGTTGTAAGCAACATCTTTTACCTGCTGCTTACACCAGCTTATCCCTCTCACATCACTTCCTGTTTGTGGGGACCAGGAAGTGACATCATAGGGAAGGATGAGGCCAGCAGATAAGAGATGCTGCTTATGGCCAGTGAAGATTTGAAGAAGTACAGTGGGGAGGGTGTGGAAAAGGGTGTATGGGGGGGAGTGCATGACACTGCAATGCTAGGGGGACACCATAGGGGGAGCACATGGGCACCTCTGCCCTGAGCGCAGACTTCCCTTGCTACACCACTGAGGCAAGTCTCTTATTTGTACTGTTCTCCACTGCCACCTTTTATCTTGCTGTATCATGTGCTTGAAATAGACTTCCTGAATCAGTACGTCAATCTCTGTCTCTGGCCTTACTCAAATCTAACCTAAAAGCGGCTAAAAGGGAGGTGGGGTGTGTCAGAGCCGGCCCAAAAGTTATTTGCAAATTTTCAGTATTCGCGGACTGGCTCTGCCCCTAACCCCTGCGAATATTGAGGGAGGAGTGTATTATCAATCTTGAGAATTAGAGTCACAGTAAGAGCATAGAAGAGACCAGGATTTTTGGTGTAGCAGTTCTAAACGCCTGTCCCTGCCCTCCTCCAGGATATCCTTAATAGATAAATGCATGAGATACATTTGCATACAATGGAAACAGTATGTGCACTTATATCTCAAGCATATTTAAAAGGGCTATACTGAAAACCAGACTGGTGGGGGTGGAGTTGGGGGAGTAGAGTGTTGCCCAAGGGCAGGATTGAAAAACATGGAGATCTTACCAATTTGTTCAGCATATTGGGGGTAGTGTAAGTGAAGGAATTAGATTAGATGTGGTAGTGTTTTTTTGTGCAGAAATGACTGTTTAAATAGCCTTCGTTTTTGACTTTGATACTAATAAATATCACTGTGGGTTGATAGCGACATCTCACTTGCCTTTTTTGCTGGTTTGCTGTACTTTGAGGCAAGCTCTCTTCTTTCTTTTGTTTGGCTTCTAAATAGTCTTTCAACAATATGTAGCCCTGCCTGTGCAATAAAATCGAATACATGAAATACTACTGGTTCTCGGGCAGCAAAGTTTCAGGGATATCAATCTCAGCCCTTCTTAAAACCAGCAAAAGTAAAATCAGAAAGATCAAGGTGGCTCAAAAATAGTTACAAGAACACCTAAGTGGCAGTTTGCAGGGGACTTAGCTCTTGACAAACTCGGGACGTTTAGCATCTTCCCTCACCGGTGAACCGATATCTATATCTATATACTGTAGATAGATATTTAAAATATACCATTTCTTGTATGAGAAGTTCTTTTCTGAGAACACAAATAAATGTACTGGCTGCATGAGCTTTATGGCCACTACCAGCCCACCTGTCATTCCTTTGGTATTTCATGTCAGTCTGGCTAAACTCTGTCATCCCTCAACCCAGTTTAAATTAACAGGTAATTTGTAAATGTCGCTTCAGGTTAGGACTCTCATTTTGCTTCTACTCGACCAATGCAAAGCCTGGGACTAATTTTTCTTGTCTTCTCTTAATAGGATTTTCATTTATAAATAGAATTATGTTCTGAAAATAAATTATAGTAAGTGATGCACAGAACTGGTGGCTGCATGAGCTTCCATAGAATTTCAAGCACCTTACCATCAGAGGAGATTAATAAAAACACTTGAAAGGCTAAATTCTATTTAGGAAGGAGACAGCTTTTGGTTAATATTTAATCTGAGTGAGATATTGGTTGAAATATATTTTTTTTAATAACTAAATTAATTTCTCAAAGAAAAGCCATCAATTTTTCTTGAGAGCATTTACATTGTAGAACTTTCCGTAATTGATCTAGGAAAGTTTAAATTAGGAATTCTATAATGGGAACTCCATTTATTATTTGAATTTAATTAGTAGAAGATCAGATTTTCTGACCACAGTGCTTGTGAGTCATACCATACTTGGTCAAATTTTAGATTTCAGGTTAAATGTAACTTAAAAAAAAACCATGAGAAAAACAAAAGAATAGGAATTGGGGTCTAAATCGCTTTGCTTATATTAAATGCATTTGCAAAAATTTATTTCATTGTTATGAATGTTTGGGCCAATGTTTAAATCACATTCAGTGATCTGCCGTTATCCAAAAGATTCTGTATAGGTTGCTCATAGTTGGGGCATGCAAATCGCAGATTCATACGTAAACTGACTAAAGAGATGATAACAATTATTGTCGTTACCAAATGCTAATTGGCAGTCATTAGTAGTTATGCACGGATTTGCTCTACGCCATCATTACTACTACTATTATTTCTATAATGCTACCAGATGTACACAGCGCCGTACAGAATCACGAAGGAGACAGTCTCTGCTTGAAGGAGCTTACAATCTAAACAGACAAACAAGATGCCATGGATGCAGTTAAGGGGAATAGTTAATCTGCTGGCTAGGGCAACAACAATTACATAGTCCCACCTTCCTCCCACTGCCACTTCCGCTGCTGCTTCTGACCTGCAGTATTAATGGCAAGAAGAAACATGCGTGTGGCTGCTCTTCTCAGGCGCGCACTGTTGACTGTGCTGGCCCTCTGCTTCCTCTGATGTCAATTCAGTTCTTGTTCCGGGACAGAGGACCAGCTCAGGAATGTGGATCAGAAATTGATGTAAGAGGGGGCAGAGGACTGGTACATCTGACAGTGTACACCTGAGCAGAGCAGCCCTGCGCATGTTTCCTCTTCTTGCCACTACTACTGCAGGTTAGAAGCGGCAGCAGGAGGAAGCAGATTGAATCCAAGGTAACCCAGGAAGGGGGGAGGGGTAGGAACAGCTGGATAGAAGGGTAGGGAGGACAGGGATAGAAGTATGGAGGGGGGACATTCTAAATGGAAGGATGATGAGAGAAAAAGGAGACTCTGGATGGAAAAGAGGTAGAGGGGAGATGCTGAATAGAAGTATGGGATTGAAGAGAGAGGGGCTCATACTAAATAGGATGAAGAGAGAAAAAGGGGACCCTCGGTGGAAGGATGGTGGGGGGAGGGAGAGAGAAGGAGTCATATAATGGAAATTTTGTCGCTCATATCAGTTAGGTCCTTCTCCTTATGCAGAAAAAAATTGTAAAATTCTGGTAGGTCCTTTGAAGTGATAGGCACCCACTGGCAAATTAATTTTTTTAAAATAATTTTTAATTGGTTTTTAATGGTGCTTTCAATTATCAGAGTTGATTAAGCCAATTAAAGAAATAATTAAGTTAGGTACCTAATTTAGATGCCATTTATAGAATCAGGGCCTACATTTAGTCTCCATTCCTGGGTGTAAATGCTATTCTATAAACCATTCCTAACTTTAAGCATGGCTTACAGAATAGCACTTTTTCAATGTTGATTTTTTTAGGCGTCCTATGCTGTATAGTATTCAGTCCAATAGGTAGTGATTTTAAGCGGGTAGAATTTGGATGTGATCTGGCTGGAGCTTAAAGGAGTTACCATCTATGGGTTTGATATTCAAAGCATTGTAACGTCAAGAAAAGTACCTGCCCTGTTAAACACTCGTGTAGGGAAATCAGTTGATATTCACTGGCACTATCCAGTTAAAATCAAGGCTGCCTACCAAACTCAAAGCCAGCAATTTTTTTAGTATATTGAGGTGGTGTCAGAACTTATACATAGAAACATGATGGCAGATAAAGGCCAAATGGCCCATCCAGTCTGATCATCTGCAGTAACCATTATCTCTTCCTCTTTCTAAAAGATCCTACGTGCCTATCCCATGCCTTCTTGAATTCAGACACACCACCTCTTCTGGGAGACTATTCCACGCATCTACCACCCTTTCTGTAAAAAAGTATTTCCTTAGAATACTCCTGAGCCTATCACCTCTTAACTTCATCCTATACCCTCTCATTCCAGAGTTTCCTTTCAAATGAAAGAGACTCGACTCATGAACATTTAAACCACATAGGTATTTAAATGCCTCTATCATATCTCCCCTTTCCCACTTTTCCTCCAAAGTATACAGATTGAAATCATTAAGTCTGTCCCCATGTGCCATATGATAAAGGCCACGCACCATTTTAGTAGCCTTCCTCTGGACCGACTCCATCCTTTTTATATCTTTTTGAAGGTGCGGCCTCCAGAATTGTACACAATATTCTAAATGAGGTCTCACCAGAGTCTTATACAGGGGCATCATTACCTCCTTTATCCTACTGGCCCATACCTCTCCCTATGCACCCTAGCATCCTTCTAGTTTAACTGCATACATTAACTGGATAAATAGGACTGCATAGAAACACAGTTCTATCTTTGTCCAATTTCACTTATGCAGAACCAGATAAGTAATAGCCAGCCTCACATTACCGGATATTTAATGCCGGTGCCCAGACATAATGCGGTATTGAGTAGCCCAGCATAATGCCAGCAGTGGCCAAAAAAAAGGCTGATTGCAGCTGGCTGAATTTTTATCCCTATCCATATTTCACAAAGGGAATACACATTTGGAGAAAAAGGTTCCACATCAGCCTGTGCATCTGCTTAGTGATACCATATAGGTTTTTGAGATGTGCTTGTTTTGGCCAGGGCTTTACATGAGAGATTAAGGGAGTCATTCACCTTAATCCCATGTAGCTTTTGTCCACCTACATAATGAAATCCCATTAAAATTGCAGACTTGCTGCTTAATTAGTGGTGCTCTCATATGCGTGTTTGCAAAAATGGGACAAGTGCACCATGTAAGCGCTGATACCACTAATTAGAAGCTGCCAGGGCAATGCAGTTCAGCTTTTCAACATGCATATTTGTAAAATGTGCTGAAAAATACACATCTACTCATGCATGCTTTATAAAAGGCTCTATGCTGGTTAATCCTTTTTATAAAATATCACTAAAATTGAGACCAACCCAACCTGGACATCTCAGTTCTAATATCTAGAGTCTATGGGGCTTAAAGGCACCAATATATCTTTGTAAAGTACTAGCACAAATTCAGCCAAAATCACACTTAGATCGAAAGTGCGGGCATTAGGCCTGCTTGACAACAGGTGTAAATGTTAACACATACTTCTTATGTACAGTACATGCATTTAATAAATTGTGACTCCATTTATGGTCTGCCCAGGTCTATATCAAAGGCTGTGAGAGTGATGCAGCCATACAGGGCACGGGGAAGGCAGGAATGCCAAAATTCCCCGTCTGTTGTGTCTTCTTGGCTGAGGAACAGTAGGCGGAGGCGCAGGAGGCCTGTTGTACAGGGGTGTGACTCTGGTTCAGTATACTGCTCTATGCCAAATTCCTCCTCTGCCCCTGTGCATGCCCACTCTACAAGAATAATAATAATAATAATAATAATAATTTTATTTCTTATATACCGCTATACCCTAAGTTCGAAGCGGTTTACAATGAGGGTCGTGTCGAATAGAGTACAGTGTTAACAGCAGGAGACATATGTTTACAACAAGATACATATGTTTGAACAAGATATGAGCTAACCAGGAATTTGCGATACATAAGCTTTGGAACATGATATCTAAGATGCGTTGGTACTTCTGGATGAGCAGGTACTGGGGGTGTTTACAATAAGGTACAGGATATTAACAAGTGAACAGGTACAGGATGTTTACAATAAGATACAGGATGTTACACTAAGGTACAGGATAATACAATATGAACAGTATATAAGAGATCAATGCTGTTTACAGCTGGATATATACAAAGTGCGTAAGAGAGGTGTACAGCATTAAGCGTTGGGGGAAGAGAAAAGGTAGGGGAATGTGCCAGCATATATCACATGTACATTTAGACCCAACCTAATTCTATTAGAGCTCATTTATGAGTGCAAATTGGCATTTTGGCCCAGATTCTATAAAAGGCGCCTAACTTAATTATTTAATAGCCTTAAGTGGCTCCGATAACAAGCTTAATTGGCTTAAGTTAAAATGAATTGCTTTCTAGGGGCTTAACTCGGTAGGCGCCTACCACTTTCAGCTAGGTGCCTAGTCCAAGGTGCATACTAGAAAGTGGACATGGTTAAGGGCGGATTGTGGGCATGTTTTCCATATAGGTGCCTAAATTGGACTTACTAATTTATATGCCAGAATTTAGGCCAAGAAAACCCTAGCTTAAGTAGAGAGCAACTAAGATTTTGACACCTACCGGCACCTAAGTTCAATATAGGTGTCATTAGGTGCAAGTCTATAAACTCATGATTGGCATGCGCCATGCGCCGCCTTCTTTGGCACCTACAGTTTAAGCACCATTTATAGAATCAGGGCCTTTACGCACACTGTGTTGAGGGCCCATTAGCCACCCTCGTCTGTACTATTCCCAAATCCACTCTTCAGGAATCCTCACTGCTCTGTTTTTAGACTAGCCACAATACATCCTCATGGGTATACGCAAAATCCCCCGGATTCTATACATGGCGCTTTGAGTTGCACGTGCAAATTTGGGCAGGCACCAAATTTGTGTGTGCAGCTTAATTGAATACCAAGCCAAATAGGGCTGATAATTGTTGCCACTTTGATTCTTTTAGACTGGAATGTTCTTAGATCACATCTTGCCAGAAGTTCTTAAAAATTAAAATTTACCGTATTTTTCACTCCATTAGACACACTTGACCATAAGACACACCCTAGATTTAGAGGAGGAAAACAAGGAAAAAACCATTCTGAAACAAATTCTCCCTGCCAGTCTCTGCACCCAACTCCACACTCTTTGCCAAGCTCTGCACCCTGTCCCCCCTCCCTGCCAGTCTCTGTACCCTGTCCACCCTCTGGTGGTCTAATGGTAGGCCAGGACAGGGGATGGGGGACAGGGCAGCTAGGCAGGCAGGCCTCAGGAAAGCCCCAGTCTCTCCCTCCCTAACCCCCAGGCAGGCAGCAGGCAAGCCACGGCCTCTTCCTCCTCACCCCCCAGGCAGGCGGTAAGCAGCAGGCAGGCAGGACGTCCCTGGCCCTCTTCCTCCTCAACCCCCGCTTGTATCTTTTTTTTAGCTTCTGGCGCCTCACTCGTTGAGAGCGGCGCACAAGGTTTGCTGGCTGCCTATTCCTCACCACTTCTGCCGAGAACGGCAGATGCAGCAGCTTCCTCTTCTGTTCTCTTGCGGCATAGCGGCACACTAGGTTGCCTGCCTGGTCCTGCGCTGCTTCTCACGGTGCGCTGCTATGCCACAAAAGAACAGAAGAGGAGGATGCTGCGTCTACTGTCCATTCTCAGGAAAGTGGCAGGGACCAGGCAGCCAGCAACCCTTGTGTGCCGCTCTCAGCGAGTGAGACGCCAGAAGCTAAAAAAAAGGCACGCGCGGGGGGGGGGGGGAGGAGGAAGCAGGCCGACAAGCAAAGGCGGGTGGCAGCATTAATATAAGTTAACGGGGGGGGACGCGCTTTGGGTATTCGCTCCATTAGACGCACCCTTATTTCCACCCACTTTTGGTGGGGAAAAATGTGCATCTAATGGAGCGAAAAATACGATACATTTCCCTTTCTCAGTGTTAAAAACAGAACCTTTAAGCGATTTAGCTTTTAAATCAAACGAATTCTGGAATGCTTTACCGCTTATATTAAGAAGTTTAGGTTCTTTTGCTTTATTCCGGAAAGTTCTGAAAACTTTTTTGTTTGCTAAACATTTTGGAAATTAACTATTTCAGTCTACTTTTCCTTGTCAAATTTATGTATTATGTTTTACATTATCTTTACCGAGTCGAGCTCCTCTTGGTTGATGACTCGGTCTATAAAACAAAGTTTTAGTTTAGTTTAATATATATGTAAATATGTATATTTAATAAAATGTGTATATTTAGGTGTGGGAACTATGCCTGAATTTTTTCATGCGAGTCCAAAATGGGCAAATCTGGGGCATTCCAACAATTTACACACATAATTATAGAATAAGGAGGATCTGTGTCTAATTTAGGCACAAGGATTTGCAGCTGGTGCAAATGGATGCACCTATAGTTAGGTGAGATTCCCAGGCGTAAGTATGTACTATTCTATCTATCATGTCTAACTCTAAGCGCTATTTAAAGAATAGTGCTCAGTGGGGTATTTTAGTGCTGATTTTATTAGGCGCCATATAAGAACATAAGAATAACCGCACTGGTCCATCTAGCCCAGTAGCCCGTCCTCATGTTGGCCAATCTAGGTCACTAGAATTCAGTCCTATATGTATATATTTACTCTATCAACAAAATTCATCTGAATATTTTGGTTATGCTGACTTGCAGAGTTGTTGAGTATCCTTAAGGATGAAATTGGGAACTGTAGCTCAAACATTCATTACAAAACTAGATTACTGCAATTCATTATTAATATCACCCAAAAAGAAAAGAGGCGCCTCCAGATAGTGCAAAATACTGATACATTAAACTGATACATAACTGAAAAAAATACGATCACGTTACACCACTTTTGATCAAATCCCATTGGCTTCCTGTCAGTCATCGCATTACCTTTAAAATCCTACTTTTAATCTTTAAAACTTTATCTTCAAATGAGCCTCAATTTATTAATAAACTACTTATTCCACATAGGATATCTCGTTCCCTTAGGTCCATTAATCAAAAACTTTTAGTAGTTCCTTCACTGAAAATTATTGGAACCCGTCGTCAAGACATTTTTTCTGTAATGGCTCCACAATTATGGAATGCCCTACCCCAGTATCTTAGAGATGAAAATGACCTAAACCATTTTAAAGGCAAACTGAAGAGCTTTCTTTTTAAATACACTTTTAATTTATAAATATATTTAATGTTCATTTTTTTTTCTCTTTACAACCCCCCTCCCACAAACTTTTTACTCCCCCTTTTTCCTATTGTTGTTACCGTTTATGTCTTCTTCTATACCTAATAATAATAATTGTAGTTCAGCCCTTCTTCTCCATATGTATCTGTAAGTTTGTATGTCAGTCTGTTTAAACCCAAGTTATTTACTGATTAAATTGATATAAATTTATATTTTACTTGTTTTAATTTGTATATCGCTTAGTAAAATTTAATAAGCGACTCATTAAGTTAAAAATAAACTTGAAACTTGAAAGCCTCCAATGGTTTAATTTTTTTTGGGGGGTATGTACTTTTTATTGACCACTTCAAAACAAGGAACAAGCTCCATACAATAGAAAGCATCCAGATATAAAATTAAATTACAAACAAATATCACTAACATTCTACATTCTTGTACTATCCCATCTATCTTTATAGATAGAAATTAACCCCCACACCCTTTCTCGTATCCCATATCCTGTACCGAATAGCTTATCCCAACCCGAGATTGCCAGTGTTGTTGTTACACTGTTACCTCAGGAAGAAAGAGAACCTAGGTATCCCTTCCATCATAATTACTTATTTCCCCCCCCAAAAAAAAAAAAAAAAGCTGTCCCCTTCCCTCCCTAGTGCCTTCAATCACATGTGCTAAAAATTTGTGTACATGTTAACTTACACTTTATTCTATCAAGTCCTAAGTTCCTTTGTGAATCTTCTCCAGCCAGCTGAAAGTTCTACTTTTCCTGTTTTGTTCAAACTCAGTGCCTCTTATATCTGCCTTTCTGATTTATATTGTCAGTCTCAGGTGGATCTCTTCTCTTAGAGGCCCTTTTATGAGGATGAGTTAAGAAAGGACTCAGTGCATTTTAATGCAGGCTTTCCAACGTGCTAAGCCCAGTTCTAGTATGTTTCTCAAATAGGACTTTTTTCTTTTTTGCGGGTCCAATGCTAATTTTTCCATTAGTGTGTGAGAACTGTAAAATTATTAACATGAGGGCACTTACCACTACATGCACCATCATTAAGCTGGCATTATCCGAATAGGGAACGCTAATGAAAATGTGCTAACTTCCATAATGCTTCCATGCCCAGCCCCTGCCCATGATATGCTCCCTCCTGGGTTTTGTTTTTTTAAATGGCATGCACAAAACACTTTAACACATTTTGTGGTAAGCCTTTTCCCCCAGTGTTAAGCATGCATTAGAACTTAATAAGATTTAGTAAAAAGGCCCCTTACTGATCAGTAAGATTATCAAGTTTGCTTCTCATTAGTAGCTATTTACATCAGGATCCCCAAGCTCATGAAGGTAAGCTAGGGCAGACTGAGCCATCCTGTCTCACCTTCTTCATGAGCTCTTTTATCTTATTCATAATTGTTTGCCCTCATTAGGGCTGGCTCAACAGACTGTGACACCCTGAGCCAACTTTTGCATTGGCACCCCCACAATTTGCTATCTCTTTCTCCCCTCACCCCACTTTGTGATCCAGTATCTCCCTCTATTTCTTTCCGGACCAGGTGATGTACTGCTCAGGGCACTGATAATAAAGGTGCCCAAATTCCAGTCCGGCATCTATCACTCTGGACATTTGAAGGTAGACTGGACTGGTTTTTAGCTCCCTTTTATCACCAGTTCCCTGGGCCAGGGCCTCACCTTGTCCATAGGCAGTAGTACTGGCAAGCAGCAGGTACATAAATGAAATATAGAAGAAAAGATCATATAGAATGGCCCCTTCCCTGCCATATCCTTCCTTTTTTTTTAATGGTCATGGAGGGATAGCCTAATGCTCAGTGCAGTGTGCTGAGAACAGGGCGAACCAGGTTCAATCCCCTCTGCAGCTCCATGCAACCCTGGACAAGTTACTTATGTATGTAATAAATGTAAACTGCTTTGGTTGTACCATAGAAACGTGGTATATCAAATCCATGACCTTTGCCCTTGAGAGAGGCTCCAAGGCAGGATAACCCCCTGGCTGTTTATGTTTAAAAGTGTAACTCCTAGGATGATGTCTGCAAACACAGGAGAAATCATTCACTCATTGTTTGAAATGTCATAATAAAAAGTCATTATCTTGGAGGAGTTAGGCTGAGAGAAGTGAATAACTCAATGTACCTTTTCTATGGTGCTATGGTGCTGCCCGTGAGAAGTTTTCTGTGAATCCCATATAGGGTTTCTGATTATTGAGGTGCTTATCTTTTAGGCCAGTGTCTCGCAAACATTTTTAGCTCTGGCACATTAAATGGAGCACATGTTTTTCCTTGCAGATTACAATTGAAATTATACATCTGTAAATGTGTGCCAGCACGAGCAGCCTCTTCCACCTGCTGGTTGTGCCGCCCTCGACTCCCTTCTGATGTCACATCCTGGTCCTATGACAGGAAGTGATGTCAGAAGGGAGCCGAGGCTGCCGTGAACAGCAGGTGGAAGATTCGGCTTGCGCTAGCAAACATTTATGGAGGTGCGCCAGCAGTGACAGACTCTTGCGTACACAATGTGCATGTCATCTATTCTAGTTTATATTTATTTTATTTCTTATGAAGGGAATTTTAAAAATAAATTCTAGAATCTTTGGCGGCACACTTGGAATCTCTTCATGGCAGACCACTATGCCATGAGACACTGTTTTAGGTAATTCATCTGAAAACAGGATAAAAAGATATCTCTAAAAGATGTCAGTCTTTGAGGTCTGCAACCCAGTTGGGTTTTTAGGATTTCTATATAATTCAATAGAGCATAATTCAATTATCAAAGAAAAAGCAAAAATTATGCTTGACACAGTAATGATCACTCCACTGACCAATATGTAGTACAATATAGGGTGAGAGAGAAACACAATATTTTGCACTAAGCTAAACACAGCATATAAATATGTGGAGAAAAAAAGCCTCAGTTAATGATTCATGGGTTCAAAAAAACTCCACAGCAGTGTTTACCGCAGTTCTATCACAATGTCCATATAGTGTTTCATTCACAGGATCAGTTAGTATCAAAATCAAAAAGCAAACGCTATCGTGTACTAACACCGAGCTCTGTTGAAACTAAGCAGGAAAAACGTATCTGTATTTCCATTCAGCCACAATGCTGCTGCTTGTTTCTTCCACACACAGGCAGGTTTTCAGGATTTCCCCAATGAATACACATGAGATCTGTCTGCATGCACTGTCTTCATTGAATGCAAATAAATCTCATACATGTTCATTGAGGAAATCCTGAAAACCTGCCTGGGTTGTGGACCTTGAGGACAGACTCAGCACACAATCTCTAAACGTTTCATTGTAAATAAAATCCAGGAGGCTAGACTTTGCCCAGCAGACAATGATATAAACTATGGGATTTAACTGGGTAAAAAGACTTCCACCCAGTTAAATCCCACTTGTTGACTCTGCTTCTGATTGATAGTGCCACTGAATATTAGCACAGAGAGCACCAGGCACTGTCTGGCAGGTGCTGGGGCAGTGTGGCAGCAGAATCAAGGCAGAACTGCAAGTTATCTGCTTAGTGACAATTTTCAATCCATTAACTGGGTAAGTGCCTGGATAACATTAGGACAGCAAAAAAAGCTGTTTTTCCTTTATCTGGGCACATCTGAATATTGGCTGACACCCAGATAACTTCTGGAGGCTGCAAAAGACCTGGATATTAAAAGTGAATGCCCAGATTGGGTAATCACTGATTGCCATGAGCTCAGTATCAATGTCTGGCAGGGCCGAAGACTTGAATAGCCACTGTTCCGCAGTTCCGCAGCCAGGACTCCATCCTGATCTTCAACATAGGAGGCTGAATCTCCCATCAGGGAGGCCTCACTTTGAGATAGTAAGGGGATCAAAACTGAACCTTTGTTCCCTGAATCCCTGTCTGACTGACAATCAGGGATGAGCTCCCATAGAAGAAGCACTTTGAGGATTCTTAGAGGGTGCGCTGAGGGTTCTCTTCAGCAGACCTAAGTTGCATCTTTTGGCTGTGCGCATACACCTGCCAGAGCAGATTAATGGACTCTGAGGTACAGTCCTTAGTAGGTAACTCTACTTCCCCTTTAGAAGGGAGGAGACGCCTCTTTGGCTCTGGAGCCTCTGTGCCAGTATGGCACACCATGCTGCTGTTTTGGGGCTCCTGGATAAATTTTCGCTCCCTGAACAGGCTCAAAAGCTGTGTGCCCTACCCCAGAGGCCACATGGGAGCTAAACTGCAGAAGTTCCTGCTTCCCCGCTTCACTCGATATGGCACAAGGGCACACTTCTACCACCCATCCATTGTAAATAAAGTGTGATATTAGAGATATTAGAATCAGAGGACTCCATCCCTGGCACTTTGGAAGCAAAATGAAGTGTTTTGGAGAAGTCTGAGAACTTAGAAAAAAAATCTGGAAAGTCCAAGATGGCCGCCACTGGTGAATTTTAATGCTAAAAAAAACCCCAGCTTAAAATCAAAACCTAAAAAAATAGAATTTTAGGGGAGGGGGACCAAGGACCTAACTATAGAAACAGTTAAAACAGCTTCTGAAGAAACCTCACCCCCCCTGATTTTTCCCACAGGCTGTCAGCCTTACTCAAAGACCATGTGCTGAGGAAATTGTGCTGCTGTTGCCTGCTTTAGATCCTCTCAGGTGTAGCTGTTCTAGGAGAGGCCCCCTGCTTCCAGTCACTCAACCACTTTGCCGAGATCTTTGGGCTGATGGCCCGACCTCCACAGACTGACCCTCAATCCCCTTAGACCTTAGCCGAAAAGGGGGAGGGGAGAAGAAATGCATCCGGCACTATGAATGCCCTGAAGGAACACAATTAGCACCTAAACAGCCTGTGCTCCAGCCCCTTACCAAGTCAAAGGGGCAAGCAAACACCAGGAGAATGGACCCTGGGCTCCACTAACCTTCAGCAGGCTAGCTGAAACAGGTCCCCGATGGATATACCTGCCAGCTGAAGATTTTAAATCTGCTCCTCTCCATGCAGGCAGAGAAGACCCTTATCAAAAAGGATCTCTGAGTCCACGAGAAAGACTGTGAATAGAGCAAAAAAAAAAAAAAAGCAAAATAAAAAAGACATAAACCGAGCCAATCAGAAGACACCTTTCATGCTCACCTGCAGAAAGTGAAACCTAAGGGGGTAGCAGATTCCTGGAAGAGGTTTCAAAAGCAGTGATTGACATATTTCTTCAGCATGCTCGCAAGAATGTACCCTAAGGTTCAACATACCATTCCTATTGCACTGGAAAAGACATTTTATGCAAAATAAGAAAATCTAGCAGTAGTTTATTAAATAAACCTTCAATATCTGCACTTTATTGTGTAAAATAACAGAAATTTAACATACTTCGCTAATAGCTAAATACATACACTGTGGTATAGTTATCTACCAATGGTGTTCCAAACACTCAAGCATTCAGGATCTCCTTGAGATAGGATAAAACCTGCAATGCTGTTCAACTTCTTGCAACAAGGCCTCACGCTGCACTCAGTGCACTCTCAGTACAGCATGAGGCCTGATTGGCAGAGTTTTTTTAGGTGCCTTATATCAAATTTGAGGGTCAATTTCTTTGAATTGAGCAAGTTGTATCCTCCTGATCAGTTTTTCAATAAATTGTTCCATGATCTTTTTTTCCTAGATTCCAGGATAAACTTCTGAACTTTAAACATAGCCTTTGATGCCTTCTTATCGGGTATCCCCCTCCCCTCTCTCCAGACCATGTGCGGAGGAATCGTTCCCCTCTTTCCTTTTTCCTTTCCTTTCTCCCAACTGCACACATCAATAAAAATGTAATTCTGCTACAAAATATGTCCATTACTCCAAGCATCGCAGGTTGGCGGCTCTGAATATTCAAAACGGAAAGCTGTTACATGGCCAACAAAGTGAAAGATATTGCAGAGAACACGGTGTTTGTTTAACTCGGTCCAAAACTCCTTTCCAGAGTATCCAGTTATAGAGAAGAAAGAGATGTTTCAAAATGAGTCAGAATCAGGAGGTGGTGATAGATATGGTGGGATAAATTATTAGCTCTTTTTTTAAAGAGAAATATTTAGTGCCAAAGGACATCTCCGCCTGTCTCTGTATAATCAACAGCAAGTGATCCTCCAAAAGTCTGGCAAGATACAGCTCGAGATGACAAAATGAAATGTCTGTGCCAGATATGCCACGCTCTACGTGCTCTTTTACTGATCCATCTGCAGATCCTACCACCTGACAGCTGCTTTACTTAAAGGTTGAATTGTAAGGGTATTAATTAGAAAGGAAGTCAGAATAATAATTAAGAATCAACATTTTTTTGTGTGTGTGTTTGTGGATTATTAGTTGAGTTCTTTTCATTTTAAAGTTTGGAAAAGCAGGCCACGGTTCTAAATCCAGGGAGAAATAATGGGTATACGAACACAGAATGAGGGTGAACTGAGGGGTATTGTACCGTTGATTGCAAGCTGGAATGCACTTAATTACAATGAAAAATAGATTCTCTAGAGCAGCGTCTTGTAAATTTTGCGAAGCTGTGGCACACTAAACATGGTGGCCGCAGCTCAGGGCATGTGCAAAGGCCCTCCAGACGGGGCCCCAAGCCGCCATTGTGTGTATGTGTGTGTGGGGTTCTGGCAGGGAAGAGGAGCTGAGAGGAGAGGCACTAGAGCCAGCTGACTGCCTACAGGATGTTCCTCTCACCACGAGAGGCATGTGGGTTGCCCGATTTTAAAATTGTAAAATCAGGATACCCTACCTAGACCCGCCCACAGTCCCGCCCATCTCTGCCCCATCCTGCTGTAGCTCCGCTGCCCACTGCCTGCTTTAGTCGGGTAGGAGGCAATCTGCAAATGAGCGGATTGCCTCCTGCCCAACGCGATTAAGAGAAGGCTTTTCAAAACCCAGAAAAAGTGCCAGGTTTTGAAAAGCCGCCTGGACCCCCAGACATGTCCTCAAAAGGAGGACATGTTGGGGGAAATCTGGATGGTTGGTAACCCTTCCTGTAGGCAATCAGCTGGCGCTGGCGCCTCTCCTCCTCCCCGGCATCTCAAGGCACCCCTGGAATCTTGGGCGGCACACAGTTTGTGATACACTGCTCTAGAGAAACATTTCTATAGTCTAATGCAATGGCTCCCAACCCTGTCCTGGAGGACCACCAGGCCAGTCGGATTTTCAGGAAAGCCCTAATGAATATGCATGGAGCAGATTTGCATAGCCTGGCACCTCCATTATATGCAGCTCTCTCTCATGCATATTCATTAGCGCTATCTTGGAAACCCGACTGGCCTGGTGGTCCTCCAGGACAGGGTTGGGAACCACTGGTCCAATGGACAATGGTGCTTTGGTATTAAAGTGTGTTCCTAGGTAGTGGTTAGTGCAATATGGTTTTCCTTAAAAACCCGAAGATATTTTTCCTGTAAGAAGAAACAGACATAGGGAAGACAGAAACCTAATTTTCCAAAGAGAGGGACCTGGCTAAGCTTGAATTGGTGCTTTTTCTGTAGCATCATTTAAACAATGTGAGGAAATCTTCATATTTTACAGTGCCAAAACATTTCATAATTGTGTAGTTGAATGCTTTCTTTTCAAGAGGTTATTTTCACAGTTATGGAAAGAGAGGAAGCGTTACAGAAAGAGGCTTAGGGAACTCTAAATGTACTCTAGAAGAAAAGGGGGGAGGGAAGAGATAAAAGAAACTCATAGATCTAGTCTGTATCACTAAAGTAGAACGAAATAACATTTCCCTTAGGAAAAGAAAGGCCGGATGAAGGGGTGACGATACAAATGTGTGTTGTTAGGGGTGGTAGTGGTGGAGATGAAGAAGGGAGAGGGGGGGGAAAGATAGGACTCATGAAATTACCAGTATATGAAGATGAAATCTTTAATTTATTCACAAAACTAACACCAGTAATAGGAGATGGTAAACCAAATGTCCTCATACTCTTTCATCTTCCCTCCATGGAAGACCAGTCACACCAGAGAAAAATAGCAAAATGTTCAGACAATATATATGACTGAAATCACATTTTATTTCTGCTATTAATAATTTTAAGATATACAGTAGGTAATATGTAGAAATAAAATAAAAACATTAAGGAAAAAAAATATAATACCTTTTTTATTGGACTAATTTAGTGCAGTTTATGATTACATTTTGAAGGTAACTCCTTCTTACTCAGATCAGGGGTTACTACATTAACACCCCCCTCCCCCTTTTACAAAACCACTAAAACAGTTTTTAGTGCTGGCCGAAGTGCTGAATGCCCTGCGATGCTCCTGAGCGTTGGGAGCAGCGCAGAGCATTCAGCACAGCGGCCTGCGCTAAAAACTGCTTCTGCAGTTTTGAAAAAGGAAGGGGGGGTAAGTTAGTTCAATAAAAAATGTATCTTTTTTTTTCCCCCCTTTATGTTTTTGTTTTATTTCTACATAGTACCTTGAAGAGTGGACTAACACAGCAACCACACCTTATCACTCAAGATATACAGTAAAAGTATAAGCAAATCTAACGGTGTGTGATGGTGTTTAACAGAACGATTCCTAGTTTGTGCTGCATCTTCAGTTATTTTATTTTGTAGGATTTTCATTTTAAGTCTACTTTATTTTATTTATACCAATTGAATCATTGGCCCTTTGGTTGAGATTGATGATAAGCACCAATCATGAGAATAGATTACTTGTATGTATTGTATGTCACATTCTGTGTCACTGGAAAAGGCCTCAAACCAGAAAAGGCCTCAAACCACAACTGCACTCTAAATTGCCCACCTGAAAAAATAGGCATTCTTTTCATATCATTTAATTTGCTGACTGAAAATTATTATACCATAACTATATTTGTAGAAAGACTTGTCATTAAGGATAAGATTGGAATCTAATGTTAAACAATATGCCAAAATAGTTCGAGATCTAACTTTTGAACTGTACTCCATTTATCTCCTAGATGAAATCTGAAATAGTCTCATATTACGATATGAGGTCCTGTAATAAATCAATAGAAGGAAGTATGAAACGTGGGAAACTGACCTTTATGTGAACCAACTGCTGGTGTTTATGAAATTTGAGCTAACACTTTTTTTGGTTCTAGTACAACTCAATGAGAACTAATAACCTGAAACGCTGACAAAAAGGAATCTACCATGAACTATATTTGAAACGAATGTCCATCTACTTGTCTAAGACAGTGGAAATTAAAACAGAGAGCTAGAAATATATTGCCAGCTGTCCCAGAGACATATATGAAAGATGAATACTTACCTGAGATGTCAAGTGGAAGATCATTTATTACCCGTCTGTTGTCTTAAATGGAACAGCAAAGATCTGTGGAATTTCTAATTACAGAAAAATGATTTTGCAATTCAAAAAAGGCAACACTGGTAGAAGCTCTGTGAGTATGACACTTGAATCATCATCTTTTTTTGTTAGATGAAATATGCACACTAATGTTTATGGTGTCTGATTTGCTTTAAAATCTGTATTGTATTTTAATTATGAATGTTTTGCTGTGATCTGCTTTGAACAAAAGCGGAATATAAATAATAAACTATAAACTATAATGCACTTGTTGCATACAGTAAGAGCTGCAGCAGTGCAATATTTCTTTCATAAAGCAATAGACTTTCTATTATATGATTGAGGAGGCGAGGGAGAGGTTGGAAAATTTGGATCTTTTTTCTTTTATTATAGGAACGCATATTGTCTGGTAAGGTTTATGATGTGATGCAGATAATCCCATTTAACTAAATAAGGCCCACTTTTACAAAGCCACATTAGGCTTTTTGTTATTACCGGCCGCAGCGATATTAGCTCTGATGCACACAGAATTCCTATGAGTGTCAGAACTAATACCGCCGCAGCTGGCGATAAAAAAAGCTTAATGCAGCTTTGTAAAAAGGGGCGTAAGCAAATATATAGCAAGAATTGTCAATACTTAAGTTCATCTACATTAAAAATGAATTCTGGTCCCATGACTCAGTAAAGTATTTCTGTACACTGTGGCGCAGTCTGGGTTTGGACACAAAGCACCTAGGCCTTGGGGAATGAGAGAGGAGAGAAGTGGCCCTGTGAGGCGGTGATGTAGGAATGTTTTTGTTTTAAAACTATGAGCTCCTTTTACAAAGGTGCGTTAGGGCCTTAACGCGCAGAATAGCGCTTGCTAAATTACCACGTGCGCTAGCCGTTACTACCTCCTCTTGAGCAGTAGTTTTTTGGGTAGTACGCGCTAATCTGGTACATGTGCTAAAAACGCTAGCGCACCTTTGTAAAAGGAGCCCTATGGATGTAAATTATGTGAACTGTTTAGTTGTAAAAGGTATAGAAATTTTTAAAATAAATATTTCATAAAGCAGTCATCCAAGCCTTGGTCAAGATACTGTAGCATCATGCCCTCCAAGTCAGGGCATCGAATATGCAGGTCTAAGGCTAAAAGAGTCTTCTCATAGTTTATTGGAGGCAATTGTCATTTGATTGAGTCATAAGAAAGGGAAAAATAATGATGATTGCAGCTAATATCAGTTAATATTTTTGGTTGCTGCAGATATTAAGATTTTTGCTAAAGTACCTCAGCTGAGGGTTGAACATCTGTTATTTAGTTTGCTGAATCATGACAATACATGATTTGTTAAAGGTCATTCATCAGTAGCGAACACAACACAATTCTTTTATAACTTACACCTGATAATTTGTAGTAATATTCCCTGGGTTGATGTTGGCCCTAAATGCCAACTAGATCTTGGATAGGGTGGTTTGGCCCTTCTTGTTTGGGCTTTTAGTGTGGATCTAGTAGGGTTTTGTTCAGGACAAGAGGTCATGGACTGAAGCTGAGGGGGGACAAGCCCAGGACAAATGCCAGGAAGTTCTGTTTCACGCAGCGAGTGGAGGACATCTGGAACGCTCTCCCGGTGGAGGTTGCTGCGGAACCCACCATTCTTGGTTTTAAGGGCAAGTTAGATGCACATCTCCTCGAAAGAAGCATAGAAGGATACGGGTGACTAATTTTTTTTTTTTTTTTCTTCGCCAGGTTACACCTGGCTGGGCCTCCGCGTGAGCAGATCACCGGACTTGATGGACCTAAGGTCTGATCCGGAGATGGCAGTTCTTATGTTATGTTCTTATGTTCAGGGCCCCCAAAGCATTGGCTGAGAAAACATCAGATCCCTTTTCAGTTTAGAGGGGTAATATGCAGGGCTGTCTATGATTGCCTTTATTATGTTACTGTAATTTCAGGTTTTACATTTTGGGAAGGGAGGGATAGTGGTTTGGATAAGATCTCCTTACAAACAGATAAAGCACAATTCTCTATATTGGTCTCTAAAGATAAGAGACAATTAGGCACAAAAGCACTTACAGTTTATGCGTGATTAGCACTACAAATTGGCATTTATGTACACAAGTGCTAGACACTATTACATAACATATGTGCCAAAATTGCTTAGCACATAGGTTGAATGGGGTGTAACATGGGCAGAGCATAAACAGGTCATGGATGTGACTCTGAAGATTGCACAATACATAACTTATAGAATATGAGATCTGTTCAAAGTTCAGGACTGATTTTATAAAAATATATTAAACAATCTTACAACTTATTCCATTGGGTCCTCTTCAAAGTACACCCCTTCCCTACGTATATACTTTTCCCAACATCGTTTCCACTTATGGAAACAATCCTTAAACGCATCTTCAGGAATTGCCAAAAGTTGCTGCGTTGACTTTTGTGTTATGTTTTCATTGGTGTGGAATTGCTTTCCTTTCAGCATGGATTTAAGTTTAGTAAACAAGAAGAAGTCAGTGGGGGCCAAATCAGGAGAGTAAGGTGGCTGGAGAAGAGCTGTCATCATGTTTTTGCACAAAATTCACAAATTTTGACGCATTCAAAACACCTTCCACAACTCATGACTTGTTCCCCATAAACCACTTTCAACATTTCATAAGTTTCTGTAGCGGTCTTACCCAATTTAAAACTGAACTTCACGCTGTAGTGCTGCTCATTGAACTCGCACATGATGAAAAATAACCGATCACAAAAACACACTTTCACAAAAACTGCTGTAGCTTGGAGACGAAAACAGATATCAACAAATGGCAAAAGGAGGTTACTCGTGAGGTTTCAAGCTACTCAATGCCGCTTGCGTGTCTCAAAATAACTTCCTGTTCATGCGCAATTCAAATTGTCCTGGAACTTTTTGAACAGACCTCATACTACAGAAGCTATTAGAGACTTGGCACTAAAGCACGTGGAATCGGGGCACCTAAGGTTTGGCATCAGTTTATAGAATAGTCTCCCATAATGCTCTGCTGTATATAGTGAATCCAGCTGTGTGTGTCAGTGACCTACCATCTTCAGCTCTGGAAGAATATAGCAGAGTGTTAGGATACAGGATAAATTATACTATATCATAGCTGTTTCCTGTCAGGCCTAAATTCTGCATACCGCCATATTTGTCTCTATTCAGACTGGCTAGTACAAACTTTTGTTTACCTCAGAGTAAAACTGGCGACTCAGATGTCAGAATTGTTTAAGGTTAAATTTGTTCAACTTACATGTAAAATCAAATGAGAGGGACTGCTAAAAGATCTAGCAGTACTGTGTACACAGGATAAATGTTCTTAAGATAAATACTTTCCCCGATTGTTGTATCTATTGTAATATGTCATCTGCAGTGTGTCTGCAGTACATATGTTAGCAGAACTAAAGAGTTGTATTTTGAACTTTATTTGGGATTAAAAAAAGGTACCCCAAGTCCATCTGGAGCTGATATACAAGTCAAAAATAGATGGAGTTATGGTTCTGCTGAATCTTATGTTGTATGATCTACTGATTAACACATAGAATGATCGCCTATACATGCCTTCAACAATACTGAAGCAATAGGTTAATGCCAAATACCTACTACGGATCTACCTAACCTTCTGCCAATCAGTCATGGTCTCGGTCACAATCTCGAAACTCAGATTCACAGATCTGTTCTTCATTGATCCTTGGATTAAGATCGTTGATCCTGTGAGAATTCAGTGTGTCAAATATTGGTTTAGTCTCAAGTTCATAGCTATATGGCTGTCCCTGGAGAGGGATTAAGCTGATATGACTTGCTGGTTGTGGTACGCACTACTTTGGATATGACAGCAAATCCTATGCTGGCTCATATGATGCCACTATCTCAGTGTGGCGAGTGGATATATGTTACCCATTACGCTCATGGTCAGAGGCAGTATAATGGTAGAGTTAAGAACAATGTCTGCCTTGCTAACCTCCTAGAAAAACCTCACTTCTCTGGCTATTGCCTCTTGTGACAAACCCAGTGCATGCTCTGACTTTGTCCCAGGTAAAATAAGCAAAAACATCAATTACCTGACCAGAATAGCGGACTAGGTTAATGTTAGAAATCAGGAGCCAGCTGTCTACTCTTCAAACAGTGAGGCTGAATAAGACAGAGACTGGTCTGTTAGTAGCAGGAAGGAAAGTTCGCAACAAAATAAATCTGTTGTAAAACCAGCAAGATTTACTGCCTATAAGGAAAAGCCTGTCACTTTAAGACAACCTCAGTGTAGGCTATACAAGGAAAGCTGTACTCTACAGCCAAGCCCCATCCCTGTTCCCAGGTGTAGGGGTGTGTGGCTACAACAAACATAAAGGACGAGTGCTGAATCAGGAAGTTAGGCAGGAACATGAAGGACAGAGTTGTTCACCTGAGCTGTAGCTAGGCAAGGAGGTGGAAATGGCAGAGGAAGAACCATCACTGCCTCAAGCCAAGAGAGTCCAGAAGTCTGTGAGGAGATGGACAAAACAGAGTGGCCAGTGGAGCCCACAGCAATGCTTCCAGAGTGCATGGAGGTGGGTCCTTGAAAGTGAAAAGGAATAACCTTGTTTGTTTAACTTTATGTTTGCTGTGCTGGAAAGGCAGAAACCTCTGCTGAAGAAAATAAGAGAGGGTTATTTTTGTGATTTGTTTTTTTTCCTCTGAAAGACTATTTTCCTTTATTGAACTGTTAATCAAGACAACTGAAAGCCAGATAGTGGAATGAACTATGTTGCCAAATTGGCCATTGTTTTCTTTCTTAGGGCTAGATTCACTAAGCAAACCGATCATGTACCGTTCTGTTTGCAAGCCCTTTCCCTCCTGTAGTATTCACTAACCTGTTTTGCGATCCGATTCTGATCCGCGCATGCAAATGAGGTGAACTGCATGCAAAGTAGGCAGGGACGTGATTCACTAAACAAATTTGATGATTCGACTGTGCTGGCTGATCAACCCAAAAAGTGACTGCTGAGGACCAGTCGCTGAAGCCCTTTCCGACTGCCTTCTGCCTTTTGCCGCCATACTCTCAGCCCTGTCAGCCCCGATCTCCTGCTTTCCCGATCTGCCTGCCTGCCCCGACGCTGCCCTGATCGCCTGCTTGCCCCAATACTGCCATGATCGCCTGCCTGCCCTGACTCTCCCACCCTTCCCCGCAGTGTAAGCCCATGGTTTTAACCCGCAGGCTTTAAAACGGGTTAAAACCACAGGCTATAAAAAAAAAGTGCCAGGCCGGAGGTCCAGATGGTCTGCGAATGCACGGGGATCGCTATAGAGCGATCCGTGCTGGCAGATGGGGGGGGGGGGGGGGCGTTCCTCTGATCACCGCCATCTGCATATTGGAGGTTTCTGAATTCGGCGGACCTGCCCAGATCGGGCCTGATCGGGCAGGTTAGTGAATCCGGCCCTTAGTATCTTTACTTTCTGGCTATGGCATTTAAAAAAAAAATGTGGTCCTTTTTCTGCCAAAGAGACATTGAAAGCCAGCAAGGAAGTAAACACCCAGTAAAACTGGTGTGGAAATAACTGTGAACTATAGAACAGTGCTAGGAGTGTTTGCAGGGTTCTGAGTACAACTCGAATGAAGTTTTGTTTCTTTTATTTACTTGACAAGCATGGACTTTCTTATCACCTGTTTGTGAGAGTACTGAGACTATTACAATCTGAGAAAGAGCCAGAATTCTCTTTACCAGCATAAAGCTAACTCAGAGCCTGGTGAAACTCAGCTCCCACCTGCAGTGCAGGCAGCCATAATAACCAGCTTCAAAGTGGTGATAACTTGTTTGTTTGCTTCTGTGTTATTGTGAAGAAGCCTGTGAACTGAAAGGACCTGAGAAACATTGCCCTGGTGAAGGGGACTTACCTGTTTGAACCAGAAAACCTAGGGATAGTAAAGCTGTACTGTGCATTGTAAGAACAAACAGGAGGAAAAGTGTTTGTGTGGTTTTTTTTGTTTGTTTGTTTTTTTTTTAATTGTGCTATTGTTTTGCCTGGAATTTGATTATCCTGAACTGGGTCCAGTTAAAAGACAAAATAAAAGTTGAAAACTATTGTTACCTACTGTTTCTTTATTTGGTGATACTCTTCCTACTGACCAGTGTAACTGGTGATCCTAAGCTAACGCCTAGGCAAGCCTTACCTGAAGAGATTCCCCATTTCCAGGGGAACACGCCCAGAAACCTACAGAGGTCACGGCTAGCGTCCTCTGCTGTTCTGAAAAAAGGCCTAGCTTGTGACACTCTCAAATTAAAAACAAAACAAAACATGTACAGTCCTTCCATTGGTGGGCAGCATGCTGCTCTTTGTTGGGCTCACTTAATGGTATTTTGTATGCCATAGACCTACAACTTAGGAGTGTTCTAGTTATTCCCTCTGTGCAAGATATCATTTACAATCCCTTTCTCTCCTCCCCAAGGATACCTGATCCAAAGCAATCACTCTTAAGTCCCCCTCCCAACCCCCCCAAAAAAAATCATGTTGAAATTGAACATATGTTTGACGAGGGCCCCCCCAGACACTGTCGACCAATGTTACTCCAATGTGATTGCTTTGGATCGGGTACCCTTGGGGAGCAGAGGATCAGATTGTAAACGATATCTTGCACACAGGGAGCAACAATGGATTTTTAAATTAAGGGTTTTGATATCTTTGGGGTTAAATAATAATATAGAATGGCAGCATTTTTTTTTTTAATTCTTTATTGATTTTCAAAACTTAAATAGCGCAGTACAACAAATGTAACATATAATCCTATATAATAAAAGGTTAGTGGCGCATGTGCTTTTAAAAAAGCGTGATTACTGCGGCCCTGGTGTGTGATCCGTGGCCGTGTTCCATTTTAGAACCCGGCCAATGATCACTCTGGCACACCCCTCCTCCCGCCCTCACCAACCCGAAGGAAGCTCAGCAGACCTCCCGCCCTCACTTCACCAAGCTGGACCATACCTCCCACCCTCGCTCACCGCTGCTTTCGCTGCCGCTGCCGCTGATCCTCCTCTTCGGGGCAGCCTGCGATCGTGGCTGGCTTTGGCGGGCCTCACGGGCCGCTTTCCGGCCTCGGTGGCACGTTCCCTCTGACGCATGGGATCACGTCGGGGGGAGCGGCCTGCGAAGTTCGCTGGGGCCGGCCACCACGATCGCGGCCTGCTTTGAAGAGGAGCAGGCTAGTTAAGCAGGGGGATTAATTCAGGGGGCCAGAGGGAGAGAGAAAGGGGCCATGGAGAGATAGGGAGAGGGAAAGGGGGCTGCTTTGGGGGGGAGGTGTGCTGGGGACAGACAGTTTTACTCTGGGGGGAAGACAGAAGGGGCCATGGAGAGATAGGGAGAGGGAAAAAGGGCTGCTTTGGGGGAGAGGTGTGCTGGGGACAGACAGTTTTGCTCTGGGGGCAGGCAGAAGGGGCCATGGAGAGACAGGGAGAGGGAAAGGAGGCTGGTTTGGGGGAGGGGTGTGCTAGGGGAAGACAGAATGGACCATGGAGAGATAGGGAGAGGGAAAAAGGGCTGCTTTGGGGGAGAGGTGTGCTGGGGACAGACAGTTTTGCTCTGGGGGCAGGCAGAAGGGGCCATGGAGAGACAGGGAGAGGGAAAGGGGGCTGGTTTGGGGGAGGGGTGTGCTGGGGGGAGACAGAAGGGGCTATGGAGAGATAGGGAGAGGGAAAGGGGGCTGCTTTGGGTGGGAGGTGTGTGCTAGGGGCATACAGCTTTGCTCGGGGGGGTGGGGGGAGACAGAAGGACACAGACAGCAGCCAAGGAGAGAGAGATAAAGAAACACAGACAGACAGACACTCTATTCTAGCACCCGTTAATGTAACGGGCTTAAAGACTAGTAATACAATAAAAGCACATTTAACTTACACATATTCTTAATCAATCATTTTTCCCCACCCACCCAATGATTATGCAATAAAATACAAAAACATAGATTACCGCAAAAAAACATACCTCAACTGTGGATCCAATTAAATTTAGTCACATGGAGCCCGTTTGTTGGCTGGGCTTCCTGGATTGGTGGTTTAAAAGCTGAGCTGCCTTTATGCAGGTTATCAGTGGTGGACGGCTGTAAGTTTAAATGAGCAAGATTGTGTTAATATATGATGTATAAGGAGATATTTTTGTTTAAAATGGGTTAAAATTTTGACATATGAAGATTTTGGTATTTTAGAAATAAGAAGGCTGCTGATTTAGAATCTCTGACACAGCGATTACATCTGCCGTGAAACACAAGTCACGTCAAATGATTGGAAGCAGGAATATTTCAGTGGAAGAAGTGACTGAGAAGCCCAACAGGAGGAAACATGCCCTGCACCGTTGTTACATTGACTGTTTGGCTGTGATGGACTGAAAAAATATTTTTAATTGGACTTGAATTGATAATATAATAGAAAAGAAAAATAATTTTAAATAATAATTCCTTAAATGCAAAATTTGAAGATAACTGGTGGGGGAGGTTTCTATGCTAATAATTAAATAGGGGAATCGACTTAATATCAACCCGAGAGTTGTAATTTTATTTATTTTATTTCTTCCATTTGTGCGTCGCACATACCTATACAAGCTCTAGGAAGGGGTTAGAAGAGGGTAGGGAGGACTATGGAGGGCAGGAAGGAGTGGAGAGGAGAGAAGCACGTAGAATATTTCATAGAAATTCCTAACTTTACAGATAAGAGCACCATCTATATAAATGATATCTAAATGAATTAAAGTAATAATCATAACTTTATTTTTCTATACCACCAACACCCAATGGTTCACAGAATAAATATGTAAAAAGGAATAGAAGGCAGGAACCTTTAAACAATAGAATTCAGGAAAATTCAATTAATAAAATAAAAATAGGGGTAAAAACAATGGAATAAAATTTAAAATAATTTATAAACTGGGGGGGAAACCCCCCCAAATCAAATAAGTCTGACAGAAATCCATTTTCTTGAAGCAGCTCTGTTGCCTCAGCAAATTTTAAATAATCCCAACGGCAAAAGTCCAGACGCGACAGATATCAGCTCGGACTTTCCAGCTGCTGCAGCCTCAACTCATCGCTTCCAGGCAGAAGATGCACAGAGATACAACAATCCAGCACCGGGCCGCACTGCTCTCGGTAATGCTCCCAGTCTGAGGCTTTTCCTACTTCCTATAAGAGATTATGCCTTCAATTTACTAGTGATGGAGGTTGTTTTTTTTCTAAATTAGTTGATGTTATTTATTAGAGTCTCATTTTGTAATAATTGTGCTTTTGGTGAAATGGAATATTCCTGATGCAGCCTGGAGAATGGTGAAATGAAGGTTCTTTGTCAGGAATAACTGGAATCAAGTTTTTGTTGGAGGGAGTAATTCAAATAAACTTTTTTGTTAGAGTTTATGTTTTGTCTTGATTTTGTCACTATAAGCCAGCATAATATTCGTCAATGGTTTTCCCTTTTCCAGATAGTCAATAAAAATTATCCCGTGGAAATCCCAAAAGACTGTCACCATCACCTCCCAGCCGACGGAGCTGTTTTTGCTTTCATCCGTCAGTTCATCTGTTGTCCTTTGTTTGGATTGTTGTTTTGTCTCAGGAGTACAAGATGAACCCAAGTCTCATCCACAGTCACCAAACACCTCAAAAAGTTGTTCTCATTGCACTTAAAATGTTCAACATATTTTTGAAATTTCCAATCAAACTCATTTTTGGTCGATGGTTAGCATATGTGGCACCCTGCTTCCTCATGCCTAAATATTTGTGTAGGATTGCGTGTACACATTCTGATGAAATGCCTGAAACCTCTTCTATCTCATTTATTAATAATAATAATAACTTTATTCTTTTATGCCGCCTTAACCAAAAGTTCTATGCTGTTTACACTAAAAAAAGTTGGACACTCAGCAAAATACAATAATACAGTAAAAAATACAAATATTTTAGGGTCAATTGGCAATCTTCCATTACTATTCGGTGAACTCTATCAATCATTTCATCAGTTGTTACAGTTTTGGGACGTCCACAGCGTTCTTCATCAACAATGCTTGTCTGGCCACATCTAAACTCAGCAGTCCATGCTCTCACCATTGAAAATGAAGGAGACGCATCACCATACACTGCATCTAACTCAGATTTAATTTTGATAGGTGATTTTCCTTTCAACTGAAGGAATTTTATCATGGTGTGATACTCAATTTTGTCCATTTTTTATAAAGTGGAGCAGTTCACTTTAAAAGGCTGACATGACAAAACTAGACATCAGACTGATTTAAAAATCTAGTCAGACATTTGTCAATGTCATCTTTCGGACAGCTATAGAATGGTGGTGCTAACCTTGCTTTTTTTCTTGGTCAGGCCAGAAACTTTTCAATTGACCCTCATACTGTTGAATTTACTGCAACTAGCTCACCTGTGAGATAGGAAGCTAGAAAACCATATTGAAAAGTTATGCCGCTTTGGTTATAGTAATGAACTTAATTTTTTCCTCTCTCTTTCCTTTGTATTATGAAATGGATCCCCTGTTTTGTAGTGGAATAGAATAACTTGAAAAGTATATATACATTCATGTATTTTCTTCTTAATATTTTTCTTTTACTTTGAATGTACACTTCCTCCTCTGTATTCGCGGTTTCCCCAATCACGGTTTTGGTTATTCGCAGCTTTTTGTTTGTAGGCTCCGCCCCCCCCCCCCCAATTACATCATAGAAAATAGTTGGGAGCAGCGTTGCCCAGAGAAAATCACTGGGAACAGGGTGTTTCACAGAGAAAATTGCTGCACTTTCTTTACAGGAACAGGTCAGTTTATTTATGGTTTTTTAGCATTTTTTCTAGGGATATTAACAGAAAACTGCGAATAACATGCAAAACGTTATTTGCGGTTTTTTGGTATTAGCTAAGTTGTTTTTCCCCTATCACTGCGAATACAGAGGGGGAAGTATAACCCAAACTCTTTTCTGTAGCAAGTTCTGTTTGCTTATGATGTTATCTTAAAATGTATTAAAATAAAATTTATATGCAAGTCTAGAAAAGGGGTAAAGACTAAACCCGCTTTTACAAAACTGTAGCGCAGTTTTTAGCGCCGGCCGTGGCGATAACAGCTCCGACACTCATAGAATTCCTATGAACGTCGGAGCTGTTACTGCTATGGCCGGCGCTAAAAAATGCACTACAGATTTGTAAAAGAGGAAGGGGGGGTAAATTAATTCTAAAGAATCTTCTTGTGCATTTTAATAGAGGTTGGTTTTGTGTGTGCTGTGAGACTCTTTAAAACCAGATTCAGTGTGAACTTTTTGAAAAGAAAAGGCAAATAAATCAGCTTCCCACATTTGTGACACTTTTTAAAACTTGAGTTATAGTTTATGTAAACAAGCTCGGATTCATATGAAAAAGATTGATCTTTGAAGTATTCATAACCTGAGTTTCATATTTCTTTCAGTGGTATGTAATTATCGTTGGAGCCAAGATTTCAAAATGAGAGAAAAAAAAAAGTCATCCTTGAAAACTGAGTGCTCTTCCATGCTATGCCCCGACACTGAGGAGTGACATGTCAGAGCCTGAGATGCTGAGCAAAAATGAATTGTACCTGCCCTACTGCAAGTCAGTTCAACAACCAGTAAGCATGTGGACTGAAACAGAAAAATACGATGACAGATAACCAGGCCTATTTAATCTGAACATTTTCTTTTCTACAATATTGCAAACCCTACTTAAACTAAGATTTAACCCTCATTGTTACCACCTGTACCTCAGATTTATTTTATTTTTTATTTTCCTCAATATTCTATAGTCTGCCTTTCCTAAAGAACATCAAGACAGCTTCCAGTATAGGGTTACCAGACGTCTGGATTTCTCCCGATGTCTTCCTTTTGAGGACATGTCTGGGGGTCCGGACGGCTTTTCAAAACCTGGCACTTTGTCTGGGTTTTGAAAAGCTGTGTTGGGCATGGAGGAAGTCCGCGCATGCACGGACGCTATGTGATGATGTCACGTGCACACGCAAGTGCACGTCATCACATAGCGTCCACGTATGCGCAAACTTTCTTCCTGTCTGACAAGGCAGGCAGTGGGGGGCAGAGCGAGGGCTGGCTTTGGATCAGGATTAGGGCGGGCCTGGGGGGTGGGGCTAGGGGTCCAGATTTTCCAAAATGAAAATCTGGCAACCCTATTCCAGTAGCCAGATAAAATGTGGAACAATTTGCCAAGATATATGAGATTTTGCTCAAACATTCAACAGCTCAGAAAAGGTTTGAAAACTTAAGCCCAGATTCTGCATACAGCGCCGCTGTCGTCAGCTGTCTACAAAGCACCACTGATCGTGTGTCAATCATGAAACAGCACCGTTTGCAGAATCGCAACTTGCGTGAAAGATAGGCATCAGAAATGTAGGCCAGGGTTTTGAAAGTCTACATTTCCGGCGCCTACCTATCAAATGAATTCCATATACAGAGGCGCCTACCAACGCCTAAAGGCATTTCTGGCTTTGGCCATGCCTACTTCATTCATAGGTACCTCAATAACTGTAATTACGGAGCCGCTTCAGGATATTAAGTAGCTTTTAAGGACGCAGGCCACTTTAGTTAGGTGGTGGTACAATGCAATGGTGTACCAAGGAGAGGGCGGGGGGGAGATCCGCCCCGGGTGCACGCTCCAAGGGGGTGCACAGCTGGCTGGATCTGGAACTAGAGAATGTGTCCATCATGGCTACTAGGACAAGGCCATTCACTGCCCTGTGGAGCGATGAATGGCCTTGTCCCTGCAGTTAAGGGAGGGAACGCGCGTGGTCACCTATTGCGCTCCCTCCCTCCTTACTGCCACCCTCCTTACTGCCGCCACCGAGTTTAAACAGCTCCCTACTTCTTCCCTGCCTCTTACCTTCGTGGCCGTGATTTCTAAACTGTCTTCTTACAGCAGCTGAAGTGTTGAAGCTGCATGTGGCTGCCGCAAAGGTCATCTCTGACGCAACCGGAAGTTGCATCAGAGACGACCTTTACGGCAGCCATATGCAACTACAACGCTCCGGCTGCTGTTAGAAGGCAGTTTAGACATCGCCGGCCACAGGTCAGGGGCAGGGAAGTTTGTTGCACCGGGTCTGTTGTCCGGGGGGGGGGGAGTGTGTGAAAGCGCCATGAATGTAAGGGGCAGGGAGGAGAAAATGTGGGGTGGAGAGGAAAAGATGCTGAAGGGAAATGGGTAAAGCAGAGTGGACGTTGAAAGCACATGAGGATGACGGGGGGGAGAAGGATACTGAAAGGACATGGGGAAGATAGAGGTGGGAGAAGGATGCTGAAAGGACATGGGGAAGATAGAGGGGGAAAAGGATGCTGAAAGGACATGGGGAAGAAAAAGGGGGGGGGAGAAGGACCCTGAAAGGACATGGAGAAGACAGAGGGGGAGAAGGATGCTGAAAGGACATGGGGAAGAAAAAGGGGGGGAGAAGGACGCTGAAAGGACATAGGGAAGACAGAGGGGGGAGAAGATGCTGAAGGGAAATGAGGAACAGAGAGTGGGGAGAAGATGCTGAAGAGAAATGAGGAACAGAGAGTGGGGAGAAGATGCTGAAGGGAAATGGGGAAGACAGAGTGGGAAGGAGGACGCTGAAAGGACATGGAGAAGACAGAGGGAGAGAAGGATGCTGAAAAGACTTGGGGAAGAAAAAGGGGGGGGAAGCACGCTGAAAGGACAGGGGGAAGACAGAGGGGGGAGTAGATGCTGAATGGAAATGGGACACAGAGAGTAGGGAGAAGATGCTGAATGGAAATGGGACACAGAGAGTAGGGAGAAGATGCTGAAGGGAAATGAGGAACAGAGAATGGGGAGAAGATGCTGAAGGGAAATGGGGAAAACAGAGTGGGAAGGAGGAGGCTGAAAGGACATGGGGAAGACAGAGTGGGAAGGAGGACGCTGAAAGGACATGGGGAAGACAGAGTGGTTGAAGATGCTGAAGGGAAATGGGGAAGAGAGAATAGAGAGAAGATGCTGGCAGGGAAGAAGACAGAGATGCCAGACTATGGGGGGAGCGGAGGGAAGAAGGGTGCCAGACCAATTTGGAAGGGGGGAAGAAAGGGAGAGGCACAGTAACAAAAATGGAAGACGCAGAGAGAAGAGAGACAGTGGATGGAAGGAATTGAATTAGAAGATGAGGAAAGCAGAAACCAGACAACAAAGGTAGAAAAAAATTATATTTCTTTTTCTTTTTTTGCTTCAGGATAAAGTAGTATATTAGTTGTGTTGATAAAAATTTATAAACAAAGCCCTGCCAGCTGAACATCTCTTTCTCCAGTTCAGCAGCCAAAACTTTGATTTCAAATCTCTCTCATGCATATTCATTAGGGCTAGCCTGAAAACCCGATTGGCCTGTGGTCCTCAAGGACAGGGTTGGGGACCACTGATATAGACAAATGCAAAGTGATGCATATAGGGGAAAATAATCCCAACAAAAGGTACAAAATGTTGAATTATAACATAGGAGTCACCACCCAAAAAACAAGAGTCGTGATGGATATTAAATTGAAATGTTCAACCCAATCTGCAGCAGCTGCTAAAAAGCAAATAGAATGATGGGGATTATTTGAAAAGGGAAAGAAAACTAAAGTAAGAATATCATTATATCTCTGTATACTGTAGGTCCCTGTTGCAATTATAGCTTGAGTACTCTATGCAGTTCTGGTGGTCGAATCTCAGAAGGGAAACATAGGCACCAGCTCTGTGGGTGCAGTGATATTCTTTTCAACATTGCCCATATATTGGGGCTGAAATCTTTCCAATGCAGAGCTGCAAGGAAAGCAGGAAGTAAGGTTGAGTCTCTGCTGCTACTGCTCTCACATTCTCCTGCAGCCTATTGGTCAGATATTCCTTAGCCAGCCAATAAGCTGCAAATGAGGTAGGACCAGTTGAGTAGATAGCCCTTGGTTAGACATTCATTAGTCAGCCAATAGACTGCAGGGAAAAGCAGAACAGAAGGTTGGTGTAATCATGTCTAATATTTATGTAAGTCTAATATTGTCTTGTAATGACTACAGTTCGTATTTCCCCCTTTTTTAAATGATTATTTTAATTGTAAGCCGCCAGTAACCAATGGAGAATTAAGGAGGGGTCATGTTTTACTCTCTGTAGTGGTTAGCTACTTTGGGCTATGCTGTGCTAGTGGTTTTAGTGTGCGCTGCATTACCGCACATGCTAGACGCTAACGCCAGCATTGAGCTGGCGTTAGTTCTTGGCGCGTAGCGCGGGGTTAGCGCACGCGGCAATGCAGTGAGCACTTAAAAACGCTAGCGCACTTTAGTAAAAGGAGCCCTTAATCAGGATATGATTGAAACTCTGGATATGATTGAAACAGGACTAACATAGGATGTCCTTTTTTTACATGGATGTTTCTTCCCTTTCGATTGTTTCTACATTTGGGCCCTTCCTAATCCTTCCCTAAACATGCTCACAGCACTCCCCCTTCCCCCTTGCTCTTTGGATAAACTGAAGTATAGGCCATCAAAATTCTGCATTTCAAAAATCATCGATTTGGATGGTTTCTTGGCAGGTGGCATTTTGGGGGGGCCATTTTGCGACATCCATCTGCTTTGAAAATGAGCACCAAAGAAATTTAACGCACAAACTTGAAAAAAAGTATTTGGGCTGAACCTATATTGATGCAGACGGCAGTTTTTACACCTGTGCACAATTTGAGAACGATGTTCGCAAACTGAATGGGAAGATATACAGTAACGTCTTTAATTTTAGAATGAACATTTTCTGCTCCTTCTTAGTTTCATTTTTAATAACTTCTTCCTCAGACCATAGCATATGTCCTGAAGATGTGGTCATGTCTGAAACAAGCTTTTATAGACTTCATGCAAAAGTTTTCTTTCACAAGCCCTGTTTTAATAGCTGGATTTCATTTTCTTCAGATATTTAGCAGACAATAGCTGCTGTCGCTGGCTCAACTATTTAGGGACAAAAAAAATAATCAACCTAAACATTTATAAAAATTTCTACCCGAGATTCTAGTTAATGAAGGCATCATTTGTGATGTACTAAAACATGTATACACATAGGTATTGTCCCATTTATCAGACACGAGAGCTAATTACCTCATACCCTGCTATATTTCTTCCATCCTCTGCATTTCAATTCCCAATATTAACACATAGGTGGTCAAGCTGACCATCGAATAGGCTGCATGAGCATGAATGCATTAAATAATTTAATGTTAGAAGAGTTTATTAAACTGCCACATTCTAATCAGCAGGCGTACCTGCCTTCATTAATCTTGCACTGGTCCATAGTGTGTCTCCATAGCCAACGCAGAGCGTGCTAATGTTAATAGGAGCTCTTTACAAAACAGGACCAGTTAATCAACACAGATTTACCATTAACCACATGACCATGCATATAGCAATCCAATTATAATCGGAGTTAACCCCATCACTGCTATGTTCATTTCACAGTATTTCATGCTGCTTCAGACTGTAAGAATTAAGCAAAGCTATTGCATCAAAATTGAACATTTTATCACCATGCCAATAAGAAACACTGAAGAATTTTGATTTGTTGTTGTCATACAAAAAAGGCTATATATTTTTATTGCTCTGTACCTCAAGCAGCTAGTACAGTAAAATGCCTATTTTTTTCCACCCACAAAAAATCATTAAACTGTGCAATAGAACAGTTTATCTCATGCTGAACAGTGATCATTTAAATTAGTTCTTCAGCATGCCAAGAATCAAGAATTCTTTTAATATGTAGCTCGAGAGGAGCCAAACCTGAGGACCTATGCACTAAAAGTGTTGTGTGCATGCAAGAGCAATTCAATGTGCATTAAGGATGTGCACAGGACAACAATTTTCAGTTCATTTTAGGTTCAGTTAGGGTTCCTTCTCCCTCCCCCCCCCCCCCAGTTTTTGGACATTTAAATGTGCATAGGACAAAAATTTTCAGTTCATTTAGTGGGGTTTCCCCCTGTTTTGGGGGTTGTTTTATACATTTGTTTTTAAAAAAATGATTTCTAATTCATGTTAGAGCTTTTTAGTAACTCTTCCTCTCTCTGGTTACTCTGTCCTAAATTTTCTCTTCATTTTGTCTTTTCCTTTCACTGGAGTTCCTTTCTACCCTAACCCTTGTTAACTGTGTCGAGCTTTGCGAATGCAGAGATGATGCGGTATACAAACTCAAGGTTTAGTTTAGTTTAGTATGTGTTAGTTCATAGGTCAATGCCACCAAACTAAAGGTCCCTTTTACCAAACAGCGGTAAAAAGTTCCATTAGCGTGCCTTTAGTTGGGTCATTCCCACATGTTAAGGAGAAGAGTGTGGTGTCATGGGTAGAGCTACGGCCTCAGCACCCTGATGTTGTGGGTTCAAACCCCCATGTTGCTCCTTGTGACCCTGCACAAGTCACAATCTTCCACTGCCCCAGGTACGTTCGATGTTATTTTACTGTGTTTAAGCTCGTACATTTTTAGCGTGCAAAAATCACTAGGTAGCAACACTAAAATGGCAGTAACATCAACATAGCTTAAGATCATTAAATGCTGTTTAATAGTAATATGTAAGCATGATGACTAATGGCCTCTTTTATCAAACCGAGGTAGGGCGTGACGCATTTGCCATGCTGGTTCTTGAGATGATACGCAGCCACCATTTGCCTTTGCTCTGAAACCTTGTTTATACAGTGGCTGGATTCTCATTTTCTCTTCTACTGACAACTTACCCATGATTGCTGTTCTGATCTAAATTGTTTTAAAAGAAATTATTTGTAAATTATTATCCCTCCTCTCCCTATTACAAAGCCGCACTAACAGCTGACGTGTGGCAACAGCCCTAAAACCCTTTTAAACCTTATGGGCTTTGGGGCAGTTACCACAGCAGCTCGTGCTAAACAGCTTTGTGAAACAGGCCCTATATTTTCAAATACAAATTATTCAAATTCAAATGATTTTTTTAAAAAAATTAAAGTCTATGTCACTGTGACATCATAAACAGTAAGCTGGTACCCTGGCTTCTTTTTCAGACAGTGATAGTTTTTTCCAGTGCAATAAATAAAAACATTTTTGAACATGCGATAATTGCTGAGTGGTGGGTGGTCACGCTTAAAAGTCTCTAACTTTGCCATGTTTAAAGATAATCTCAGTCAATTAGGAACATAAATGTAGACAGCAAGAACAAATAAAGCTGTAAAATTTCACACTAAGGCCCTCTTTTACTAAGGTGCGCTAACCGATGAGCGTGCTAAACGATTTAGTGCATGCTAAACGCTAACGCTTGCATGTTAGTCTATGGACGTGTTAGCGTTTAACACGCGCTAATTGGTTAGCGCACCTTAGTAAAAGAGGGGGTAAAATTCCAAGTGATTGCTGAGAAAACAGCAAAAAAACTGTAGAGGGTTACATATTTTTTTTTTTTGCCTCACCCTATGAATATCAAGTCTACCATACATAACAGGGGATCAATAAGTACAAGGGGACACTCAGAGAAATTGAAAGGGGAGAGGTTTAGAACAAACGCCAGGAAGTTCTTTTTCACACATTGGGTGGTGGATACATGGAACGCGCTACCAGAGGATGTGATAAACAGGAGCACGCTACAGGGGTTCAAAGAAGCTTTGGAGAGGTACTTGGAAGACAAAGGAATTGAGGGGTACAGATAAGAGTAGAGGTAAATTATAGGGATGGGATTAGAGGTAAGTTACAAAATTAATCAGGGACCACTGTTCAGGCACTAGGCCTGATGGGCCGCCGCGGGAGCGGACCGCTGAGCAAGATGGACCTCTGGTCTGACTCAGCGGGGGCAACTTCTTATGTTCTTATGATTCTATAAATAGCACCTGTCGTTAGGCACACAGATTGGCGCACCTAGCGATCTAGGCATCTAACTTAATTTTTAAATGGTTTCAAATGGCGCTGTTTCATTGTCCATTCCCATTTCCTTTTGTTTCATTGTCCGTTCCCACTTCCTTCTGTGCTGTTAATTTAACAGCACCATTAAAACAATTTTTATTTTTATTTTTTTGTAATTCTTTATTGGTTTTCAATTCAAATAGAAAGTACAGAAAATTTTACAAACAAGTAATACAAAGAACAGCACTTACATCCAATCAAATAATACAATACAAAACATATCCTCCCCCCCCCCCCATCTCTCCCACCCTCCCTGGATGTGTGTGAAAAACAAATAGGAATTAAAAGCTTATAAAATTAATCTGATTTGACAAATTCCACTAATGGACGCCATGTTGTTTTAAATATTTTATTATGGCCCAATATTTCTGAATTCATTTTTTCATATCTATAGCATATAATCAAAAAACAGCAAGGGAATATATTTATCCAAGGTGATACTTATAAATCACTGTTGTACTAATCACCTTTGTTTTACTTCAAACTTTAATTTCAACACAAAGCTGATGTGGTTAAGTGAACACTCAGACCCGCAGCTGAGGTCCGGTGAAACAAGTTCTCAGAGCAGCTGTTAAGGAGACCATCATAGTTGTTCACAGTCTCCTGCACCAAACAAAGACTAAATAACAACAAATAAACTTAAAAGTAAAGAAAATAAATTTGACAACAACTTAACTTTGAATGGTGTAGATGATACACAAAACTGCTCCGGGCTCCTCCGTTTATTCACAATACCGACCCCCCAACCTAGGTTTCACCCACTGGCTTCTTCAGGAGGGGTACTACAATTACAAGATGACTCAAATCAACACTATACCACACAGCTTGCTAACTTAATAAACACTACATTTTGAAATACTCAATATACACACTCTCTCTGCGACTTACCGGCACAAACACTCCATACTGCACACACACGCACTGCTGACAAGAGGATGTAAGGAGTGATGACGTAGTAGGTAGTAAAAGGGGAGTGTATTTAAAGCGTGGCCTGCTGGGAAGTTCCTCTTGTCAGCAGTGCGTGTGTGTGCAGTATGGAGTGTTTGTGCCGGTAAGTCGCAGAGAGAGTGTGTATATTGAGTATTTCAAAATGTAGTGTTTATTAAGTTAGCAAGCTGTGTGGTATAGTGTTGATTTGAGTCATCTTGTAATTGTAGTACCCCTCCTGAAGAAGCCAGCGGGTGAAACCTAGGTTGGGGGGTCGGTATTGTGAATAAACGGAGGAGCCCGGAGCAGTTTTGTGTATCATCTACACCATTCAAAGTTAAGTTGTTGTCAAATTTATTTTCTTTTCTTTTAAGTTTATTTGTTGTTATTTAGTCTTTGTTTGGTGCAGGAGACTGTGAACAACTATGATGGTCTCCTTAACAGCTGCTCCGAGAACTTGTTTCACCGGACCTCAGCTGCGCGTCTGAGTGTTCACTTAACCACATCAGCTTTGTGTTGAAATTAGAGTTTGAAGTAAAACAAAGGTGATTAGTACAACAGTGATATCTATAGCATAAACACAAAGTTCCCCACCAAAAGGAAAAATTTAGCCTGTCCCAATTCTTCCAATTCCTGGTGATCATTTGTATGGCAACCCCTGTCATAATTATAAGAAGTCTGCTTTTATACCTGTCTAATGGATTTTTAGCTTTCAACAATGTCCCACATATGACCGCATCGTAAGACAATGGAATCGGTGTTCCCAGTATCATATTAATATATCCCCAGATTTATTTTAAAAAATTGAGTATCAAGGGACAATAAAACAACAAATGATCCAGTGTCCCTACTTCTAGATGACAAAGCCGGCATCTATTAGACTTTGAACTGTCCAACTTTTGTAAACAAACTGGGGTCCGAAAAAATTCTATGTAACAAAAAGAACAAGGTTTGTCTCATAGATGCTGACGCTGCACATCTCATCCTCCAAATCCAAATCCGTGGCCATTGAGTAGCAAAAATCTGCTGCTTTATCTCAATGCTCCAAATGCCTTTTAGGCTTGTTTTTGGTTTTTTATTCAAATATTCAGATAGTAATTTGTACCACTTGGTGGCCTGGTGCCCTTGCAAGTCTGTCTGGAAACATAGGCCCGGCAATCTATACTGATTTTTAAAATTTTGCCAGTCAGGGAACCCTTTCTGAATGGCCAGTTTCAACTGCAACCATTTATAAGCTTGAGACTTTGATATGCCGAATGATTAAAACATAGAAACATAGAAGATGACAGCAGAAAAGGGCTACAGCCCATCAAGTCTGCCCACTCTGCTTACCCACCCCCTGTCTATGCCCTAATGACCCAATTTCCTTATCTTGACCCTCGTAGGGATCCCACATGGGTATCCCATTTATTCTTAAAGTCTGGCACGCTGTCTGCCTCGATCACCTGCACTGGAAGCTTGTTCCAATGATCAACCACTCTCTCTGTGAAGAAATACTTTCTGGTGTCGTCATGAAATTTTCCGCCCCTTAGTTTCAGCGGGTGCCCTCTTGTGGCCGAGGGTCCCTTGAGAAAGAAAATATCATCTTCCACTTCAACACGTCCCGTGAGGTACATAAATGTTTCGATCATGTCTCCCCTCTCCCTACGTTCCTCGAGAGTGTAGAGATGCAATTTGTTCAGTCTCTCTTCATACGAGAATCCCTTGAGCCCCGAGATCATCCTGGTGGCCGTCCACTGAACCAATTCAATTCTGCGCACATCTTTACTGTAATGTGGCCTCCAGAATTGCACACAGTACTCCAGATGAGGTCTCACCATGGCCCTGTACAACGGCATTATTACTTCAGGCTTTCGGCTGACGAAACTTCTATTGATACAACCCAATATCTGCCTTGCCTTAGATGAAGCCTTCTCCACTTGATTGGCAGTTTTCATGTCTGCACTAATGATTACTCCTAAATCTCGTTCTGCTGAAGTCCTAGTTAAAGTTTCTCCGTTCAAGAAGTACGTCTTGCATGGGTTTCTGCTTCCGAGGTGCATGACCTTACATTTCTTAGCATTGAAGCCTAGCTGCCAGGTTGAGGACCAACTTTCCAATGTAAGCAGGTCCTGCGCCATATAATTCTGTAAACTGCATTCACTTACTATATTACATAGTTTGGCGTCATCGGCGAATAGTGTTATTTTACCTTGAAGCCCTTGAGTCAGATCCCCTATGAATATGTTGAAAAGGAGTGGACCCAGGACCGAATCCTGCGGCACTCCACTGGTCACCTCCGATGTTTTAGAGAGGGTACCATTAACCACCACCCTCTGAAGTCTGCCACTCAGCCAATCATTGACCCATGCAGTTAGTGTCTCTCCTAACCCCATCGATTCCATCTTGCTTAGCAGCCTGTTGCAGTTGTAATAAATTTACCATTTTCCCATTCTGAAACACATCATCTAAAGTTTGTATGCCTGCCTGCAATCAATGTTTCCAGATGATTTTAGACTCGCCGATTTGTATCTTGGAGTTTAACCATAGAAATTGACACGTGGATTGTTGTATTGGAGTAGGTGTTAAATTATTAATAAATTTTAATGTATTCCAGGTGGAAAAAAGAATACTATTGTCCTTCTGTCTAAATTTCTGTATAGTCCACTCTCAGCCTTTACTCAAATAACTTGTATCTAAACTAAACTACTTATATTTAAACTACTGTTCTTAATTTGCTGTATAGTCCCTATATTTACACTACTGCACAGTCTCGTATGTCCAAGTATTTAAATCTACTGTATAATCTTGTATGTCCAATTCACTCCATTGTGAATGTTTACTTGTAAACCGTTCTGAGCTACTGGGAGGACGGGATAAAAATCTAAATAAATAAATAAATAAATAAATAAATACAATTATATATTCTAGGCAACTTGATACTCAAAATATGGCTCAGACGTAATGGGGACATGAGATGACTCTCCAGTCCGGTAGATTCTCCATGAGTTCAGGAAGGATCCAATACATACCCTGACGCAATATGAAGGCTTGATGATACCTATAAAAATTTGGAAAATTTACCCCCCCCCCCCCCCCCCCGCCGATTATGATTTTTGCATAGATACTAAGGCTATTCTAGTAATTTTACCCAGCCAAATAAATTATGTAAGAATACCATTCATTTTTTTTATAAAAGGACCCTTGGAAATAAACTGGCAACATACTCATTTGGTAGCAAACTACAGGCAAAATCATCATTTTGATGGTTTGGACTCTCCCCCACCACGAAAGATGTAATGGGTTCCAATGCTCACACATTTCTTTGACTTTCGATAATAAGGATTTTTCATTTACTGTCATTGTATTTTCCAATGTTCTTTGGATCATGATACCCAAATATTTTATACCCTCTTCCTTCCAAAGGAATGGGAATGGGAATGGGTCAAATAAACCTTTCACACAATGCACATTTAGTGGAAGAACCTCTGATTTGCTCCAATTTATTTTGTAACCAGAAAATTTGCCAAATTAATCAATCAGTTCTAGTAAATGAGGTATGGTTGATTCAGGATTTTTCAAATGAAGCAAAATATCATCTGCATAGGCTGAGACTTTATAATCTCGACCCGCATACGGAATTCCCTGTATCTCCTTTGCCTGTTGAATAGCCAACAACAAGGGTTCCAAAACAATATCAAAAAGCAAAGGAGATAGGGGACATCCTTGTCTAACTCCCCTCTTCAGACAAGAACGCTCTGAGAATGTATTATTAATATATAATCTGGCAAAAGAGGAGCTATTCAAGGTTTAAATCATTTGAATAAATCCGGATTCTATACCAAACCAATCCATTGCTTGATACACGAAAGTCCATTCTACACGATTAAAGGCCTTTTCTGCATCCAAAGAAACAGAGAATGCCGGATCAACCATTATTTTTGCTAAAATTTAGAATATGAAATGCCAATCTGGTATTATTTGAAGAATGTCTTTGATCAATGAAACCCGTTTGGTGCATACCAATCATAAAAGGGAGAGCCTTAGCTAATTTTAAAGCCAATAATTTAGCCAGGATTTTTCCATCCACAATAATTAAAGAAATAGGCAAAACAATGGTTAACGATTCTGCCATAGTACCTGATATACAACCCTTAGTCAGTTGTGATTGATATAAATTTAAAAGATGAGGTAATAATAAATTTTGAAAAGATTTGAAAAAAATCCACTGTAAAACCATCACTACCCAGAGTGGATCCAGCTCTGAGAGACTTCAATGCTGACTGGAGTTATGTACATGATATAGGCGCTTCCAGTTTTTCTTTCACATACTCGGGAATTTTTGACTCATTAATTTTAAAGAATTCATAGATCTATAGATTCTTGAATGATAAAGAATAATTTGGGTGGGAGGGTTATTGGTCTGTAAGAATCCTGTAATATTTTAAGTGATGTCTATAGTGTAAATGTTTTATTTATTATTCTTCACTTATTGAAATTATTTTAAAAGGAATAAAGATTATTTTTTTAAAAAAATTCATTTTCGGATAGGCACCTAACTCGGTAGGCATCTTGTAAACGTCTACACTGAAGTGCCTACTGGTGCCTACCCATAAAGTAGGTGTGGTTAAGGGTGAAGTTTGGGCACGGATTCAGTTAGGCATCAGAAGGCATCCACCTCAGGCACTCATATTTTAGGCCAAGAAAACTGTTTTCTAAATATACTGGCACTCAAGTTAGAGATGCCTACCAGTGCCTAACTCAATTTAGGTGCCATTAGGCACGATTCTATGAATAGCGTCTAACTTTGAATGACATACGGTAGGTGCTATTTCCATAAGTACCTACCAATTAGATGCCATTTATAGAATCAGACCCCAAATGGCTAAAGTCCACAATCTGAGAGATCCAGTTCTAAATGTAGAACTACAAGGAAAACCAGCAAAGGAGACCAAATCTATGTTAGACTGCTGAATGTACCTAAAGACCCCCATCAATATCTCTCTACTGGGGAGTCGCCACAGAAACCCGTTTAGTGACCAGAAATGTAGTTAGACATGGGGGGGGGGGGGTCGCTCCTAAAATGCATACTTATTGTACCGATAATGCATTATACCTCTAAAGGAAAATTTCAAAGAGTTATCTCTGGATGGAGCAGGAGAAACTGTCTTTGCAGTTTCCGGTTTACCTTTGAATGCTAATCATAAAATGCATTGAATTAGTCCAATAAAAAAGGTATTACCCACTACACCATTTCACTCAAGTTGAAGACTGGAAGAACCACATAGAGATATGACTCTTGCTGAGCTGCCAAGTTTTTAGGTAGGCATGTTATGGAGCAGCTCATGCACACTATGCAGACATGAGATTGCCAATAGTCTGGAATATAGCAGTAGAGGGAGAATGTTGTAGGGATGTGTAAGTAGGTAAAGTCCTAGAAAGTAGAGGCATGCCTGGGCTCAGGGAGAGCAGAGCAGGGAAATAATCCAAGCCAGTGTGGGTGAGAGCTGAGTTAAGTCTAATGAAGGACAGCCTCCCTTGCTGAAGAAAGCTAAGGAATGTGGAGCAGTGAAGAGATGGTTTACACAAGCCTGCAGAACAGAGAAGCTGGTTAGAGAAGGGTGAGGAGGAACTTCCTGCGGAGTAAATGGAAGCAGCAAGCCAGAGTAAAGGGGAGTTGAGAAAGAAGAAACTTGTTCCCCCCAACTAAAAAGTCAGACCATGCCTTTGTATAATTAAACACAAATCAAAGTAAGAAGGGAAGGGAGGAAAAAAGCGAGGAGGATAGGAAAGAAAAAAAGATTAGGAGAAAATGAGAGAACAGAAGGATTGTGGGAGCAGGCAACATAAGAACATAAGAACTGCTGCTGCTGGATCAGACCGGTGGTCCATCGTGCCCAGCAGTCTGCTTACGCGGTGGCCCTTAAGTCAAAGACCAGTGCCCTATCTGAGTCTAGCCTTACCTGCGTGCGTTCTAATTCAGCAGGAACTTGTCTAACCTTGTCTTGAATCCCTGGAAGGTGGTTTCCCTTATAACAACCTCTGGAAGAGCATTCCAGATTTCTACCACTCTCTGGGTGAAGAAGAACTTCATTACGTTTGTACAGAATCTATCCCCGTTTAACTTTAGAAAGTGCCCTTTCGTTCTCTCCACCTTGGAGAGGGTGAACAATCTCTCTTTCTCTACTAAGTCTAATCCCTTCATTATCTTGAATGTTTTGATCATGTCCCCTCTCAGTCTCCTCTTTTCAAGGGAGAAGAGGCCCAGTTTCTCTAGCCTCTCACTATACAGCAACTCCTCCAGTCCCTTAACCATTTTTGTCGCTCTTCTCTGGACCCTTTCGAGTAGTACTATGTCCTTTTTCATGTACGGCGACCATTGTTGGACACAGTATCCCAGGTGGGGATGCACCATGGCCCGGTACAGCAGCATGATAACATTCTCCGATCTGTTTGTGATCCCCTTCTTAATCATTCCTAGCATTCTATTTGCCCTTTATGCCGCCGCTGCACATTGTGCGGACAGCTTCATTGACTTGTCTACAAGTACTTCCAAGTCTCTTTCCTGGGGGTTCTCTCTAAGTACTGCACCAGACATCCTGTATTCGTTTATAATATTTTTGTTACCAACATGCATCACCTTGCACTTATCCATGTTAAACCTCATTTACCATTTCACGGCCCATTCCTCGAGCGTGTTTATGTCTCGTTGTAGGTCTTCGCAATCCTTCTGTGTCCTCATTACTCAGAATAACTTTGTATCGTACGCAAATTTAATCACCTTGCTCGTTGTACCAATTTCCAGGTCATTTATAAATATGTTGAAGAGCATGGACCTGAGCACTGAACCCTGTGGCACTCCACTCGTGACGCTTTTCCAGTACGAGTATTGTCCATTTACCCCCACTCTCTGTTTCCTATCCGCCAACCAGTTTTTAATCTACGTGAGTATATCACCCTCGATTCCATGGCTCGCAATTTTTCAAAGTAGTCGTTCAAGTTTCAAGTTTATTAATTTTAATATACCGACCATCGCCGAGCACCTGGCCGGTTTACAATGTTAAAAATGAAAGGTTAAAATAAATTATTATAAGGGGAGGGGAAATGTGAACATTAAATAGACAAATTATAAATACGAACATGAGCTTGAGGGTGTAGGGGGAAGGGAAAGTTAATAATTACATAATTAAAAAACAAATTAAAAAGAGAGGAAGAAGGGGGAGGATATAACATCAGGAAAGGGGATCGCTTCTTAAAAGCGGTTCATTATTAGTTTGCAATCTGGTGGAGAAGAAATATTTAAATGCTATGGTATGCATCTTGGAATAAAAATGTTTTAAATTTAATCTTGAATTTGTCGAGTGAATTTTCATACGGAACCTTGTTGAACACCTTCTGAAAATCCAGATATACAATGTCAACTGGATCATCCTTGTCTATCTGCCTGTTTACTCCCTCGAACAAGTGCAGCAAGTTCGTCAAACAAGATCTTCCTTTGCTGAAGCCGTGCTGGCTGGTTCTCATCAGATTGTGTCCGTTAAGATGATCGATGATGCGGTCCTTTATCAGCGCCTCTGCCATCTTTCCTGGTACTGAAGTCAGACTCACTGGTCTGTAGTTTCCCAGATCACCCCTTGAATCTTTCTTGAAGATCGGCGTAACATTCACCACTTTCCAGTCTTCCGGAATCATCCTTGATTTGATCGACAGATTGGTTATTAGTTGAAGCAGTTCAGCTATAATCCCTTTCAGTTCCTTGATTACCCTCGTGTGGATGCTGACCGGTCCCAGGGATTTCTCATTTTTAAGTCTATCAATCTTCCTGCATACCTCTTCTAGACTGAGCATCGACCCTGTCAGTTTCCCATCTTCATTTCCTGTGTATAGCCTGTTGGCTTCTGGTATATTGGATATATCCTCTTCGGTAAATACTGATGCAAAAAAATGTGTTTAGTTTGTGGTTGATGGCCTTGTTTTCTTTTAGTACTCCCTTTATTTCATGCTCATCTGACAGCCCCACTGCTTCCTTCGCAGGTCGTTTCCCCTTAATATATCGAAAGAACGGCTTAAATTTTTTGCCTCCTTGGCTATTTTTTCCTCATAGTCTCTTTTGGCCCCTCTCACCACCTTATGCCACTTGCTTTGATGTTTGTGCTTTTTCCAGTTTTCGTCCGTTTTCATCCTTTTCCATTTCTTAAACGAAATCTTCTTGTCTCTGATCACTTCCTTCACTGCTACACTGAGCCACGCCGGTTCCTTGCTCCTTGCAAGGGGAGGGAGAGAGTGTAGTAGAGACAAGCTAAATGGAGAAAGAGAGTAGTGACAACTGGCTGGGAGGATGGGGGTAGTGTTGAGTGGATGGATTAAAGAGGAGAGAGAGAGTGAGTGTGATTGTGCACTGAGAGGAAAAGACTGGTGAGTATAATGTAGGGCTGGAGAAAAGAATAACTAGTGGGTCTTTAAGTATTTCCTTAGATTCTGGTTTGGCCACATAAATCTTCTCCATATCCACATTACCTTTTTCACTCCTGATAATAACACTCACAACCCATACCTTGTTTTTCTTCATGTCCTTATGCCGGGGAAGGTTTGGCTCTTAAACCATTTGATTTGTGCTGGTTTTAGTACATACGTCCCTGGTGTATTGTAGTACAGTAGACTCTCTGTTAACCGGAACTCAATTAACCAGAGCTCTCAATCAACCAGAAAAAAAAATCTAAGAAATACTGTACTACTTTAAATAAAAATGAAAATAAAATCAATTTCTTGCCCACACTTTGCCTACCACAAGTCCGGTAGTTTGTCTGGAACAGTTTATGGTATGTTATAGTATTAGTTAGGCCTGTTTTTAATAGAAACTCTCAAGCAACCAGAAATTACATTTATCTAGCATCTATCAATCCCCATGGGTGCCGGTTAACTGAGAGTCTACTGTATTTGCAAAACAGAAATATATTTGTTGCTTTGTCTTGCGTATATTGAGTACAAGATTAAAAATCAATCTCAAGCATATGTTTGCTAGAATTCCTATTAGGCAGGTTTCATTTTCAGAAGCCAGTACTAGCAAGCAGCGGACTGTAGCGAGAAGGTTGCCATAGCAAGATGGGGCCATATTACCAATAGCTGTCTCAGACTGCCCAGCTGGCTGTATAACATATGCAACTACAGGAGCCCCCTTTGAGCATAGTAAGTCAGTAGTCCTTTAAAATCTTTAAACACAGCAACAAAAGTAAATGATTGTAGATAAAGACCAGCATGGCCAATCCAGTCTGCCTAGAAAGGCATCCAGGACTGTACCTGTGCCCCCCCCCCCCCTACTCTTTTTTGTAACTGATGCTTGGTATAGGGACGCCAGATGTCAGGATTTCATTTTAGAGAACTGTCCGGTTGCCTGGATGTTTTCCTGGACTGGAGGGAGTTTGGGTTTTGAACTCACTCTCTCAGTTCAAGCCCCCACCCTGAAACAGAGTCTCTCCTGTCCCCAGTTCCTCCTCCAGCACTGCAATTTCAAAACTTCAGGCAGCTGGCAGCATTAGCAATGTGATCCTGCTGCCATCAGCCTGCCCCAGAAGTCTTCACTTTACAGCATCCTGCCTATGCAGGAATCTGCAGAGGGCTTCCAGGGCAGCTAACATTGCTGGCTGCCCGAAGTTTTGAAATTGCAGCACCAGAGGAGATACAGGGGACAGGGAAGACTCAGAGAGCCATACCTGACTCCATGGTGACCCAAGTGGCAGGTTGGAGAGGAAGAGAGAGAGGCTGGGATGGGAGGGTAGGGCAGTTTAGAGGCAAGACTAGTGGGATTCAGAGGAGAGCAGGGCATTGTGGGTAGAGTGTGCCATAGGCAGGGCCGAGGGTGAGGTCAGGTATCTTCTTTTTTTGGCTTTAAAAATATGGTAGTCCTAGCTTGTTACAATCTATGCCCCATCATGTCATTTTTGGGGTTTTTTTTTTCTGTAATGCTTGAAAGTTATTTTAAGTTTCATTGTGAGTGGAAATACCTTATCATTTTATTTCATCCTCATGCCATATAGGGAATGCCTGTGATTATTCTATCCCCTTTTGAAATCCATCATTGTTTTCTACCCCACCTATGAAGAAACATTCCAGGCATCCAACACCCTCTCCGTGAAAAAATGCTTCCTGATGTTTTTTTTTTTTTTTTTAAGTTTCCTTTCTTTCAACTTCATTTCGTGTTCTTCAGGTCTACAGCCCCTCTGCTTTTGAAAAAGATTTTTTTTAGTTTCTTATGATCTTTCAAGAATTTAAATGCCTCTGTCCTCTCTTTCAAATTGTTGAAAGCCTTTGTGAACATGACAAATGGAGTCTTTGAATATTGCCCAACCTACTTCTGAGTAAAAGTATGCTGTTTATTCAACATCACATTTCCTTTTATCTGCAGACTCTGCAGGTATCCCTGGGGTTAGCAGGGCAGAGGTAGGAACAGCATGTATGTTTATTTAAATTTGCATGCATTTTCACCATCTAAAAATTATCAGTTGAGAGATCATCAGGGACTAAAATCTCTGTGGATGATTTTCTGGTGACAATAATCAAATCAAAATTACAGAGCTGCCAAGATTACCCAGTGCCAGGAGGGAGGATATTGGGCCAGTCCAGGATTCCTGACAGCCTCACCCAGGTGTAAAATGGGAAGAGCAGCACTGATTTCAGTGGGTAGAATCCAAGGCTACAAATAAGTTCTTATTCTGAAACTGGGTGACCTGGAAGCTCTGAAATTATCCTTAAGGTTTGTTTTATTATTGGTGCAACCCCCATGAGTAAAAATACCTAAGGGGTTTGAAGCGTCACAGATAGTTTGATTATTGCCCCATTTAAGGTATGTTCTTGTTTCCACTAAAATGTGACATACACAATTCTGTACCTTTTTTGTGTGCCTCAGCCTGGCTTGCCACAGCAGATGAATCGGGAATCATCGTGGTTGAAATAAGGACATTTTTATTACCAGAAATGGAGAAAGAGCATGCATACTCGGATTCCTCTCTTTCTGGGCCCATGGCGGCTTATAATTTTTTTAAAAAACTAAAATGTCCAAACAGCCTAAATTGTCACTTGGAAGTTCTAATCACCAGGATGTCTAAGTGCCGATATCTGAGTAGTCTCTGCAATTTCCCATAAGTTAAGGATTGTGAGATTATTTATGTGAGGTCCTATTGTTTTCTAATTTTCGCTGAGTAGTTCAGGCCTGCATTTTTCCCCTGCTTTGTCTACTGTGATAGCCTTTTAGTGGAAACCTCAAAGAAGCATCTGAGAGCCCTACAAGTTGCTCAAAATGCTATAGCTAGAATCATTACTGTGAAATTTGACCATATAACTATAACGTTCATCTCACCTCACTGGCAATTCTCTTTAAGCTTCTCTGCCTAACTTACAAAGCTCTTTATAGCTTAGTCCCCTTGCCAATTTCCACATTGTTGCAATGTTACCAGTCTGCCAAGATGTTACATTCCTCTGGTAGTTCCCTCCATATGATTGGTCTGGCTAGAAACATATAGAAGATCTCTCTTCCATGTCATGGGACCTAAACTTTGGAATGCTATGCCTTCAACTCTCCGTACATTGTCCAGCTTTGGATCTTTCCAGAAAAGGCTTGACTATACTTTTCCTTCATGCCTATGGGGTCTTCATGAGTGGTGCTACTATCTAACTGTCTTGGTTCAGTGTTTTTGTTAATTATTACTAATTGTACGTTGTCTGTTGTTTCATTTAATGCTGTGTACAGCATGTCTATTGCAATCCACCTAGAACTTTGGATAGTGCGGAATAGAAATAAGGAAAATAAATAAATAAATTGCAAGTCCTGGTAAGCAGAAATATGCAAGGCCATTCATTGAAACAAGGATGGTCCTGTAAAAGATCCAAATGTCTTTTAACAATACCAGTGATCATCTCAGAGCTAGAAGTATGTTGAAAAACCTTACTCCTGTGTCTTCTGACCATGTTCTAACAGAGACTCCCGAGGATTAAAGAAAGCACCTTTCATGGCCAACGTCTTCAGTCATATAGGATAACCTCTTGAACAAAGTCTCTGACTCAGTTCTGCTGAAGACTTTACATATTTAGAATTGGAATCACAAATACATCTGTGACACAAAAATTGAGTAAAAGGCAAATTAGATTTAACATGCATTGAATGCACACTCTCAAATTGTAGAAAAGTGTTATGGTCTGCCGGTTTCTTGTATGCTGTAGTAGAAAATCCTCCCCACTGATAAATAAGATGAACATCCAAAAATGTTAATTGCGTTGCATGGTACATATAATCAAATTTGATAGTTGGATGACAGTCATCTAAATAATGCATAAACCGTGGAAAGTAACTTACAGTGCTTTTCCAAACAAGAAAAAATATCATACACAGAATGCACCAACATGCCACCTGACAAAAATACGGGGAAGAATATACCCAGTGTTCTTCAAAATGTGCCATAAAAAGATTAGTCACAACTCTGGTCAAATGTAAAATAATTTCATCTCATTGCTACCTCCATTAATTTCAGCAAAAAAAAAGATGTAGGTACCAGATGTGGATGTGGTGCTTTTGTCAACACAGTCAATGCCTCTCTCTGAGGAACAGTTGTATGACAGCTCCTATAACTGATTTAAAAAAATAGGTTGTAGTTTTAATATGAGGGTGTTGAATCTAGTCATTGTGGCTAAAAAATTATTTAGGGGGGTTACCAGGAAGAGAAGGAGATGGCACATTGGGTGAGAACCTGGAAATTAACCAGGCTCCAGCCAATAGATTGGTGCACAGTTGACTCTACTGTATAAACCCCCTCATTTACAAAGCCGTGCTAGTGTTTTTAGCACTGGCCACTGTGGTAACAGTTTCAATGCTCATAGAATTCCTATGAGCATCTGAGCTGTTACCACCATGGCTGACGCTAAAAATGTTAGTGCGGCTTTGTAAAGGAGGGGGCAAGTTAGGACAGCCTTTTTACTGTCTTAACTTTATGTGGTTTCTCAGCCGGTTACCACCCTAAGTCCAGCCCCACACCACCCATAAACTAGCCAATTTGGAGCATGGGCAATTCAAGGGGGTATTTGGTAGCACTGTCTAGTTAAGTGCCATTAAAAATCCTTGGTTAGCCCCAGACAAACAATTTTAACTCCTAGGAGCTTCTCCTGGCCATTAAAATCATCCTGAGTATTGGACCGGTAGTATCTTCTGTTTATGTAAGTACTCTATGCAAACCTACAAGAACGTTAGTTATAGAGTCACAAACTAATCTAAATAACTCTCTGGGTAGAATATATAGTCCTCTGTAAACATCTACAGAAAATTGTTGCAGAAAGAAAAGTAATATATACTGAGCCATGTTATACTCACCTTATTAAATGTACTGATGGAAAATATCTGCTTCATCTTATGTTAATCAGCTTTGAATTAATACTTCTGGATAAGGTCACAGTGTAGAAGGTCTTTCTGAATTACTGGGTAATTATAGACCAATTTCTAATTTACTTTTCTTGGGAAAGGTCATTGAGAAAGTTGTTGGTTGCCAAATAGATGAATTGTTGGTTAATAAGGTGACACCTTAGTAAACGTCAAACAGGTTTTTGGCAAGCTAATAGTACTGATACATAGCAGATCTCATCACTGAATGAGGTCTGTAGAGTTCGAGACGGTGGGTCTTAAATATTAGCTTCCTTATTCTGTAGTCTTGTGTGCACATTTTTGCACTAACGCCTAAATTCTCAAAATGGCGCCTTATGCTGTGTGCACAAGTTGGTAAGCACAGCTGATTTGTACGTACAACTTAATAATTTTAACAAACCTAATCAGCACCCATAATTGTCAATTAACACCTCATAATTGACCCTAATTGGTACAAATTAAAAGTTAAGGGCCAGATTCTGTAATTGGCGCCTACAAAAGATAGCCATTTAAAGTTAGGTGCCTATTGCATGTCAGTTACACTTAGGCGCCATTACAGAATCTTAAAACTTAAAACTTAGGCGCTTGTAATTTAGGCCAGGGTTTTAAAGGCCTACATTATAGGCGCTTAAGTTCTTTAGAGAATCGCACCTAGTGGCGCCTAAGTCTTTCTCGGCGGAAGGTGTTGTAAATCCAATACATTGTTTGTAAATCGGCATGTCAATGCGGATACTAATGTAATTGTTGTGAACCGCCTAGAACTCGATGGGCATGGCGGTATATAAGAATAAAAAAAAATAAAAAATTATTAAACATGTCTATTTTGATGTTAGGCTCGATAGACGCCATGCAATCCATGCCTATCTTTTGTAGAATCACTCCTAAGAAGATAGGCACCTCTCTCCCAATTAATTTTTTTTTTCAATTATGAGCTTGTTAAAGATCATTATTGAAGCCAATTTACTAATTAAGTTAGCTGCCTAACTTTAGGTGTCTTTTATTGAATTTCCCAATTAGTGCACAACTTGATTGCTGTATTTTGAGGATAGGCGGGTTATAAATAATTTTAAATAGATAAATAAATAAGGGCTATTTGGGTTGTAGACAGGGGGGTATAGTGGGTTTTGGGGATATGTTTGGGGGGCTCACCATAACCTATAAGGGAGTTCTGGTGAGATGTTTATCTGCCACCCTTTATGTGAAGTTCACAGCAGTGTCCTGTAAGGTGCCCCACTGCTCTGTTGCCATGTCTGGGTGGTCAGTCCATTACAACAATAGCCCCTCCCACATCCAAAGGGTCTTGTTCTGGGCATTTGGGATTTGGACGAAATTATGGTTAAAAATGTTTATGGCCATTCAAAAGGGATATTATAAAAAATTTATGGAAGTTTGGGAACCATTAACTAAATATTGTAAGGATTGATTTATTTATATAAAGGAGGAAAACATGCACATCCGGAGAGGGGGGTGGGGGTATGTTTTGGCATTGGTTGTTTAAAGATGATGTTGGTTAATTGGAAAGTGGGTCTTGTCTTTATTCTATTAAGTTTATTGTGCTGTAATGTTAATATTTTATGTAAATGCATCATCTTTTCTGCACAGTTGAAGTTTTGAAAATGAATAAAGAATTAAAAAAAAAAAAGAAGTGGTATAAAGATAGACGTCCTGTTTATAGCACTGGCCGTTTTTACCACCAGCTGTTTTAGTGCCAGCCGTGGTGGTAACAGTGCCGAAGCTCATAGAATTCCTTTGAGCATCGGAGCTGTTACCGCTGCGGCTGGCACTAGAAACTGCGCTATGGTTTTGTCAAAGGGGGATCTACGACCACATCAGCCCCTATTTTGCTAAACTCCACTGGCTGCCGGTGGAGGCAAGAATCACCTTCAAATTCGCCTGCCTCTGCTTCAAAACCTTAGCAGGCTCCTCACCAATCTACCTATCCGAACACCTTGAAATTGCACGCCCCTCTCGCACACAAAACACCAACCTGTTCTCCTTCCCCTCCATGAAGGGCTGCCTCTACAAAAAATTCCTTGATCGATCTCTAGCATTCCAAGCAGGCAAATGGAACAAATGCCTCTCTACCCTTATCTCCAATTCCCCCCACTATCAAACATTCCGGAAGTTAACTAAAACCTACCTCTTTGACAAATTCCTCTGATCAACCCTCCCTCCTCCCCCTTCCCCTCCTAACCTCTCCCCCAAACCCTCACGACCTCATGCAACACTGCAATCTGTAACGCTGCTGTATCTAACTATAGCAATTTTAACCGTTCTGAACATATAACCTAACTGCCAAAATAACTTCACAGCACATTTATTGTCAAAAAACGTAAAGGTAACCTGACCGAATTTGTATCGTCCAAAATGTAAATCTAACCTTAACGAAATTGTAACATCACTGTAAATGTACAGTCTCTTCTTCTGTTAACCGCATAGAACTTCCATGGTAATGCGGTATACAAGAATAAAGTTATTATTATTATTATGTCAGATTGTCAGGTGTTGGGAACACAATGATGCGATGATGGTTCCTTAAAATGACTGGGCCCATAATTACTTTATGACCTTTGTGGAGGAGCACTGAGCACATTGCACAATATTTTATCTAAAAAAATCTTCTTATATATATGTAAATATATTTGAACACATTTTCTACACTGATATATTATTACATTAAAACAAACACACTTGCTATAATAATATATTTTTTAAATCTCATAATTGATTTTATTTGGTAAATTCTGTCTGGTTGATATTGCTTTAAAGTTGTTGGTTGCTTTCCCCCCCTCCCTTCATGAACCCAAACTTTTCAGCTTTGTATGATCTCTTTATTATTCTCTTCAGAATACATAATTGTGCTGCGCCAATTTGTGAAAGACTTTTGAAGTGTTAAAAAGATGCATTAAAATGGTTCTCTTTCAGGTTTTATGTTAATGAGGATAGGTGTTATTCAAGCAAAGTCAGTGGGTGTCAAGGGAACTTTACTTAAAGTTATTCATACGCAAACTAAAAAAAGAAACATCCTTAGTGGAGTAAAATACATTTAATGAGTAAGTGCAGCATACAATTCCTCCTTTCAAAAATGTCAGCTCATATTGAACCTCCATTCTAGATATCTTACAATTACTTTGTCAACAGAAGGTAGAGCCGTGATGGATGATGCATCGGTTCTTGAAACCAAACTTTCTGCAAGTTACTTAGGCTGAAACTAAGTGCTTTTACATTCCAGTCTTCTTGATGATAGTGGTTTTATATTTATCACCCTGTCATTTCAGTTGACTGTATCAGGCTCCCTCAGTGCAAGAATACGGACACTAATGGAGGTGTGTCCTTAGTGCTCTTAAGGGTCACAGATTCGCTCCACTAACACATTCATGGCACAATATGCTGTAAGCTCAGAAACTCTGCTTTGCCTGATTGTAAGCAGTAGGCTGCGGATCTCGCTGTTATAAGTCCACTGAAATGATCCTTCTTATTGGTCTCCTATATACCAAGGCTTGTGTGGCACTGAATATGCAGCTTTCACCCTTCAGTAATAGAGTGTTCCTATTTTGTGGCTCACCCCAGAGTACGTAAGTCAAATTCTACCAGGGCCTGGGAAAGTGCAGGACCTGATTGCAACACTTTATTTATAAGAAATTCTGTCAAGAATCAATAATAGTCCTGGGTCTCTAGTTCCTTCTTTAATAATACTTTGATATGATTTGTCACAAGCTTGCCCAGAGTATCCAGTAGATTTTATTACTTAGCTTGCAGCACAGTGTCTCATCTTTGAGTCATGAGATCAGCCATGGGGAGACCTTTAAGAAGCTATATTCTTTATTCTTTGGTTATTACAGAAAGTCTATATTACTCGATAATATCTTTTATAAGGTGTGCTATTACATCTTCACACGGACGTTTAACCCCAATGTAAGTACAGTGAACGCCTTGAGGCCATTTGAGTGACTTGGACATTGTTTTTCATGATTGGATGCCAAATGAATCAAGAGCAACAACGAAAGTGGAGAGTTCTTTTCACAGCTGTATATTTCTGACCTGCTCTCATATCAAGTTCAGAGCAACTGGGTTTGTGTTTAGAATGCATGGTTTAATTCGAAAACACTAGCAACTCAGCACAGACAATTTTGGATTGTTTTCTGTTTTCATAGTTAATTATGCCCTCTCTGAAGTTTAGCAGAGAATGCATGATATACTTCTCCCATAGGAAATTTAGATACCTTTTCATTGACACTTGTCTACAAAGGGCACTGAATAGGAAAAAGTCCTTTCTGAATAGGGCCATAAGTAGGTTGTATCTTTCTGATGCCTTGGATTTGTAGTAACCCATTCTATTAGTTCAAATAAAGTCATATGACTCCTTATAACCAAACAATAATTGCTAAATTGAAGACAGATTCTTACTCTATAGTGGTCTCTTTATTAAAGTGCTGTAGTATCTTGCAGTTATGTGTCATTAATTTTATAACTGGCTTTCTACATGTAAAACTGAAAGGCCCTTATATGGCAGCTTCACACCTAGTGGTAGAAACATGAGACTATCAGTAAAGTCACTGGTGTCATTTTAAAACTGAAGATTGCTCCTGATCCCAAATCCCTAGACACCAGGGATTTGAACAGGAAAGTCAGGGGGGGGGGTTAGGGGTGGAGAAGGGGGGTATATGGGATCTACAAGAGAGTGTGTGTTCTTTGGGGTAGAAGGGGGAGCTTTTCAGAAGGGTTGTGTGGGTTGGGAGGACTTCAGGAAAGGGTTGTGTTTGGGGGGCAGGGAGAGATTATTTTAATGCCCGGTCCATTTAACATATAAGAACATAAGTATTGCCATTCTGGGACAGATAGAAGGGCTATCAAGCCTAGTGTCCTGGGTTTTCAACAGTGACTAAGACAAAGTATATCACCAGATAGATCCACAGTCTAACAGGAGAAGCCAAATGGAAAACAAAACTGTGGAGTCAATGATCTTGATCTCAAAGTTAATTTCTAAAAGTCTTCACAAATAAAGGTAATGTAGATCAATAGATAAAACAATATAATTCACAGTGTGAGTTTTGTGGGGAGGACACAACACAGTCCGTACTTCGGATGTGAACAACCTTCTTCTGGGGTCCGATATGTTGTTACCACAAAATTAGATATGCCAAAAAGTATTCAAAACACAGTGAGATGAAAATTGGAGTTTGATTAATGCGATGGAAGTTTACAAGTGTAGGCAATCCGACATATCGGACAAAATAAATGGCCAATCAGGGACTTCCTTAGGCTCCTTCCTAAGGAAGTCCCTGATTGGCTCAGATGCCTCAAGCCTCTCCCAAGAGAGGGGGCCAGATGTGTATCACATGATGCACCAGTACCTGAGTTTGCCACCAAGTCCCTTCCCTTCAATTGTTTAAAAGCCACCATTTTTGATATAGCTTTCAATCCATAACCCTACTCCCCACTGCCCTAGCCAGCAGATTAACCATTCCCCCAAACTGAATCCATGGTATCTGTTTGTCTGTCTTGTCTGTTTAGATTGTAAGCGCCTTCATGCAGGGACTGTCTCTTTTGTGACTCTGTACAGTGCTGTGTATGTCTGTTAGTGCTATAGAAATAGTAGTAGTAGTTGTTGATTATACTGTATATTACCATTTAGTTGAGAAAGATGATTACACTGGAGATTTTTTAAAATTTTGTGTCTGTGGTAAAATTGATTATTTCATAGACCATCCGCCACCCCATAGATAAAGGGGATCTTAAAATATACGTTAATAAATGGCAATATATATTTGAAACATAAAAGCAAAAACATATTTTCTCTATTTTTCTAACACAATCTTACCTCCTCTTTTACGAATGCATAGCGATTGTTTTAGCGCCGACAGTGGCGGTAACTGCTCCGACACTCACAGGAATTCTATGAACACTCAGAAATTCTATGAGCGTCGGAGCAGTTACCGGAACGTACGCAGGTAAGGCTGGACTCATTTAAGCACTGGTCTTTGGCTTGGGGGCCGCCGTGTGAGCGGACTGCTGGGCAGGATGGACCACTGGTCTAACCCAGGTGCGGCAATTCTTATGTTCTTATGTACCAGCGGCGCTAAAGCACACGCTATGCATTCGTAAAAGAGGGGGTTAGTTAATTGCATGTGCCCTAATTTCTTTACAGAATTTGAATAATCATTGAAGAAAAACAAGAAATGTTTGGGGCCAGTAAGCAAAGGAAGTGGCATCGTGGAGACAAACAGAAGCGGGGCAGATGTGATTAGTGAAAGGGCGCCTGTCTATCCTAAAATTATGAAGCAAGACTTGTGGGTAAAGAAGTATTATACCTAAGGCTGACAAAGTTATTGTGTTTCTGCAAAAAGTTTTCTTGAGGTTTCTTAAACCATTATTCTGAAGTAACCTTCATTTCATTTTTTGTTCTTTCTTCACTTTTCCTTCCAGGCAGTCTCAGCAGTAACAATAAAACAATCAAAAATCACTAGAAAAAGACAGATCTTGGAAGGCAGGTATATATAAAAGATGATCTAACAAGCTTCCTTGATGAAAAGTTCTTGAACAGTTTAGGCAGTGAAAACAAATATATTTCATGTGTATTCATTGTGGATATCCTGAAAACCAGGGCTGGTCGGGGATCCCCAGACACTGGATTGAAGGCCACTATTCTAGAACTAAGGTTCACAACATGAAACTTGAGGAGGGGACGGTAAAGGTTTTGGAGGGGGGTTTTTTGCTCAAAGAGTAGTCGATACCCTGGATTAACTTCCCACTGAAGGAAGTATGAGCAAAAACAGTGCTAGAATTTGAGAAAGGATCCTCTACAATGAAGAAATGAAAGTACAGCCAGACACCAAATACTGTAGGATTTACAATCGTTTAGTGAACAGAGCGGGTGTCAGGAGGGGCCATTAGGGACCATGCTCCTGACCTATTTCCTTACTTGTCTCTCTTTCCATCTCCCTGTTCTTGTCTACAGGCAGTGGTGTAGAAAGGGGAGAATGGGGCGGGGGTGGGGGTGAATTGACCGCTCCAGGAGCCGTCTTGGTGGGGTTGCTGGTACCTGTCTTCCTCTCTTCCACCTACTACTTCCCACTCCTCCCCCGCTGCGCCTTCACTTCCCTCCTACCATACCTCTAACTCTTCATGGGCATGAGAAACAGCTCCAACCTACTGCTTGCGCCGGCCTCAGCACTCCCCTCTGACAGCTACTTGCAAGTCCCGTGAGAGGAAGAGGAAGTGATGTCAGAGGGAGAGATGACGCCAGTGTGGGCAGCAAGTTGGAGATGCTGCTCGTGCCGGGGAAGCTCAATAGGTACGAGGGAAGGGGCGCAGGTGCATGCGGCAGGGGGCCTGGGAAGGAACAGGGGAGCGGAGAAGAGGGTGATGGGGGGTGCCACTGCCAAGGGTGCCTCCCATCCTCGCTACGCCAGTGTCTGCAGGATAAGAGTATTCCCTTTTAGGTCTTTGTGAAGCAGAGTTACTAAGGCCCTCTTTTACTAAAGTGCGCTAACTGATTAGCGCGCACTAATCGATTTAGCACGCACTAAATGCTAATGCGTGCATGTTAGTCTATGGACGCGTTAGCATTTAGCATACTTTAGTAAAGGAGGGGGTAAGTCTTTTCAGGAAGAGGAGTTTGTGGGTCCACTTAAAGCTTTACAGCAAATAAAAATGATGGCGATATTAAATAAATATGGAAAGACCGAAAAGAAAAATGCTACGGTTTTACTGTGTCCTTCCCTGACTGCAGCTGAGAGGGACAAGAGAAAGAAGGCAGCGTATATAAGAATAGCTACTGTTTTATGCTCTCCCTCTCTAGGGAACTTAATGTCCCTTCCTAAGTCCTGGGACGAGTGCAGAGGTGAAAGCTTCCCTCTGTCAGAGGTATACATATAAAGTCACTGCCGTAGTAAGGGGGGTTCGGGGGTCTCTTTGGGGGAGCAAGGTTGTCGCAGCGCTGCAAAAAAAAAAAAAAAAATGTTTTTGAAGCCCAGAACATGCTGAAGTTGCTCAAAGTTAGAAATACAATTCCTGCAAGTTAAAGGCCTTCTTTTATGAAGCCGTTTAGCACGGGCCACCGTGGTAAGTGCCCCAAAGCCCATAGGAATTTCAAGGGCTTCAGAACTGTTGCCATGCGGTGGCCACTAGCGCAGCTTTGTAAAAGGGGTGTAAAGTTAGCAATATTTTGGCAGAATAGTAATTTTAAGTGTTAGTACCCCTAAATTTAGTGATTAAAATTTAAAAACAAAGGTTTTTAATGTTAACATTAATTTAAAATTAAGTATGGAATGTGCAGAAGTTTGTGCGCCTTTGTAAAGAGCTCTCTGACTGGATGCACCCGTCTAGTTAGGGACTTTGCTGGAGTTACAATTGAGAGAGAGGGAGCTTATGCTGCTGCTTTGTGCATATGGGAGAATTTTGTGAGGAAAAGTGAAATATTTGAGAATGAAATAAATTCATTGATGAGTGTATGAGACAGAAAAATTTGTCACATAGGTTAGATGTTTTCCTAATTAAATTTCTGAAAGATATCTGAACTCCAGGTTTTGTGGAGTGTGGTAGACTAGTCTGGTTTGGCAGGCTAACCTGGCTTCACCAAAGAGGTCAGCACATGTACAACCGAGACACAATTGCATATAAAGATAATTTTTATTTGTTATCATCTGCCTCACACAAAAATAGAATGAATTTGGCTTACCTCAACCAAACTGCTGCAGGCATCAGTCTGTTTATCCCAAAGCCTGCCTCCGCTTATCTCTAGAGAAAACTTGAGAGTTCCTCTTTCTCCCTAAGGGACCTCTCTAGAATGAACCCAGCCTAGCTAGAAATACCTCTCTCCTGTGAGTCCTGCCCCTGGCACTCAACACTGAGCTCCATAGCCTAGTGCATGCTGGAACCCATAATTCCACATTTGATTATCATCTCCTGCTACCCAGGCGTATAATATTTGCATGGGAGAGGGGAAAAACCCTTAGGGGCTCATAATCGAAACAGAAATACGTCTAAAATCTCACCTAAATCGGCACTTGGACGATCAAAAAGACAGAGCGACCAAGTGCCGATAATTGAAACGGGTTTTAGACGTATCTACAAACAGCTTAGGCCTTTTCAGTGCCGCTGTACACCTAGAGTTGAAAGGGGCATTTTAGAAGGAGTGGTGAGGGCAGGATTTGGGCGGGACGTGGGCTCACCTAGACTTAGTCGTACTGCAAATATAACCGAAAGTTTAACGAGACTGCCTAGACGGAACTTGTACATAGTGACTTAGGTGATCTACAAACAGGTCTACCTTCCCAGAAGGTATCCAAAGTGACCAGATAACCACTGCAGACACAAAGGGATCCTTTTACGAAGCCGTGGTAGCGGTTTAACGCGTGTAATAGCGCGCGCTTAACCGCCGGACGCGCTAGCTGCTACCGCCTCCTCTTGAGCAGGCGTTTATAGGCTAGCGCGGGGGTTAGCACGTGATTAAAAGTTGCGCGCGTTAAAGCCGCTATCGTGGCTTCGTAAAAGGAACCCAAAGTACAGACCCTACACACTGCCCCAATACCATAAAAATCGGAATAAAAACATACATACCTGCCTCCAGAACAGTGATCTCAAACCCTTTGCATGGCCACATTTTGGATTTGTAGGTATTTGGAGGGCCTCAGAAAAAATAGTTTTAATAATAATATTGTAATTTATAGCTAAAGAGACATATGATTAAGTACCTGGCATGTGGCCCCCGGGCTGCGCGTTTGAGACCACTGCTGCAGAACATCAGCATCTGGCATAGGAAAGCCTAGGAGAGCTGCACAGAGGTGGCTTAAGTAATCTGGGGGGTGGGCTAGTGAACCATGGAGAGGAGGACCCTGGCCCATAAGCCACTGCATTCATGGTGAAACATGTGCACCCACCAAAACCGCCCAAAACCCTATTGTACTGCCATATAGGGCTATTGGAGTGGTAGACATGTGAGTCTAGTAGGTTTTGGGGGGACTCGCCATGACTTATACGGGAGTTTTGGTGAGATGTTTTTGTGGCACCCTTTTTGTGAAGTTTGCAGGAGTGCTCTGTAAAGTTCTCCATTATTCTGTTGCCATCTCTGGGTGGCCAGTCTATCACTTTGCTGACCCCTCCCATGTCCAAAAGGTCTTGTTCTAGGCATTTTTGACATGGACGAATTTATGGACGAGAATGGGGTATAAAGATAGATGACTTAGCGGTCTGGACGATCAAATGGCTGGATGTAGAAGTTTACGATTCTCGAAAAAAGAAATATTTTAGACGTAATTTTCGAGAATGGACTTTTGACATGTCCAACTTTGGGCAACCAGCAACTTAGGCCCATAATGGACTTAGATATATTTTTTGATTATGCCCTCCACATCTGTTACATAGAGGTAACCCTGGTCAGGCAATTAAAATTTAGAGGAAAAATATTTTTAACTAAACTCTATGTAAAAAAAGAACCCAGTTGGACTGGGAGGAAAATTAAAGTTTGAAAGGAAATTTAATCCTGAAGAAATACTGGAATTCTTTTAATATTATGAAGAAAGTTAATAGTAATAGCAGCCTGATATTATTTGCCCAGTTACTAGGGTAAGCAACTGTTGGAAGAAATTTAAGTTTGAAAACCTAAATAGAAAATCTGACTGGTGTAACCAGGCTTCAGCTGACAATTTAATGCTGTGATTCTGAGAATTTTTTTTAAACTGAAATTTTATTAGCAAAGTTCATTTCTTTTATGTAAAGGACTGCCTAGTATGAGTGCAGTTGAAGTGAAGATTGTTGTCACCTGAAGAACTCCAGAAGAGGAATCTGCTCTCATATACAGTAGATATTTTAGGGAGAAAAATAAATAAGTATAGACAGGACATCAGTCAGGAAAATAAATTTATTTATATTTTTGCTGTAATTAACCATACAGTACACAGGTATCCTGAGCAGGCAGGCTTACTCTTCAGAAGCATACACTCAGGGAGGCAGACTCTTCCCAATTGGGTTTTGTTTTGTATTATTATTATTTTTTTTAATCTTTATTAAATTTCCAAACTACCATTGTGCAAATAAATAATTTCAATATACATAATATTACATGAAATGCACATTAAACTTATAGACATTAATGCACTTTTTATTACCAATTGTTTTCTTTTAAGTTTAAGTTTAAGTTTATTAGGATTTTATATACCGCCTATCAAAGTTTTCTAAGCGGTTTTACAATCAGATACTCAAGCATTTAGACAGTTTAAGGGTGAAGATTACAGATGTGAAGATTACAGATGAAGAATACAGGACAGATGAAGCAAAGAAACAAGAGAACTTGGAGAAAAGATAAGTGAAGAAAGAAGAAAAAGACATTTTAAACACCACACTGAGAGACTGAGACTTAGGGCTCCTTTTTCGAAGCCGCATTAGCGGCTTTATCACACACAATTTTTTTAGCGCACGCTAAACCCCTGCGCTAGTCGAAAAACTACCACCTGCTCAAGGCTAGCATGGCCAGCAAATTAGTGCTCGCTATTACGCACGTTAAACCACTAATGCGGCTTATATTCTCACAGTACAAATACCTAATAAGGTTAAATCTCTGGTCACTGAGGCTCTATAAGAAATAAAGAAAATTAGTTTGCAAAGAATATTTAGCCAAAATCTGAGATCAAAGTAAATTTGAAAACAATTTGGTTGAGACAATACTTAACTGAGAATTAGCTTGAAATTGTATGTTCTGTAAAAGCAAATAGAGATTCAGACAGTAATTTGTGCAAATGGATCTAGTTCTAGGCTAGTGAGAAAGAACACAAATTATTTTAAGTGTAAATTGTAAGGTTTGAATGTGAAAACACTTGTCCAAAACGGTTTTTTATCTGTTTTTAACAGTTAATATATTTATCTATTTATTAGGAACAGAGTGCAATAAAATTAGTATTTGCACTTTTAAACAGTCTCATTTCCATTCTTACTTCAGGGAATCCTCGAAAACATTGTAACATTTAAATCTGATGCTCTCTAATTAACACAAGGTAAGTCTGTCTTGACATTTCCCTAAAGTCAAGATTTGGTTAGTGATTTCTCTCTGTAAAGGCATTCCCAGCCTGAGGTAATTCATCTTCAGATGACTACATTTAAGGTGAAGTAAGTGTACACTTACTACTAATTTTGTAACCAGCTTGACTTGCTTGCTCAAATTGGGCAATAAACATTAAAACTAATATGGAAAAAGAACCCGATGTTCACTTACAAAATGGGGGGATCACCGCTTGGGGTAAGTAAACTTGAAAGAGACCTGGGAGTGATGGTAGACACAACATTGAAGGCGTCGGCGCAGTGCGCGACAGCCTCAAGGAAAGCAAACAAAATGTTGGGTATCATTAAGAAGGGTATCACAACCAGGACGAAGGAAGTCATCCTGCCACTGTATCGTGCAATGGTGCGCCCGCATCTGGAGTACTGTGTCTAGTACTGGTCGCCGTACCTCAAGAAAGACATGGCAGTACTTGAGGGAGTACAGAGGAGAGCAACTAAGCTAATAAAGGGTATGGAAAACCTCTCATATACTGACAGACTGAAAAAGCTGGGGCTGTTCTCCCTGGAGAAGCGGAGACTTAGAGGAGACATGATAGAAACCTTCAAGATCCTGAAGGGCATAGAAAAAGTAGACAGGGACAGATTTTTCAAATTATGGGGAACCACAAGTACAAGGGGACAGTCGGAGAAACTGAAAGGGTATAGGTTTAGAACAAACGCTAGGAAGTTCTTCTTCACCCAAAGGGTGGTAGATACATGGAACGCGCTTCCAGAGGCTGTGATAGGCAGGAGCACGTTACAGGGCTTCAAAGAAGGTTTGGATAGGTTCCTAGAGGACAAAGGGATTGAGGGGTACAGAAAGGGGTAGAGGTAGGTTATAGGGATAGGAGCAAGAGGTAAGTTATAGAAATAGTCAGGGACCACTGCTCAGGCAATAGGCCTGATGGGCCGCCGCGGGAGCGGACCACTGGGCGAGATGAACCTCTGGTCTGCCTCAGCGGAGGCAACTTCTTATGTTCTTATGATTCTCCAGGACTTCAAGGATATATTCTAAAAACTCACTTTATTTTGGACTGTCAACAGTAGCAAATTCCATAAAGAAGACACCCGCGTAGCACACTTAAGAGATTGTTTGCAGGGATAGGTATGCAGTTGATAAGCCGCAATTGGAAGAATTGTGATCGGCTCAACTTTCCATTTTGGTGGGCCAGTTTATGTTTAGGGCATAAATATGAAAAGATGAATGCAGATATGTTGGGGAATAGCAAAGCATTTAATTTGGTGTGGGGCCCGTTGACATCCTTCGTTAATTCAACATAGGGCTCCTTTTACGAAGGTGCGCTAGGGCCTTAACGCACGGAATAGTGCGCGCTAAATTGCCACGTGCGCTAGCCGCTACTGCCTCCTTTTGAGCAGGTGGTAGATTTTCAGCTAGTGCGCGCTATAACATGCGTTAATCCGGTGTGTGCGATAAAACCGCTAGCACACCTTCGTAAAAGGAGCCCTTAGTTTCTTGGTTTAAAAATCTTTTGTTTATTTTTATACATGTCCAGGACAGGGTGGGTGGGTGGGGGTGATATATTTCTGGTTCATTTTTTGATCAAATTGTTGGATGGGAGGGATATTTATTAGCTGCATTGTTATTGTTGGAATTTAAGTTCTTATTTTGTTATTAATGTATATATAATTTATGGCACTTTGTATTAGTTTTGAAAATTAATAAAGATTAAAAAAAAAAAAAAAGAGAGATTGTTTCTAATTACTATGGGGGTCATTTTCAAAAAAGAAAACCATCCAAAGAGTGTCATAAAAGGACAGATAGACATTTTGTTCATCGAACCCTTCCAGTTCGCTATTTTCGAAACCCATTTTCTAGACTGATATCTAAATCTTAAGAAGGCTTGTTAGAGGCATGGTGTCTAGACTAGGACTAGAGCGGGCTTAAGCCTTGGAGGTCTTTCTGCCTTGGTCAAACAATTATTCCAGGGCACAATTTGGATGTCTGGGGAAGATCTATTTTAACAATGAATAAGTGCCAAAAAGGTGCCTACACAAACCAGATGACTACTGAAGGGATGCAAACATGAGTCCCCCACATTCCCTCAGTGGTTGTTTACCTCCTCCCACCCCTCAACAATGTGAATGAAACAGTGTATACCTGCCTGTATGACAGTTTCAGATATTATGGCCAGTCCTATTAGAGCAGCAAGCAGGATCCTGGTTAGCCTTGTGGGTGGTGTAGTGAACCATAGAGATGGGAACTCAGGCCCATACTCCACTCTAGCCACTATACTTATGGTGGAATTTTTGAGCCTTCCAAACCCCAACCTAATCCCACTTTACCCACATATAGGTGTACTGCAGGTATAAAGGCTATTAGTATGATGTACAGTTGAGTACAGTGGGTTTAGGTAGGTTTTGGAGGACTCACCATACAATATGAGGGGGTTGTGGTGAGATGTGTACCTGGGACTTTTTATGTGAGGCTTACTATAGTGCATATGCTAGGGTGCCCCACTGCTCTGTTGGGATATCTGTGTGGCCAATCTACTAAAAATGTTGGCCTCTCCTAAAGCCCTATGGCTTGCTTTGTGCGTTGTTGGGTTTTTTTTTTTTTTTTTTTTAAAAGGGTTCAGAAACATAGATGCACAGAGCACAAACACATCCATTTTTGAAAAAAATCAAGGTAGATGTTTTGCAGTTTTGAAAATTGACATGTTTGGTACTGGATTTTTGTGCGTGTTCCGCAAAGCTTCTAAATTCGGATTTAGACATCATTATCGAAAGTGCCCCTCAACTTCATGTGCACGAGATTGAAATTAACGCACTTGTAGGATTTCAAGAGTGTTTTCAGCCAAATGTTTAAGGGCCACAATGTAGGACTTCGGGGGGCTGCGTGTTGAAAACCACTGATGAATATTCAGTGATCCCGTTCAATAATCATTTTGGGGTATAGGTCTCGGTCCCTCTACTCTGAGATCTCTCTCCATAGAAATCTCACCAACTAGGAATCATCTGGTACACAAACCCTCTTTTAGTAGTCCAGCTCCTGAGTGGGGTAATTCTATATAATTTGGGGATGTTAATAAACTCGTTCCACATGCAAAGCAAATACATGGGGGGGGGGCATAACATTGGTGTTATTTTTACTGACCCTTTGGACTGATGAGAAGTGTTGTAAGAATTTCATTTTGGAAGTCCTCTCGAAGAAACCTTGTTTTTGAGGGGGAAACCAGTGGCATAGTGAGGGTGAGAGGTGCCCGGGACGTGACGCCCCTCTCTACCCTCACTTACACCCCCCACACACTCCTTCCCTGATCCCCCTGCCGCACACATGCTCCCTTCCATTCCCTCTTTCCTCTAGTTGTTCACTGCTGTGAGCAACAAGAACTTCAACATGCTCCTCGCGACCATGTCGTTTCTCCCGTTGATGTCACTTCCTATTTGCTGCACCAAGGAGAGAAGATGCGGTCATGTTAAAGCTGTTGCTCGTGGCAGTGAACAACTAGAGCTATGGGGGAAGGGAAGGGGGCATGCGTGTGGCGAGGGGAGGAGCGGGAAGAGGCGGGGCAGAAAGAAGAAGGGATGCCAGTACCCCCACCAACATGGCGCCTGGGACAAACTGCTCCCCCCGCCACCCCCCCCCTTACTAGGCCACTGGGTGAAGCCATCAGCCAGGTAGAGGCATAAATATGGAGATCATAGAGACATAATGTGGAGATTACGGAAGTTAAGCGTTCTGCAGTGGACAACATCACAAAGATGTAATTCAGTCATTTATTCAATGAAATGAGCCACATGGGCATCAAAAGACTTTAGGACCAATATTCAGACTACGGAAGGCAGCTCAACTAAGTCCCGCAGTCAGTATGAGCCCAGATATCCAATGCCGGGCCATTTCTGGTGACTGACATTGAATAGCCAGGGTTTTTTTGGTCACTATTAATTGAATTGGCTAAGTCAATATTTAGCGCAGGCCAATTAAGTTAATAGTGGCCAAATATAAGCCTGCTCTTTACATGTCCCGATTTGGTCATTCAATTTAGCTGACCAGTGCTTGAATATTCGTGAATAAGTCATGCAACCACAAATATTCAGCGGAGAGAGCTGACTATCAGGGTGGTTTCTTTCCATGCCGAGGAAGCATCTTTCAGATAAGTTTGATTTCTATCATTTTAAGGGGGCAAATGTGTGACCCCTTAAGAAAATGGGGTTCCACAGTATTTGAGCTCTCTTCTTTTATTGTAATATTTTTAAAATCAATACATAAGAGTGCTTCAAAATTAAATAGTGTTTATTCCACTGTTCTTCCTTGGGCCTTTATGAAGTAAGCATACCTAGGTGTCTTTTACACATTTCACATGGGTGCCCTGTTATGAAATTATACAATTTCTGTTCTAAAATTTCAAACAAATACATAGCCTAAATCTTCTTACCATGATTTTTTACTTCACGGAGACCAATTTGGGCACCAGTCTTTAAGGGGAGATTAATCTATAGGGTAATAGTTAAAAATGCCATACCACAGAGAAAACATTAATATGGAACAAAAAAAATACCATACTACATACCCCTTTTACAAAACCGCAAAAGCATTTTTTTTGCGCAAGCCAGCGCGCTGAATGCTCTGTGCTGCTTCCAATACTCATACAGTTCCAATGAGTGTCAGGCTTGCCGGCCTGCGCTATAAACTGCTTTCACGGGTTTGTAAAAGGGGGTAGTTTCTTATATCCCGCAATTTTCAACAAGGAATCATTGCAGCTTGCAATACGATTATTTGACACACGTTTAGCACAAATTTTCCAATTAAAACACTGAATCTCACTCTGCAAGTACATAAATAAACCATAGACCTTGGTTCTACTTGGTCAATAGAATTTGAATTTGATTAATCCATTTCAAGAGCCCTGACTTCACTGAACTCTAATGCGCTTAGAATACCGCTGAGATGGTTAAGTTGTTACTGTTGATGATCACAAAGAAAGTGGAACAAGACAGAAAAAGTATGAATAATTCTCTTTATGCTGCTTTTATGCTGAAGAGGTTTTGGATGTAGATAGGAAAGTTACTGTAGCTATGGGGCACATTTAATTGCATTTCTGAAATTTCTTTTAATCTCATAATAACAAAACAGAACTGACATTTTTTGCTGCCAAAGAAAGGTAGTAAAAGGGCAAAGAAATAATGGTTGGTTCTGAAAACATAATTAGTGACTTTAATGCTTTAATTTCCCCTCCCCCTTAAAATGCAGGTTTTCAGCTTGGGCGAAAGATTAAAGATATTGAAAACCTTTAAAAATGTACCCTGTCTTTGCTTTTCATTTGCAATTTACAATGGCTATAATTAGCTTATGTAGTGAATTTTATCACAGAGACAAACACGGATGGGTGGCATTTTGGTGGTGGATTTCAGGGCAAGTCACAGCTAAATTTTGGACTCCGAGCTCCATTTACTAGATTTGCCTTGTAATGTACGGCACTGTCTCTTTGATTCAACTAAAAGCTCTTTCTAGAAGATAAAAGTAAAAAGTAGCTGAAAGTCACTTCAGAAGCCTAAGTCTGGTAAATTCATGGCGAAGAGAGCTGATAACCATCTAACCCTATTTTAGTGTTTGCTTTACCTTTTAACCCCAACATTTTATGCAAAAGTAGAGAACATGGTGCTATAAAATTAATTCATCATTCTAGTTGTGATAATGCTTTCAAGTCTAAATGATGGAATATGGGCTACAGGAAGTCTTGAAGGCAGTAAGAAGATGGTTGTATTTTATAAGAAAAAAATGCATGGCTTACATTAGACACATTGTAGTACCTTAAACTTTACTTCTCTCCTAATCTGAATGAACAGCACTCCAGCATAATTCAAATGCTCTCTGAGGTCCACATTCCTCTCTCTTGGGTCCTGCCTTTGCAGATACAGGAAGGAGGTGGGACCAGTAGAGAGGAAGGCCCAAGCCAGCAAAGCAGCGAGCTGTGAAGGCTGCCGACATTGAGCGAGAGGTACCCATAGAGAAGGGGGTAGAGAAAAGCTGTACCTGATTGGGGGGAGGGAGGGTTATGGAAGAAAGTCATCCAATTGAAAGGGAGGGAAAAGGAAGGGAAGGGAGCAGAGAGTGATGCCAGACCATGGGGAAGGGAGGGAGGGAAATGAGAGGAGAGGAGATAAAAGAGCATGAAAGGGTAGGGAGAGGTAGAGATGGAAGGAAAGAAGAGGAGAGAAGACAGATGCCGGACCATGGGGTGGGGGTGGGCTGGAGGAAAGGGAAGAGAAAGAGGGTGCTGGCCACATGGGTTGGGGGGGTCAGCTGGAGGGAAGGGAAGAGAGAGGGGCTGCTGGCCACATGGGGTGGAGAGAGTGCTGGAGGGAGGGAGAGAGACACTGGACAGGGGGCTGGAGCTGGAGGGAAGGGAGAGAGGGTGCTGAATCCTTGGGGTGTGTGTGTGTGCTAAACTAAACTAAACTAAACCTTAAGTTTATATACCGCATCATCTCCATGGATGTGGAGCTCGGCACAGTTTACAAGAACTTAAAATATAGGAAGAGAAGGGAAAAAAAAAGGTTTACATGAACTTATATATAGAAGAGAAGAGTAAGGGGGGATAGAATTACATTTTAGTGAAAAGCCAGGTTTTCAGTTGCTTGCGGAATAATTGGAGGGAGCCCAGGTTCCGCAGCGGGGTAGTAAGGTCATTCCAAAGACCTGTGATTCTGAAGAGAAGGGATTTTCCCAGTTTGCCTGCATAGCGAATACCGTGTAGAGAGAGGAAGGATAGTTTATACCTTTGGGCGGGTCTGGTAGAGTCAGGACTCGAGGAATTTTAAGATAGTGGGATTAAGGGAGGAAGGATGCCGTGAATGATCTTAAAAGCCAGGCAGGAGCATTTGAAATGAATTCTGGAAATCACTGGGAGCCAGTGAAGTTTGGCTAGGAGTGGGGAGACATGGTCAGACTTGAGTTTTGCAAAGATCAACTTGGCTGCAGTATTCTGGATTAGCTGGAGTCTTTGAAGACTTTTTTTTGATAGGCTTAAGTAGATGGCATTGCAGTAGTCTAGTTTGGAGAGGATGATGGATTGGACAAGGACGGCGAAATGTTGTTGGCGAAAATAGGATCTTACTTTCCTCAGCGTGTGGAGGCTGAAAAAGCATGATTTAGCCAAGGAGTTGAGGTGGTCATTGAGGGAGAGAGAAGAATCGATAATGATGCCAAGGACCTTGCTTGAGAACTCAAGCTGTAGTGCAGTGCCTGAGGGTAGTGCGAAGAGGGTGGGCAGGTGTCCTAATTTTGGGCCGAGCCAGAGTAATTTTGTGCTGAACCTACAGGAAGGAGGAAAGAAGGTACAGCGATAGAAGATGGATGGCGAGCATGGAGAAAGAAGAAATTCTCCCTTATTACTCCCTACCAACCTACCATAGTTGTCCTTTGCAGTCAGCTTATGAGCATCTTCTTTGTTCCCCCGCTGTCTTTTGCTCTCAATTTGATTCCACACATCATGCGGCTTTTTTCTACGTTGCACCCTCACTCTTGAACTCTCTCCCCTCCGAACGTTGAAGAGAGCCTTCTAATCTCACATCCAGATCTGCACTAAAGACACATCTTTTCAGATTAGCATTTGGCCTTTCCTGGCTGCTCTCACGGTCAAATGCACTGGTGACTTCATTGGAACAGCTTCAGGTATGATGTCTTTTTTTCTCTCTGCTTTAATTGACTGTGTTCCTTTCCTTTTCTGCTATAATTTTGCAAATCTCTTTCAATGTACCCTTATATAGTGGTATATCAAGTCCTTTTAAACAATGGATACATATGTAAGTAGTATATGTCTTGTGTCTGCAAGAAGTTATATGTACGTATACTACCATTCGATTTTGTAAAAAGCTGTGTTAGATGTGTAAAAACTTTTTATAACATTACCCTTATTGTGTCCCCTAACCTATATCAAATATACTTTTGTTTTCTAAAAAAAAAAAGTTTAATATTCAGAACTAGCCAGAGAAAACCCATGGCTCCTTCTGTTTAGATGAAGGAACCATCGCACACCCTTAGGAAGACCACACCTGGGGCAACCCCCCCTTGCAAACCCTTAGTATGCCACTGAATGATTCCATTGAGTATGCAAAATTGCCCACTTTTAAACGGCTCCTTTCTCAATCATTGCATATATGCCAATCATAATCAATGTTGTTTAACTTAGCTAAAGCACTTAACTTGTTTGAAGAAAAGGTGAATATGATGTCTTCAAGCTCGGGGTCCTGACGCGTTTCACATATCACTGTTTCAGAGAACCCTAGTAACTGTAATAGACGTTTCACTCGCAGTCTCTGCTTCTTTCCTGGTCTTTGGAGTGTTAACAAGGAAAGAAGCAGAGACTGCGAGTGAAACGTCTATTACAGTTACTAGGGTTCTCTGAAGCAGTGATATGTGAAACGCGTCAGGACCCCGAGCTTGAAGACATCATATTCACCTAGTCTTCAAACAAGTTAAGTGCTTTAGCTAGGTTGAACAACATTGATTATGGTTGGCATATGTGCAATGATTGAGAGAGGAGCCGCTTGAAAGCGGGCAATGTCGCTCACTCAACGGTCCGACTCATGAAGGATCTCTGAGCACAGAAAAACGTTCAATTATATGCTGGGTATGCAAATGATACATTCTGGTGTTTCCCTTTAGATATTTCATTATCTGAATAATGCCACTGTAAAATTTGTCAATGGCCCCCTGTCAGCATTACTTATCCGGGTAGCGCACCTGTTCTCCTGAGAAATAGTTGATTCCCACTGCAGTTTTTTGTGATTCTGGGCAAGTAACTTAACCCTTCATTGCCTCAGGTAAACCATTGCCTCAGGTAACCACAGAAAGGCAGTATATCAGATCTCATCCCCTTTCCCTTTCCTTGAACATCAGCTGGTGTGTTTTTTTGAAGACAGTTTGGATCACTCTGAAAACAAAATACAGAATAACACATTTGTATATTTTTAAAAAACAAAACCTACACCTAACAAAGCACCCAGTTGCAGTTTGCCCTGGCTATGATTTGTGAAACTACTTAGGAGTGAGGACATGAAAGCATCTAATTCATGAGGAGGTCTGCCAGCATCGTTTTGCAAAAGTAATGCAATGCTAGTCAGTACTTTGAAGACTCAGAGGCTTCTAACCTGACTAAATGAATTTAATCCATCACTACCCAATAACAGTTTTTGGATGCTTTGATTCAAAGACTATTCTCTGCAGAACTGCAATAAGTTCTTATATTTATTTGTTATATATATTGCTTCTATTCGACGTCAAGTTGAAATACATTTAGAATGAATTTCATGTAAAGCAGATAAATGCCACTGCACAATGCTTTTTTTGTTACAGGATAAAAATTTTACCTATTTTGTTTTTCTATTGCACTATTTTCCTCACCCTGACTACTCTTTCCACCAAAGTCCTGACCTTACATGCCTCACAGTTAAACACCACAAGTCAGGTACTTCCATCTTCTAGTTGCAATATTTATAATTACCTTACAGCATATTGCTCCTACTTTTCCTTTTCAGCCCTAAAACCAAAACCTTCATCCTGGTATGAGGAGCAAATCATCATATTGTGAGTGATGTGTTTTAAAGTTACATAAGAACATCTGAGTTGCCATATTTGGACAGACTGAAGGTCTATCAAGCCCAGTATACAGTTTCCAACAGTGGCCAACTGTTGAGTGGCCACTTCTAGTTACTGTGGTTACCTCTGGTTGCCAAGCAATTACTTTTGGTCACTTTTGTGACTTCTGGTTATTTTGTGGTACCTCTGTTACTGAGTACTGTTGGGCCTGCTCTGCCCCCCACAGGGCAAAATCCTTGGTCACACACTGGCTATATTAGGATTCTTTTGGCTTACAAAGGGTTAAGCAAATGGCTGAATTCATCCCCCTTAAGAGTCACTTAAGAGCTACTGACAAGCTCTCCCTTTCCAGGCTACTAGCCCTGGGAGTCTTGTTTTCTAACCTCTTTTCCCCTCAGGGTGAGTAGCAAGCTCACAGGTACCTTTGCAGTGCCCATATGCAAATCTATATGCAAATGATTTCATCAATGGTATCAGTTCCTGGCTTTAAACCCATGCCATTTTCAGGTAGTGCGTTTTCACAGAGGCTGATTTCTTTAAATTCAGAATTTCTGATGATGGGACGCCATCACATACCCTCCCCCCTCAGACAGAACATGTGCAAAGGATTTCCCTGCCTTGGTATGCTCTCTGCCATATAACTATACCATTTCCCTTACTTCCACAATCCATCTTCAGGTTGAGCAAAAGGTCAATTTTACCTACTGTGGTTGGTCAACCCATATGATTTACACTTCTGCTTTGTTCAGAAACTGCTTTTTCTTGTCTTTTTGGCTGAGCTCTCTTCCCAAGCTGGCTGAGAGAAACTAAGAGCTAGTTCAGCTTTCTTCCTATTTAGGGCTTCATTTGAGTTCCTCTGTGGTTTCTGCCAAGGAGAAGTCTGTATAGGGGATTTCTTTCTGTTCGAGGTAGAGGAGGGTGTTTTGGTACTTGATTTCTGATTTAGAGGACTATCTGGTTTTTAATCCTTCCCAGGCACCTTAGGGCCAAATAGGGCCACTCATGGGGTTATCTGACATGGACATCCCCCCCTGTGAAAGAGTATTTCATGAGAGGGCAATCCCTTTTAAAGTGCCCCTCTTCCCACACATCATACCTAAGAGGGCATCAGGTTGATAGAGAGAGCTTGACCCCTAAGGGTTTCCTTTTCCTTTCCCTTCTAGCCTAAGAGGAATATATCCTGGGGTTCTGGGTGCCCTGTAAGCCCTCCCCCCCTATGGAAGTAACTGAATGAGGTAGGTGTCTTTTTCCAAATATTTTCCCAGGGTCCCATTTCCACCCCCCTTTCTGCTTCCAAGTAGTTTTCTGCTAGCTCAGTGGCCTTGGCTAGGGAAAAGGGGGCCTTCCTGGAGACCCACATCTATGAAGGGGAACTCATGAGGTAGCCGCGAGAACCTGTGGCAGCCAATCAGATAGCGGCTCTGCAAGGGTAGGAGAAGATCGCTCCTGCTCCAGTTCACCGCTGGACCATCACGGATTTAAAAGGTATGCTTTTTATTAATCAGGGAGGTGGAAGGGAGGTGAGAGTTGTTAAGAGTTGGCAGGAAGCAGAAGGCAGGAAATATTTCTCCTGTCCCAGTCTACCGCTAGACCACCAGGTCTTATGACAGGCCCGGTGGAGGCTTGCAACAGGTCTGGGAGCAGGGTGGGTGGGCGCTGACCTGAATATAAACTGAGGTCCCCCATTTTTGGTCCATTTTTTTGGCCCTAAAATCCTGGTTTATATTTGAGTATATATGGTATGTTGACGTGAGTGTGGACAGTCAGGTGATATATATCATATCTGCTGGGCCATCTATCTTTATACCACATTTTGACCAAAATTTCATCCACGTCCCAAAGGCCCAGAACAAGACCACGTGTCACGTGTCTGTTCTGAAGGGAGAAATTATCTGTATAGAAAGGGACAATAAGATGGCACGTCTCATCCATTGGAAACTTTGCAAACACTAAAAAAAAAAACTGCTGTACCATAAAAGCACTGGGATCATGACCCTAAAAGAATTATGAAAAATTAAGAGGTTGTAATTATCTGGAACAAATCCATTCCAGCCTATAAGAAGCTCAATTGAAGAAAACCAGACATAGTGGTAAAGGAGAAGAACATAAGAATTGCCATACTGAGACATATCAAATGTCCATCTAGTTCAGTGTCCTGTTTCCAAAACAAAAGTAGGAAGATTTCATGACACTTACAAGGATGGTTTTTCCCAAGTCAATTTTAAGACTTTTTTTGCAGGAATTTGGCCAAACTTTTTTTTCTAAATGAAGCCACGCTAACTGCTTTAATCTTCTGCAATGGGTTCCAGAGCTTTTAAATGGACTACTTAGAGGAGGAGATTCAACAAAGGGCGCTAAGTGGAGATATGATTAAAGCCTACAAAATCCTGAGTGGATTAGAACAGGTACAAGTGGATCGATTTTTCACTCCGTCAAAAATTAGAAAGACTAGGAGGACACTCAATGAAGTTACAGGGAAATACTTTTAAAACCAATAGGAGGAAATATTTTTTCACTTAGAGAATAGTTAAGTTCTGGAAGGCATTGTCAGAGGTTGTGGTAAGAGCGTAGCTGGTTTTAAGAAAGGTCTGGATAATTTCCTGGAGGAAAAGTCCATAGTCTGTTATTAAGAAAGACATGAGGGAAGCCACTGCTTGCCCTGGATCGGTAGCATGGAATGTTGTTATTTTGGGGGTTTTAGCCAGGTACTAGTGACCTGGATTGAGAACAGGTTTGATGGACCTTTGGTCTGACCCAGTAAGGCTATTCTTAGGTTCTTACATAATCTAATTTATTTATAATGAATAAGGAGGGAATTGGCAGGGGGTTATGATGAGGAGAAGCTTCAGGACTGCGGCAATTTACCTTAGCTTGGCTGGTCTCACTAAGTGACCCAATGTTCCAGGAAAAATAACATCAGCCTTATCTGGCATTATTCTAGGAATAGTGCAGCTTGTAGAGTTGCATACATCTGTGCACTTTACATCTTTTATTACTTATCCAAATAATAACTTGCATTAGGGTAATATAAGCACATTATTGCTTTTTAATGCTGTTAAGGGGCAAATAACACATGTTATGTCTGTACAATAATGCACATTAATAGCTACGTTCCTGATGAAGAGATGTATCGTACCTCTCAAAAGCTGGTTACAAATGGATTAGATACAAAGATATCACCTACAAGAGATTTGCTGACCTTTGCTTCAGTGGGTACGTCTTGGGAAATTGTTTTTACCCTACTGGATGTCATAGTAGCAAGATGTTCTGGACGGGAAGGACATCATGATTAGAGAGACATTTTCTCTGCCATGAACATGTCCTCCTAAGCAGACTTCAAATGTGCTGGCATGGATAACAGTTTTCTGTATCAATTTCCTAGCAGCTCATTGGTCCAGTTCTAATACAAACACTGACCCCACTTACTCTGTTGATTGAGTCCAGCTGGCAGCTGCTAATCAAAGAACATTGCTCTACCCAGTCATATTGTAGGTAATTATGTCTTTGCAATCAGCTACATCCTGTATACTTCTATTTCTTCACACAGGCAATCTTTTACATTAAAAAAAAGGAATCCCACTCTGCTTACTTTCACAATTAAAGCAAAATTGCTACCATTTAAATGCTTAACAGAATGATGAGGTTTGCGATGGCCACTTTTATCTGAAAAAGAACTATTGTACTCAGGCTATAACTGTGAAAAGGTTTATTTTATTATATATATATATTTTTTTTTAATCTGGCTTTTTTTTTTTCTTCTGTAAAAGCTGTTCTACTTAAAGGCTAAATTGAAATAGCTTTTAGATGATATTAATGTGACAAAGGTTTAAATGGTAGCATTCTTTCATAAAGAAAATGTATGCAAATGACAATTAAAAATTTTGAGTTCAATAAAAACTACAATACAAAAGAAGTAATGTCTCACTAAATGTAAGAGAACATTATTCATTAGAGCATAATGGCTTAATATAATGTTGATGTAGTTAGAGGTGTCAGGAGCGAAACAAAGACCTCAAAAATTTGAAGCAGTCACCTTGGATTGGTTTTAGAAGCTGATAAACAATGAGTCATGTGCCATAGAACACTGCAGCAGAAGATGCCCAAACGATATCTTGCTTGATGAATGTTTTTTTGGCATACGAGTATCATCCTACTTGGGTCACATTGATGTAAGAGTGACAGTGTATCCCCCTCTGTAGCTCTCCCTTCATTGTTGGTTGGGTGTCTTCCTCCCACCATCCTCTTCAAGTGCGACACCAATTCTAGTCAGTGCACAATAGAAACATAGAAAATGACGGCCCACCTAACAGACCCACCCACCTAGGCTTATTTTCCTAGAGATCCCACTCCTAACAACCCTACTCCTTAACTCGACCCTCTTAGTGATCCCACATGGGCATCCCATTTACTCTTAAAGTCCGGCACACTGTTGGCCTTTATCACCTGCAACAGAAGCCCGTTCCAATGGTCAACCACTCTTTCGGTGAAGAAATACTTCCTGGTGTCACCATGAAATTTACCGCCTCTGATTTTGAGTGGATGCCCTCTAGTGGTCGTGGGTCCTTTAAGACAGAAAATATCCTCTTCCACTTCTATATGTCCAGTGATATATTTAAACGTCTCAATAATGTCTCCCCTCTCCCTACGCTCCTCGAGGGAGTATAGCCGCAATTCGTTCAGCCTCTCTTGGTAAGTGTTTGTAGGATCCCTGATGCTTGAGATGGCATACAGTATACTTCACAAGAGCACAATGTCTGGTTTTTAGAGCAAAAATGTTACAGAACAACAGTTGGACCTACTTAGTGTCCCCTTGGCACCCTGTTTTAATTTGTAACTTTGTAATAGAACATCATAGAATGGTAGGGAAGGTGGGAAGGGGAAATGCTATTGGGAGGTACTGTGGTACATTTAGTTAGTGCTGGAAAAAGTATTCTAAAAGCTGTGCTTAAAGTTAGGTGTGGTTTATAGAATAGCATTTATGCCTGGGAGCTATACCTACATTAAGGGAGGGATGCCCTTATTATAGTAATGCCTCCAATTCGCCCATGACCTTCTCATTTCTACACTCCCTTTTTTAACTCACAACAGATCTCATCCTAAACTTAAGCACAAACATAAATTTTAATTAAATCTGTCCTAGGGAACCCCCAGATAGTCGGGTTTTCAAGATATCCCTAATGAATATGCATGAGGCAGATTTGCATGCCTGTCACCTCTATTAAATGCAAATCTGCCTCATGGATATTCATTAGGGATATCTTGAAAACTTAACTGGCTGGGAGTTCCCCAGGACAGGTTTAAGAACCACTGCCCTATAATATTCTCTACTAATTTTTTTTCTCTCAGCAATTTCTGCTTGATAGTTCTTTCCTTCTCTCCTAGATATTTACAATATACAGTATACACCTTCCTGTTCAAGTTCCTTTATCTCACACTCATCAGTCTGAGAGACGGTTTCAGTTATGCTAAGTTTTCCCCTGAGGAAAGTTGCTTTAACACATTTGGATATTTTTTTCTATATGGGAAGTTTTCTATGCATGTTGTACTTCCTCATTGAGTGGAAGATTTAAATGTATAATGATTTTTTTTTCTGTGATACAGGGAGGTGTATATAGATGCTGATTTTATAAAAATTTCTCTTTAACAGCATGGAATGTGCTCTGGGTGCTCGTTGTGAGTAGCTGTGTGTTTGAGCTGAAGGTATTTTTACAAAGAATTTTATTATGTTGAATTTTGCAAGTCTTATAGGTCCTCTTTTACTAAGCCAGCAAGCTCACTAACCAGCCGGGGAGCCTCGTGGAGCAGAGAGGCGAATGAGGGAACAGCTACAGGAGGAGGAAGAAGTCAGCGGCGGCGGCGGAGAAAGCAGGAAGCCTAGGGGTAGCGGCGAGAGTTAGCTCCTCCCACCCCACAGCGTCATCAGCCAGACTCCCCCTTAAAAGGGAGGGGAGCCGCGGCGCAAGGCCCAGCAAGCTCACTCTCCAGCTGGGGAGCCTCGTGGAGCAGAGAGGCGAGTGAGGGAACAGCTACAGGAGGAGGAAGAAGTCAGCGGTGGCGGCGGAGAGAGCAGGAAGCCTAGGGGTAGCGGCGAGAGTTAGCTCCACCCACCCCACAGAGTTATTGGCTGGACTCCCCCTTAAAAGGGGGTGAGCCAACGGCGCACAGCCGTTCGGCGCATGGCGAAGGCGAGCGGCAAAGGCGCTCGCCTTTGTGAGAGCGCCTTAAGAAGGAGCCAGGAAGTTAGGTCGCCCAAAAGAAAGACCAAAAGCGTAAGTTACAAGTCTTTTCTTACCTAGCCACACAACAGGGAACACAACAGGGAACAGCACACACCTAGAACAAGCACTCACCTAAAACACCTAAAACACAGCAGCACCAGCAGACTCGCTACTAAAAGGAAGACAGCAACAGGAAGTCAGGTCACACACAACCGACAGAAACAGAAGGTTCACATACAGCCCAGACACCTCAGAGGGGCAGAAGGAAATGATCGCCCACGGTACCAAGAAGATGGGCTTTCCAGTCTTCTGCACTGGCTGCAGTATGTATGACTACCTCCCCTCGGGGACTAGGGCATACGTTTGCAGTTGGTGCAGAGAGCTGGACAGCCTAAAACAGCAAGTCCGTATGCTGGAGGGAACAGTGAGAGAACTGGAAGAACTCCTCACCTTTAAAGAAGAACCCAGCAAACAGGAGAAGTTGCTTGTGACGTCCAGTGCCAGCGAAGAGATCAAGGAACTTGAAAAATTCATCGAGGAAGCCCACCAGCAACATGTAGAGGTCCCAGGGCTGGAGGGCTGTACGCGAACTACCCAGGAAGAAGGCCAAGGCGAGATGGGCGGAGATACCACTACAATTGACGAAGAGACGGAAGCGGAGGTTGAGGACAACTGCTCACCTAGCGGAAATGCAAGACTGCATGGGGATGTGTCACAGAAGAAAGAAGGCAGGACCTATACCATGGACGTGGACTTACAACCCCCAAGAAACCCTCAAATAGAGAAGATAGGGATCATCGTTGGGGATTCCATTATACGCAATGTAGACAGCCACATCGCAGGAGGAAGAGAAGACAGACTGGTCACCTGCCTGCCCAGAGCAAGAGTGAAGGATGTGGCCAGCAGGATCATCAGGATCATAGATAGCACAGGAGCGGATGACACTGCTTTACTTATCCATGTGGGAACCAATGACGTGAGCGGACGGAAGTATGTTAGGGAGGAAATGAAGAACCAGCTCCGCTCACTCGGAAGAAAACTGAAGGTCAGGGAGGTGAAAGTGGCATTTTCTGAGATCCTCCCGGTACCGAGAACAGATGCGAAGAGGCAAGATGAACTGCGAGAAATCAACGCCTGGATGAGACATTGGTGCGAGGAACAAGGCTTTGACTTTGTGCGCAACTGGACGGCGTTCTGGAGAAGAAGCAGGTATTATAGGAAGGACGGACTACACCTCACCAAAGAAGGGGCGAGAATATTGGCTGGAAACATGAAGAAGGCCATTGAGAAGGCTTTAAACTGAAGATCAGGGGAGAGCCAACAGTCGACAACCAGTCGATGGCCCAGACAGCAGGCACTAAGGACATCCGCTAAGATAAAGGGGAAGAACTTGAAGCAAATGAGGGAGACAGCAATGGAGCGCAAATAGATGCCGTGAAAGACACAATAAGGACTGTGAAGCCCAGAAAGTCCAAGAAGCCAGCACCAAGGGAGCTTAAATGTATGTACACGAATGCCAGAAGCCTGAGAAATAAAATGAGGGAGTTAGAGACACTAGCAAGATACGAAGAAATAGACATCATTGGCATAACAGAAACATGGTGGAACGAGGAAAATGAATGGGACACAGTACTGCAGAGATACAAGCTTTACAGAAGAGACAGAATAGGGCAGAAAGGGGGAGGCATTGCCCTTATGTCCAGGAAGGAGTAGAATCTACTGGAGAAGGGAAGGCAGAGGAGAAAAAGAAACTGGAGTCCCTCTGGGTAAAGATCCCCAAACAGAACGGAGCAGACACAAAAATAGGTCTCTACTATCGACCCCCAGGACAGACAGAGGAAACAGACTCTGAGATGATAGAAGAAATAAGACATGAATGTAGGACGGGCAATGTAACGATCATGGGAGACTTCAACTTCCCAGGGATAGACTGGAACCTAGTAACCTCAAGCTGCGGCAAAGAAATAAAGTTCCTTGAAATGATGGGTGACTGCTTCCTAGAACAAATGGTAGGAGAACCTACAAGAGGAAATGCCACCTTGGTCCTAAATGGCATAACTGGGCAAACAAAAGAAGTAGAAGTCACGGTCCCGCTGGGGACGAGCGATCACAGTATGATCAACTTTAAATTTGATACCGGGTAGGGGAAGCGAACCAAGAACCTAACCACGACCTTTAACTTTAAAAAAGGAAGATACGATAACATGAGAGTCATTGTAAGAAAACAGATCAAGAAAAGGATAGCCGAAATCGAAACGGTAGAGCAAGCATGGTCCCTACTAAAAAATACTATCACCGAAGCACAGAATCTATACATTTCGCAGATAGCCAAAGGAAGGAAAACTAAAGCCAAAAGAGAAACAGCTTGGCTAACCAAAGAGGTGAAGGATGCAGTTAGGGAAAAGAAGGACTCATTTAAAAAACAACCGAGGCTTGGAAGAGTCACAAAGACGACCAGAAGAACTGCCACAAGGCGGTGAGAGAAGCCAAAAGGGCCAATGAGGAAAAGATAGCCTAAGAGGCCAAAAACTTCAAACCCTTTTTTAGATATGTTAAAGGGAAGAAACCTGCAAAGGAGACAATGGGCCCTCTCGATGACCAAGGAAGAAAAGGTTACATCAAAGAGGACAAACAGATTGCAGACAGATTAAATTCCTTCTTTGCATATGTCTTTACCAAGTAAGACGCCAATTCAATACCCGAAACAGTGAAAGTATTCAAAGGGGAAATAGAGGAGAGCCTCACCACAGTAAAGGTGGATCTGGACCAGATATACTATCAGATTGACAAACTAAAAAGTGACAAATCCCTTGGCCCAGATGGAATTCACCCGAGAGTATTAAAGGAACTAAAGGTATAAATCGGAGAACTATTGCAATCCCTCGCTAACATGTCAATTAGAACCGGACGGATACCAGAAGACTGGAAGATAGCGAACGTCATCCCAATCTTCAAAAAAGGATCAAGAGGAGAACCGGGAAACTATAGACCTGTGAGTCTCACATCGGTCCCTGGGAAAATGGTTGATGCTTTGATTAAAGACAGCATAGTACAGCATCTGGATAACCCTGACCTGCTGAGAGGTAATCAGCATGGCTTAAGGAAAGGGAAGTCGTGCTTGACGAACTTACTTCAGTTTTTCGAGAGAGTGAACAAACAAGTCGATAGCGGAGAACCGGTGGACATAATATACTTGGACTTCCAGAAAGCGTTCAACAAAGTACCTCACGAGAGACTTCTCAAAAAACTACAAAGTCATGGATAGGAAAATGGCTGGAAAACAGAAGACAGAGAGTGGGCATAAATGGGAAGTACTCGGACTGGAGGAAAGTGACTAGCGGTGTGCCTCAGGGCTTGGTTCTTGGGCCTATCTTATTCAATATCTTCGTAAATGACCTGGAAGAAGAAACGACCAGTGTTATCATCAAGTTTGCTGATGACACAAAACTATGCTGGGCAATCAGGTCTCAAAAAGAAAGTGAGGAACTCCAGAGAGATTTGAAACAACTTGAGAGATGGGCAGAGAATTGGCAGATGAGTTTTAATGTAGAAAAATGCAAAGTGTTGCACCTGGGCAGGAAAAACAAGGAGCATGAGTATAAACTGTTAGGTATAACATTGGGGAAGAGCGAACAAGAAAAGGACCTGGGGGTACTGATAGATAGGATCCTTAAGCCGTCAGCTTAATGTGCAGCGGCAGCAAAGAAAGCTAACAGGATGTTAG